>NC_056726.1:1891976688-1892019188 GCF_019279795.1 Protopterus annectens
GCTTGCTCACTAGTTTTGTCAAACAACATTTATGTATGTAAGTCTGCAAAAAATAAGGGTAGCAGGAACATAAGTGCAGAAGCATTTAGTAGTATGGTAAGATCATAGGCACCTGTTTATCCTTTTGTATCAGTGTAGATAATCGTATATTAAAATCTTCTTCTTCTGCTTCTTCTTCTTTCAGCTGTTCCCATTAGGGGTCGCCAGAGCAGATCACCTGTTTCCATTTCTTCCTATCCTCTGCATCTTACTCTATCACACCAACCACCTGCATGTCCTCTCTCACCACATGCATAAACCTTATCTTAGGCCTTCCTATTTTCTTCTTACCTGGCAGCTCCATCTTTAGCATTCTTTTCTCAATATACCCAGCATCCCTCCTCAGCACATGTCCAAACCAATGCAATCTTGCCTCTCTGGCTTTGTCTCTAAATCATCCAACCTGAGCTGACCCTCTAATATACTTATTTCTAATCCTGTCCATCCTTATCATACCCAATGCAAATCTTAACAGCTTTAACTCTGCCACCTCCAGGTCTGACTCCTGGCTTTTTGTCAATGCCACCGTCTCCAACCCATATAACATAGCTGGTCTCACGACCCTATTTTAGGCCTTCCCTTTCACTCTTACTGGTACCCGTCTGTCACAAATCACTCCCGACACTCTTCTCCACCCACTCTATCCTGCCTGCACTCTCTTCTTCACCCCTCTTCCTCACTCACCATTACTCTGAACTGTTGAGCCCAAGTACTTAAACTCATCCACCTTCGCCACCTCTACTCCCTGCATCCTCACCATTCCTCTATACTCTCTCTCATTCACACACACATATATTCTGTCTTAATCTTGCTGTCCTTCATTCCTCTCCTCTCCTCTCCAGAGCATATCTCTACCTCTCCAGGGTCTCCTCAACCTGTTCCCTACTGTCACTACAGATCACAATGCCATCGGCAAACATCACAGTCCATGGGGACTCCTGTCTGATCTCGTCTGTCAACCTATCCAGCACCATTGCAAATAAGAAAGGGATCAGAGCTGATCCTTGATGTAATTCCACCTCCACATTAAACACATCCATCACTCCTACTGCACACCTCACCACTGCCACACTACCCTCAAACATATCCTGTACCACTCTTACATACTTCTCTGCCACTCCCGACTTCGTCATACAATACTACAACTCCTCTCTAGGCACCCTGTCATTGTCTTTCTCTAAGTCCACAAAGACACAAAGCAACTCCTTCTGACCACCTCTATACTTCTCCATCAACACCCTCAAAGCAAACATTGCATCTGTAGTGATCTTTCCTGGCATGAAGCCATACTGCTGCTCACTAATTATCACCTCCCTTCTTAACCTAGCTTCCACTACTCTTTCCCACAACTTCATGCTAAGACTGATCAATTCTATCCCTCTGTAGTTATTACAGCTCTGCACCCTTATTCCTAAAAATTGGTACCAAAACACTTCTTCTCCACTTCTCAGGCATCCTCTCACTTTCCAAGATTTCATTAAACAATCTGGTTAAAAACTCTACTGCCGTCTCTCTTAAACACCTTTATGCTTCCACAGGTATGTTATCTGGACCAACAGCCTTTGTATATTAACATCTACACTGAAGAAAATGACAAGCAAAATCTCACTAATAACATGTACTACACAGTTATTAAAGTTTTACTAAGAATCAATGGAAAACCAAAAAGGAAAACCTCCCTCAATGTTTTTTAATAGGAATAAGATCCAATGTCTCTGATTTAACCAGCCATGCTTATGTTTTTTACAATCCAGTAATGAAAGAGTTACAAAAGAAGTGCAGATAAAAGCAGAGGGGGTAACACTCTCTTTAAGAGATGAAGTAGTACTCTAGCAGTTTATGGCCATCACAAACATGGTCTTCTGTTTGTGGAATATTCTAGTAACTTTCCTCCGTCATGCATAAATATATCCACCTAAAGGAATAAAGTTACAGCAGCTGATATGAATGATTTCCTTCTAAAGAAAGGAAAGTCATATAGTCTTATCTTATCAATAGGGAACGTCATCTTTTTCAATGACATACAAGGAAAGAAGAAAGGGAAGAAAATAGCAAAATGCTTCTTTAAATTCTCCTTAACGTTGTTCCATTACATAATTCATGTAAAAGAAGAAAGTCAGACCTAAGTATAAAACTAAGACAGGAATATTATGAACAGGCAATTATGTTCTCCAGATATGGACTCAGATTCGAAAAGGTCATAGGCATGCCCTTTGTCACTTAATGTCAAGCAGTTACCCAGTGCCTGAATTCAAAACCTAGGGGTTTGCCAATTGTCATTCAGAGTATGATAATGGGGACTAGCAGAGTCCCATGCCCACTTCCAAAAAGGGTACTTGTACAAGTGGAATGACTGACTAAGTTGATAATGGCCCCCAGTGGTTGCTAGCCTAGTATACAGCTATGAACCTATGAACTTATAAACAAAGAAACACTTCAGAGAGTACATTGGCAGTGGCCACCATTATATGGCCAAGAAGCAAAAGAGTAGCCCATTGAAGTCAAAAGGCTGTTTTTGTGAATTGCCCTAGTTAGGGATAGCAGTTTATTTAATTTGCTCAAGCTCAAACCCTGTACCTTGGTTACATGTGACAAGAGTCTGAATCATCTACACTAACTACAGACTGCTCAAAGAATATGAGTTTCAGTGCATTTTTAAGGAATTGAGTTTCAGTGCATTTTCATGGAATTGTGAGTTTCAATGCATTTTCAATGAACTGTGCATTTCAGTGCATTTTTAAGGAATTGTGAGCTTCAAGGGAAGAAACATTTACTGCTGCTCATGCTGACTGTTTTCAGTGTGCAACTGTTTTGCTTAGCAAATGGTCATCACTGTTTGTATACAGATTTCTGAAGCAGTGTTAGTAGCACAACAGGTAGCAGAAGTGTGTGTGGTGCAGAAGGGGTTCTACTCCCATACCAAGTAGATGGAGTGCTGGTATTCTGGCATACTTTAAGGTGGGGGTGTTGCAGTCCTGTGTGTGTCCTCCTTTGGATAAAAGGCCTGGTAACAATTAACCTATTGTTGATCTGTCTATTACAATATTACCAGATTACCATTTTTTATGTAATAAAGGCAATTTATCCTTCAAGGGAAGCAGGCACTGAATTTGTTGATGAAACACTGAACTATAAAGTGTTTTGCCAGCAGCAACCTCTCATCCATCAGTTACAGATCTCTTTTACGTGTAATTATTCAGATGACTTACTTCTGTAGAAATTGTGCATATTGACTGATATTGGCAGTTTGTAATGACAAAAGTTTGAGTGGTCTTTTATGGTTGAAATGTTCTGAAAAGGGCAGATTTGTTCCTATTGGCTCATATGTTTTGTTTCATTACTCACTAGAAAAAAATTCAAAACAAAAAATTTGAAACATGCTCTAACAAGTGGTGCTGTATTATAGAAAATATATAATTTAATACAATCAGGAAGATGAATGAAAGAACAGATGCCTGTGTGTAGAAATGTGTGGTTTAAAAATGGAGCAGTTACTCTTAATCCACCATTGGCCAGATGCATTTTCTTTGAATGTGGGTTTTAATACTGTTGGAGTCAATATGAGTTTCAAAGGCAGACAAGTTTACCATTCAGATTAAGTTTGTGTTCACTGTGAGACTGCAGTGTTTTGTTTAGCAAATGGTTTGTCAGTGTTTTTTCTATAAAATTTTAAATAAAATTTTAAATTAAATCCAAATATCTAAAATCATTGTAGAAGTAAAGATGAACATATTATGCACACTGACAGGTTTGAACAGTGTTTATGATAACTGGGGAGAAATAGTCAAGTAATGGAACACTGGAATGGCTGCAGGAGGGGGGCTGCTGTTTGTTGGGGGCCCTAACACATTACCCTGCCTAGAATCCCATTTGGCCATGATCCAGCCCTGTGTCTTCCTAGTCTAACCTTCCCCAAGTAAACTGCATATCTGTCCAATATTCTCAACAGTTACATCTGTATATCAGACTTGATATCGGAGGCATAAAGCCTGCCTACAGGTCTGACATACATTTCAACAGCACAGCCAATGTGCAAGGCTGACTTTGTCTGGCTTAGTGAGCCTGATTCTTCTTTTAGAATTGGATATAAGGTTCTTGTAGTCCCCATTAGCTTGTGCTGAATGGGGATTACCAGAGTCCTATCTTTTGGACTTGCATGTGGAATAACTGTTTAGAATGCATACAGCATTCTTCACTGCAGACAGAATGATACAGACATACAGTGACAGTAGCTTTATGTCACTTGACAAGATGCCTGGTAGTTGGCGCAGAGATTAAGGCTGTGAGCTATACACAGGGTTTGATTCCCTTAGTCATTACCTACTAGGTGACCTTGTGCAAGTCACTTAACCAGACAGTACTTAAGGGCAACTGGGGATTTGAGCTAAGCTCATGAAAGGTCCAAGGGACTGCAAGCTTAGTAACTGTTAATACACTTGTGAGTGTTATTCCACAACACATGCCATCTTGGAATCAGGCCATAAAATTTCCCCAAATATCAAAATATTATTTCATAAAACAAAGCTAGACAGGACAGATGTCCACTTTTGTATGGTTATAAAGATCTTGTTTTCTTTTTCTTTATGAATCAGTTTCTTTTTCACTTTTTTCTATTTATTTGTCTCTATATTTCTTTCATAAATTATTTCATAAATTTCCTAAATCTGATATTATTATGAAACATATTTTGTTTTCTCCCCTCTTTATTTCCTTATTTTCTATTTTTGGTTTTATGAAAAAGAATCATGCCTCATCTTTTCCAGACAGCAGTTTCAAAGAGTCTCAATAACAAACTTGCCCAATGTGTGGTCTCACAGCCTAAATCCAGCCCCAGACCATTTCTGTCTTACTCTCCTCCTCATTTGTTAAAACAATTAGTTGTGGCAAAACTACAGTCTTTTTGTGTTTTCACATAAAATAAGTGGATGTAACTGGGCATCAAGTAGCTATTTCTCCATGTAGAAGTAATCTCATATTTATGAGCACCTCAAAACACTAGAGACTTACATGACATACTGGCTGCCATATTATATATATGAATATTAATAATGGCCCTCATAAAAATGCAATGCAAAGTTTCAGAGTTTTGTGGACTGACAGAACATGGCAACAATGTCTGCAAACCTTTGTTGAGGCCAAAAGTATGAAACAAAATGTTACCATCTTGCAGAGAAAAGCACTGCTGTTGGTATAAACAGATAATGTCTTTATAATGACCCAGGCAGTCAGGTTTCAGTGCCTCAAACATCTGTAAACATCAGTAGGACAATGGAAGAATGATGAGGCTATGCTTGCTAAGAAGCATGGTGATAAGATACTGGTGTGAGGCAAGCCATTCTTGAATCCTCAATGAGGCCTAGATCTGTGGCCAGAGTAGGTAAATGTGCAGTCAGAGCTTTATAGGTTCATAGGTTCCTAGGTAGGTACTTTGCTATTTGCCCAAGGGCATTTATAAGCCTAGCCAGAGTATGTCGGCTTTCACCACCCTATTGATTATTTAACTGATCCTCTGTCAAGCACAGCCAATGAAGTGATCCCAGGGGTGTATTTTCTGTTTCCCATCCACTCGTCAAGGTTTCTCTTGAAGAGTGTTAGTGAGAGGCTCTGCCTAATGTAGTTGGAATTTTGTTCCAAAGCATTGGGAGTCTCTGTGACAAGAATCTATCCCGCCAGCATGTTCTATTTATTGTTGTGGCGAGGTTTAGCTCACTAGAGCATGTGGCTCGCAGTGACTTGGATTTCTTTAGGTGGAACATGTCCATCAATTCTGAGTTGGACATGGCTTTGTAAGTCAGGCAGAGATCACCTCTGAGTAAGCGATATGCCACTGAGTACAGCCGGAGTTTTTTCAGTCGGGCTGCAGAGGACATATGTTTGAGGCCAGTAATCCTCTTGGTGAGGTACTTTTGTGGTCTTTCCAGCTGTTGGAACTGACTTGTAAGGTACATCCCAAATGGGGCATTGTACTCTATGATGGGTCTGATGAGTGACGAGTAAAGGGGAAATATAACCTCTTTATTTCTAGATGCAAACTCTTTAGTAATTAGATAGGCCACATAGAAGGATTTCCTAAATACTTTGGCAATATGATTGTCAAAGGAGAAATTACTATCTACCTGGGTCCCCAGATTGCTTATTACCTCTTCTGTATTAAGGGGGCTGCCATCAATGTGGTAATTCGTGGGTGTTTTGTTTTTCCCAAATGGGATGACTATGCTTTTTTTTTCATTTAGCTTGAGGCCATGACTTTGACATCAGGTGTCTGTCTCAGTAAGGGGTGTTTGCCTGTACTTCTGAGAAGTATATGCTGAACAGTAGGGGTCCCAGGACTGAGCCTTGCGGGACACCACTTGTGACTGGTTTAGAGTCGGACCTGGAGCCCACTATTCTTACCGTGTGAGTTCTGTCTGTAAGCCAGTTGGCAACCCATCTCGTGACATAGGGGTTTATGTTCAGGCTGGTGAGTTCTTCTGTAATACCCGAGTCGGGAATGGTGTCGAAAGCCTTGGTGAGGTCAAGGTAGGCTGTGTGAACCACCTTTAGTTCATAGGTTCATAGGTTCATACTAGGCTATCTGCCCTATGGCATTTATAAGCCTAGCCAGAGTGTGTGTGGCTTTCACCACCCCTTAGGATGAGAATACTATGCCCTTTTAGGGTTTAGTTTACTGTGCCTCTGTCTAGTAGTGACACAGAGATGACCCCCGGGGTAAACCTACGATCTCCCATCCACTCGTCGAGATTTCTCTTGAATAGAGTCAGTGAGGGGCTCTGCCTAACATGGACTGGGATTCTGTTCCAGAGTGTAGGGAGCCTCTGGGTTATGAATCTGTCCCTCCAGCACGTCCTATTTATTTCTGTATTGAGGTTTAAGTCTCTTGTTCTTGTGGCTCTGATGGATTTGGATTTTCTGAGGTGGAGCATGTCCATTAATTCCGGATTGGACATGGCCTTGTACGTCAGGCACAGATCACCTATGAGTAGGCGGTATGCGACTGAATAGAGCTGGAGTTTTTTCAGTCGGGCAGCATATGACATATGTTTAAGACCCTTTATCCTCTTGGTGAGGAACTTTTGGGGTCTTTCCAACTGCTGCAGGTGTCGGGTGAGATACATCCCAAATGGGGCATTGTACTCAATCATTGGCCTGATAAGAGAAGAGTACAGGGGCACAATGACCTCTCTTGATCTAGATGTGAAACCCTTCATGATAAGGTGGGCAATATAGAAGGTCTTCCTAACCACTTTGGCAATGTGAGTGTCAAATGAGAGGTTACTGTCAACCTGGGTCCCTAGGTCCCTGATTACCTCTTCCGTACTTAATGGGTTACCACCTATGTGGTAATTTGTCGGTATCTTGTTTTTCCCAAAGGGTATGACTATACATTTTTTGGCATTCAGCTTAAGGCCATGGCTCTGGTTCCAATTATCCGTTTCTATGAGGCCTCTCTGAAGGATGTTTGTGTCCGCTGGAGTATCAATTATGGCGCTCAGTTTGCAGTCATCTGCAAACTTTGTCAGCCACAATCCTCCTATGTTTGCCTGTACCTCGGAAAAATAAATGCCGAACAAGAGGGGTCCCAGGACTGAGCCCTGTGGGACACCGATTGTGACTGGCTTAGAGTCTGACATAGCTCCAGCAACTCTGACCCTGTGGTTTCTGTCCTTGAGCCAGTTTGCAACCCATCTTGTGACATATGGGTTTACATTTAAGCTGGTGAGTTTGTCTATGATGCCCGAGTGGGGTATTGTGTCAAAGGCTTTTGCAAGGTCAAGGTAGGCTGTGTGAACTGCCTTACCCTCATCAATGGCCTTAGTGACCGTTTCAAAAAAGTCGACCAAGTTCAAAAGGCAGGATCTGCCCTTGACAAAGCCAAATTGAGTAGGATCCAATGTCTGTAGGTCCCCAATGTCTTTGTTTATGAGTTCCATAATGATCCTCTCCATAGCTTTGCAGACCAGGCTCGTCAAGCTTATGGGGCGGTAATTTCCAGGGTCCGTAGAAGCACCGCCTTTGTGAAGTGGGACCACTGTTGCCGTCGCCACTCTTTGGGTGCGTGATCCTGTAGTAAGGCTAAGATTAAACAGCAGCCTTATGTGTGGGTTTAGCTCCTCTTGGAGTTCATGTAGCACACAGCCCGGGACACCATCCGGTCCCATTGATGCTGTGTTTTTAGCTTTAGAGAGGGCGGCTCTCACCTGGGCATCTGAGATGTTAGGGAGGCTACACTCTGCTGGGATAGTTATTTCTCCTTTTGGGGGGGAGGGGGAGGAGAAATTTGCACCGAACCTGTCTGCCAGAATGTTGGCAATGTCAGTGGGTTCAGTGTATTTTGTGTCATTTTGGACTAACTCTGAGCATATCTGGGAGTTTCCACCCAGGTTTCTAACATAGCTAAAGAAGGCCTTGTGATTGTCTTTTGTGTCGTTTGCGATTTTTCTCTCAAAATTGGCCTTGGATGATTTTATGAGTGATTGTAGTTTCTTGCTAGTACTGATCAGAGATGCCTTCCCTTTTAGGGATTTTGCTCTGTCATGTAGTAGCTTCCTCCTCCTGTTGTAAAGTTTGTTTATGGCTGGGGTCCACCAGACCGGGCGCCTGCCTTTGGGGGAATGGGTCTTGGTTTTATTTGGGATTGCATGATCCATGCATTCTTGAAGGTGCGCATAGAAGGCATTTGCAAAGGATTCAGCAGTGTGGGTTGTGGTTTCCACTGGCCCAGGGGCCTTGAAGGATACCACTTCAGTCTTAAGAAGTGTGAAGTTGGCTTTTGAGAAGTTCTTCACTGTGGTCTTTTGTGCAGGGGGCGGGATGTGGATTTCCAGTGAGATTAATTTATGGTCTGATCTTACCAAAGAGGGATATACTTCCAGTGTGGAGCATTTTGTCCCCATGTTTGTGATGATCAGGTCTTGTATATTGTCTCCTCTTGTGGGAATGGTGACTAGTTGTTCCATTGCATTTGAGTTTATGAATTCTAGGAACCTTTGGGCTAGGGTGTTGGGGCTTGAGTAATGTTCCCAGTCTATGTTTGGGTAGTTGAAGTCTCCCAAAATGATGGTATTTGGAGAGACATTCATACTCTCCAGTGTCTTCAGGAAGGCTGTGTGGGGTTACTGAGTTTGAGAGGGTGGTCTGTAGCATGCTACAAACTGTAAGGCAGTTTTGCCTATGGTTAGTGGAACCTGGATAGTCTCCGATGCTTCGTGCGTTGCCACTAACCTGGAGGTGTGGGTATGTTTGATGAAAATGGGTACTCCCCCTCTTTTTGTGGTTCGGTCCAAGTTTTGGGACCGGAAAGCATGATATGAGGTAAAACCTGATAGTGCTGGGGTGCTCTCAGGAGCCTTGAACCAGGTTTCAGTCACTGCACAGACATCAATGTTCTCCATACTGAGGAGGGCTTCGAGGGCGTGCATCTTGAGGTTTAGACTTCTGGCATTGAGCAGCATTACCCTTAGTTTTTTTCCACTTGTGTTTTCTAGGGAGGTAGGTTTGTCATTTGAGACTTGCCTAAAAAAGGCACTATGGGGGTGGCAAGAGCCTTGGCCAATATCCAGAAGCCCAGGGGTGACAGGTGCAAGCCATCCCTTGTGAAGCAACGTGGCTTGTCAAGCATGTCATCCCAAGCAGACAGACATTGGATCCCCTTAGAATGACACCAGTAATTAAGCCAATTGTTAAAACTGATCATTTTGTCTTTGTACTGTGGCATCATTCTTGGTGAGGGTAAGATGCTGCTCAGGGTCAGGGTCATACCGGCCTGGGCTACATAATCAGAGAGCTCCTCTATGTCTCTTTTCATGTAGTCCAGGGAGGTACGTCTCAGGTCGTTCACTCCGGCATGTACAATGACTGAGTCATATTTGTACTTGCTGTGGAGTGACCTGAGTACTTGTGTTATGTGGCGGATTCTAGCTCCCGACAGGCAGCTTACTGTGACCTTTTCCTTGTTCAGTCTGGTGAGCGGGACGTCAGTGTGTCTGACTATGGAGTCACCTATTACAAGTGTGTCTGGCATGTTTTTTGGCCTTAAGGGCTGTGACTGTTTAGCACACTGACTTTGTGAACTATGTGTTGCATGTGCTATGTCTTGAGGTGGTGGTTGCTTGGGTGTCTGTTTTGGAGGCCTCTGTTGTTTTGGTAGATTTTTAATCAGCGCCTCCGAGTATGTTTTTGTGTGTTTGTGTGTTTGGTTTTGGTTTGCAGTTGTAATAGTTCTATGTGAGACTGGGTTTGTGGTGTGCGTGGTTACCTTCTCCTCCTGACTGGTCTTGCCAGTACTGAATTGAGAGAGCTCAGCCTCCAGTTTGGCCATATAGTTGCATCTCTCGCATATATTTGTATTTGTTGGGAGGAGGAGAGGGTTGTCTGTGTACATGAGGCAATTGTAACATTGTCTCAAGATTCCCAGATTCACCAGCTGAACAGGAGAGGACGCCAGCAACTGACCCTTCGACATGCTAGAAATAGTAAAAAAGATTGCTGTGTAACTGAGTCAGAAAGGACCTATAGGGAAATGGGTACTCAACAGAATTTAGGTGAATGAAGTACTTTCTTTTGTTTAAGAGTGCTTTACCTGTGTAAAAAATGCTTTAGGAGCAAGTGCTGAGATTTTCAGATAGAGTATAGGCTGTTTAGATTGCAAGTAGAAGAGTTCTAAGGGAAAAATTGAAGAGCAGACTTGGCGGAGCCAGAAAAATGTTAACCTTGTTTAACCGGCGCTAAAGCCGTGCAAACGCGGATTTTAAGCAGTGAACTACAAAACAGCTAGGAATGGTCCCAAACAACCAATTACTACAGCTTCTTGTGTTGAGGTCACTTCCCCCAAGGACAGGTAGGCTGCTCAAGGCTCCCCACTCCCACTGGTGAGCAAAGAAACTTCCTTCTATCCAAGTAAGGTAATGGACAACACAGGAACTACACCACAGCCCAGAATACAGCAATGCCTGTATACTGGTCTAAACTAGTCGAGGAAGGCGGGAAAACAAGGATTATTTTTTGTTTTTGTTTTTGGTAGAAACACACAGAAAATGCAGAGACAGTGATAAATTAGTTACACAGGCTAGCACACTTTAGTGGGCAGCCTCCACAGTTAAATTAAACAAACAAACAAGCAAACTTTCGACCCAATTCGACTAAATGTAACTTTAAGTGCAGATTTTAAAATAAATGCAGTAATAAGTAAAAAAACAGTTCAGGCTAGTTCAAAGTAAGCAACAGAAGCTATTTCTAGTGAAAAAAAAGCAAAGATACTTAAATCCAGAAGGTAGTCGCTTTTTCGAGTTCCTTGCTGTAAGGACCACTCTGTAAACCCATGTGGAGCTTGTCTGAGCAGTATAGCCAGAAAAAAATGCCCAGAGGCGGATTTTAAGCAGTGAACTACAAAAGAGCTAGGAATGGTCCCAAACAACCAATTACTACAGCTTCTTGTGCTGAGGTCACTTCCCCCAAGGACAGGTAGGCTGCTCAAGGCTCCCCACTCCCACTGGTGAGCAAAGAAACTTCCTTCTATCCAAGTAAGGTAATGGACAACACAGGAACTACACCACAGCCCAGAATACAGCAATGCCTGCATACTGGTCTAAACTAGTCGAGGAAGGCGGGAAAACAAGGATTATTTTTTTGTTTTGTTTTTTTTTTTTGGTAGAAACACACAGAAAATG
The DNA here is from genome assembly GCF_019279795.1 of Protopterus annectens. NCBI lineage: Eukaryota > Metazoa > Chordata > Ceratodontiformes > Protopteridae > Protopterus > Protopterus annectens. Next base: position 1,891,988,394 of record NC_056726.1, read on the forward strand.
CAGAGACAGTGATAAATTAGTTACACAGGCTAGCACACTTTAGTGGGCATCCTCCACAGTTAAATTAAACAAACAAACAAGCAAACTTTCGATCCAATTCGACTAAATGTAACTTTAAGTGCAGATTTTAAAATAAATGCAGTAATCAGTAAAAAACAGTTCAGGCTAGTTCAAAGTAAGCAACAGAAGCTATTTCCAGTGAAAAAAAAGCAAAGATACTTAAATCCAGAAGGTAGTCACTTTTTCGAGTTCCTTGCTGCTAGGACCACTCTGTAAACCCACGTGGAGCATGTCTGAGCAGTATAGCCAGAAAAAAATGCACAGAGGCGGATTTTAAGCAGTGAACTACAAAAGAGCTAGGAATGGTCCCAAACAACCAATTACTACAGCTTCTTGTGCTGAGGTCACTTCCCCCAAGGACAGGTAGGCTGCTCAAGGCTCCCCACTCCCACTGGTGAGAAAAAAAACTTCCTTCTATCCAAGTAAGGTAATGGACAACACAGGAACTACACCACAGCCCAGAATACAGCAATGCCTGCATACTGGTCTAAACTAGTCGAGGAAGGCGGGAAAACAAGGATTATTTTTTTATTTTGTTTTTTTTTTTTGGTAGAAACACACAGAAAATGCAGAGACAGTGATAAATTAGTTACACAGGCTAGCACACTTTAGTGGGCAGCCTCCACAGTTAAATTAAACAAACAAACAAGCAAACTTTCGATCCAATTCGACTAAATGTAACTTTAAGTGCAGATTTTAAAATAAATGCAGTAATCAGTAAAAAAACAGTTCAGGCTAGTTCAAAGTAAGCAACAGAAGCTATTTCCAGTGAAAAAAAAGCAAAGATACTTAAATCCAGAAGGTAGTCACTTTTTCGAGTTCCTTGCTGCTAGGACCACTCTGTAAACCCACGTGGAGCTTGTCTGAGCAGTATAGCCAGAAAAAAATGCCCAGAGGCGGATTTTAGGCAGTGAACTACAAAAAAGCTAGGAATGGTCCCAAACAATCAATTACTACAGCTTCTTGTGCTGAGGTCACTTCCCCCAAGGACAGGTAGGCTGCTCAAGGCTCCCCACTCCCACTGGTGAGCCAAGAAACTTCCTTCTATCCAAGTAAGGTAATGGACAACACAGGAACTACACCACAGCCCAGAATACAGCAATGCCTGCATACTGGTCTAAACTAGTCGAGGAAGGCGGGAAAACAAGGATTATTTATTTTTTTTTTGGTAGAAACACACAGAAAATGCAGAGACAGTGATAAATTAGTTACACAGGCTAGCACACTTTAGTGGGCAGCCTCCACAGTTAAATTAAACAAACAAACAAGCAAACTTTCGATCCAGTTCGACTAAATGTAACTTTAAGTGCAGATTTTAAAATAAATGCAGTAATCAGTAAAAAAAACAGTTCAGGCTAGTTCAAAGTAAGCAACAGAAGCTATTTCCAGTGAAAAAAAAGCAAAGATACTTAAATCCAGAAGGTAGTCACTTTTTCGAGTTCCTTGCTGCTAGGACCACTCTGTAAACCCAAGTGGAGCTTGTCTGAGCAGTATAGCCAGAAAAAAATGCCCAGAGGTGGATTTTAAGCAGTGAACTACAAAAGAGCTAGCAATGGTCCCAAACAACCAATTACTACAGCTTCTTGTGCTGAGGTCACTTCCCCCAAGGACAGGTAGGCTGCTCAAGGCTCCCCACTCCCACTGGTGAGCAAAGAAACTTCCTTCTATCCAAGTAAGGTAATGGACAACACAGGAACTACACCACAGCCCAGAATACAGCAATGCCTGCATACTGGTCTAAACTAGTCAAGGAAGGCGGGAAAACAAGGATTATTTTTTTGTTTTTTTTTTTTTTTGATGAAACACACAGAAAATGCAGAGACAGTGATAAATTAGTTACACAGGCTAGCACACTTTAGTGGGCAGCCTCCACAGTTAAATTAAACAAACAAACAAGAAAACTTTCGATCCAATTTGACTAAATGTAACTTTAAGTGCAGATTTTAAAATAAATGCAGTAATCAGTAAAAAAACAGTTCAGGCTAGTTCAAAGTAAGCAACAGAAGCTATTTCCAGTGAAAAAAAAGCAAAGATACTTAAATCCAGAAGGTAGTCACTTTTTCGAGTTCCTTGCTGCTAGGACCACCCACGTGGAGCTTGTCTGAGCAGTATAGCCAGAAAAAAACGCCCAGAGGCGGATTTTAAGCAGTGAGCAACAAAAAAGCTAGGAATGGTCCCAAACAACCAATTACTACAGCTTCTTGTGCTGAGGTCACTTCCCCCAAGGACAGGTAGGCTGCTCAAGGCTCCCCACTCCCACTGGTGAGCAAAGAAACTTCCTTCTATCCAAGTAAGGTAATGGACAACACAGGAACTACACCACAGCCCAGAATACAGCAATGCCTGTATACTGGTCTAAACTAGTCGAGGAAGGTGGGAAAACAAGGATTATTTTTTGTTTTTGTTTTTGGTAGAAACACACAGAAAATGCAGAGACAGTGATAAATTAGTTACACAGGCTAGCACACTTTAGTGGGCAGCCTCCACAGTTAAATTAAACAAACAAACAAGCAAACTTTCGATCCAATTCGACTAAATGTAACTTTAAGTGCAGATTTTAAAATAAATGCAGTAATCAGTAAAAAAAACAGTTCAGGCTAGTTCAAAGTAAGCAACAGAAGCTATTTCCAGTGGAAAAAAAGCAAAGATACTTAAATCCAGAAGATAGTCACTTTTTCGAGTTCCTTGCTGCTAGGACCACTCTGTAAACCCACGTGGAGCTTGTCTGAGCAGTATAGCCAGAAAAAATGCCCAGAGGCGGATTTTAAGCAGTGAACTACAAAAGAGCTAGGAATGGTCCCAAACAACCAATTACTACAGCTTCTTGTGCTGAGGTCACTTCCCCCAAGGACAGGTAGGCTGCTCAAGGCTCCCCACTCCCACTGGTGAGCAAAGAAACTTCCTTCTATCCAAGTAAGGTAATGGACAACACAGGAACTACACCACAGCCCAGAATACAGCAATGCCTGCATACTGGTCTAAACTAGTCGAGGAAGGCGGGGAAACAAGGATTTTTTTTTGTTTTTTTTTTTGGTAGAAACACACAGAAAATGCAGAGACAGTGATAAATTAGTTACACAGGCTAGCACACTTTAGTGGGCAGCCTCCACAGTTAAATTAAACAAACAAACAAGCAAACTTTCGATCCAATTCGACTAAATGTAACTTTAAGTGCAGATTTTAAAATAAATGCAGTAATCAGTAAAAAAACAGTTCAGGCTAGTTCAAAGTAAGCAACAGAAGCTATTTCCAGTGGAAAAAAGCAAAGATACTTAAATCCAGAAGGTAGTCACTTTTTCGAGTTCCTTGCTGCTAGGACCACTCTGTAAACCCACGTGGAGCTTGTCTGAGCAGTATAGCCAGAAAAAAATGCCCAGAGGCGGATTTTAAGCAGTGAACTACAAAAAAGCTAGGAATGGTCCCAAACAACCAATTACTACAGCTTCTTGTGCTGAGGTCACTTCCCCCAAGGACAGGTAGGCTGCTCAAGGCTCCACACTCACACTGGTGAGCAAAGAAACTTCTTTCTATCCAAGTAAGGTAATGGACAACACAGGAACTACACCACAGCCCAGAATACAGCAATGCCTGTATACTGGTCTAAACTAGTCGAGGAAGGTGGGAAAACAAGGATTATTTTTTGTTTTTGTTTTTGGTAGAAACACACAGAAAATGCAGAGACAGTGATAAATTAGTTACACAGGCTAGCACACTTTAGTGGGCAGCCTCCACAGTTAAATTAAACAAACAAACAAGCAAACTTTCGATCCAATTCGACTAAATGTAACTTTAAGTGCAGATTTTAAAATAAATGCAGTAATCAGTAAAAAAACAGTTCAGGCTAGTTCAAAGTAAGCAACAGAAGCTATTTCTAGTGAAAAAAAAGCAAAGATACTTAAATCCAGAAGGTAGTCGCTTTTTCGAGTTCCTTGCTGCTAGGACCACTCTGTAAACCCACGTGGAGCTTGTCTGAGCCTTTGTCTATGGCCTTAGTGACTGTCTTGAAGAAGTCAACCAAGTTTAATATGCATGATCTGCCCTTACCAAAGCCAAACTGGGTCGAGTCAAGTGTTTGGAGGTTCCCAATGTCTTTGTTAATGAGTTCCATGATGATGTGCTCCATAGCCTTGCAGACCAGGCTAGTCAGGCTTATGGTGCTATAGTTACCAGGGACAGTTGTTGCCCCTCCTTTGTGGAGAGGAATAACCGGTGCTGTGCACCATTCTATGGGTATGTAGCCTGTGGAGAGGCTGAGGTTGAACAGTGTGTTTAGGTGGGGGGTTAGTTCGTTCTGTAGTACGTGCAAGACGCAGCTGGCTGGGACACCATCTGGCCCCATTGATGCTGTGTTTTTGGTTTTTGAAAGGGCTGTTTTCACATGTGCGTCTGTGATTTCCAGGACACTACACTTTTCCGGTATTGTTGTGGGCCCTTTTGGACTTGAGAGGGGGGGGGGTGAAGTTTGCATTGAATCTATCTGCCAGGATGTTGAAGCCTAGATCAGTGGCCAGAGTAGGTAAATGTGCATTCAGAGCTTTAGGAGATTTATGGACTTAACTAAAGAAATGTTTATGTCTAACAATTCACAATGCTCTTCTGAATGATTCCAGCATAAGTGGGGAGTTGGGTCCCCCAGTAATGTGTCAATCCATCCTCTCTGAGCAGCAATGCTATCTCCCAATCCTTTTCTTTTTCTGCACCCAGTCTTCACCAGTATATACCAGCTGCTGAACCTAGTGGGGGGTGGGGGGGTTCAATACTTGGGTGATGATGTATAACTATGGTATCATGCAGAGGAGGGGTCAAAAGAGCCATGCTTCCTCAGAAGTCATCACATCTAGCAGAACCCCAACAGATGTACAAAACACTTGTATAATTCAGACCCTATAATCAGTTTGACAGATGAGCAGAGTTGTACGAATGCTTGGACTTTTCAGGTATCTTTTAAATATTACAGACAGTTAGACTACAGTGCAGTACATTCATACCTGGATGAACATAGATCTGATATCTGATATGTAATAATGTGCAGTATCTAAGCAGTATGACTGCAATTTGCAACTTAGAGTTGATATCGGTTCACAATTATTAGTAATTACATTACATACAAGTTAACTGTAACAGTATGGTAACACGCTACTCCTAAGAAGTATTTGTAGCGGCACTAAACAGTATATTATACTATAAAATAGGCTGTATCTTGCTGGTAAAGTGTAGAGATCTAAACCGTTATCATCCATGATTACCTGCTCTATACTTGTAAAGAAGGTTAAAAGGATTAAATTACAGGAGACATATGAAACTTGATGTATCCCATTAGTGGCATACACAGATTAAAATGAAATATATTTAACATGCAGTATATTTACTGAAAATGTTTAGTAATGACAGGTGCAGTGAATATTATGGCTATCTAAAATAATAGGTTGTACATTTGTTCTTTCTTCTTTGCAAATATGTCATTGCTTATTCCTAGCTGTCTAAAGTATGATGAATAAATACATGCATGCAAATCACTTATGAATTTCTGACCTTGCTTTCTGAGGTATTGCAGATGGTGAAAATCAATAGCATGATAAGAAGACATTTTGATGCCAAGTAACCAAAGCATAGGTAAACACACAGAGAAGACAACCTAACAGTAAGACTCCGAGACAATAATCCATTTTCTATTAGAACACAGCTAAGGGATGTCACTTTCATTAATTTGCATGTTACCCAGGAGTCTTTGTCATATAGTTATAATGTTTTATAATGTCAGTTATCTAAGTTAGCATTATGTAGTCCCAACTTAATAATTTACAACTTTATATTATACTCCCCATATGTAAATATACTGTGCAGTCACCACATGTATAATGCATAATTAAAATACCTATATTAGTATTGTGAACTATTATTTTGTTGTATGTCTTTTCAGATTGAGCAATTTACACTATGACAGGATTATGGCTATTTCTGTTTTTTTATCACATTTTCATCTTCGGCTACTTGTACTTCTTATCAGTGAAGCTGTAAATATGCACATTAACCACACACACACACACACACACACACACACACACACACACATATATATATATATATATATATATATACATCACTGAAAATACCTTCATATACAAAGCAACATACATAAATAGCCTTAGATTATCAATAAATGATTTTGTAATGTTACTCTGTATTATATTTTCACAATATGCAATATTCATTTTAATTGTATATGTGTACAGAGTGTGTATAATATACTATACTCCAATGCAGTGGCATCGAAGTGCAGAATTAACACACATTAGGATACAATTATATTAACAGATCATGAACAGTACAGGTATCTGACAAGGTCTTATGGGTAATATGCAAATTATAGCTGAACTCATCTCCCCATAACCTCTGTAGTCATCTATAGGAGGTCTAAATTGATTTGTGAACTGTACCATCTTTACCTTGAACTGCCTGGCAAAACAACTTCAATTAAAAAGGCAAAATGGACCTAAGCAACATAGAAAGTGCAAACCCCATTGTTTCTACAATAATTAGTACACTAGTGATAGTATAGTATTATACCAATACAAAGCTCCTTTAACATAATGCTCTAAGAAATATGCACCTGTATTAACTTTAAAAAGCCAACACAATAGAACAAAGTGCTAATGCCAAGAATGCATTATAATTGTACATGTGGTTGCTACACTTCTGGTAAATATAGCACATGTTGAATATATTTTTTATTACCTGTATATTCCCCTGTTGATAGTAAAGTATGTATCACATGTTTACTGTTATGTAATCATATGAACTTTTCTGCAAGTATGTGACAATGACTGTTATATAATAGTGTAATATGTTAACTATAGCTGTAAATGCTATTTTTCAAGTTCCTTACTGATATAACTACATTTTATCAATATGTCAAAGCCTATCATAACAGTATGAGTTACAGGGTAATATAGCTGCTAGTACTGTTCAGGAGACATATATATGTCAGATAAACCAAACAGCAACAACCGTCCAGGAATAGGATCAATTCTCCACTCAGGGCTGCAACACAAAGCACTGTTAAAATGTAGCAAAAAATAAAATGAACCAAACCATGGCAATAAGAAGGCACACAATTCCAATAGATAAACGTTTAATGTTAGCGCTTTCACAGTTCACAATGACTGCTTCATCAGACAAATTCACAAAGTTACACCCTTCATTTTAAAATATCAACCAATAAAATTCTTCTTCCTATTAATAGATGTAATTCATTAAAAGGCATATAGCACCTTAAGCAACTATGAAAAACTGTGAAAAGAACATCATAAAAATATATAAAATACATTATATATTCCAAAACAAAACGATGTCATACAGAAACAATCAAATACATAAATAGCTCCATTAATTCAACATATAAATAGACAAAATTACAAATTTAATGAATGTTTTTGAAACATATATATGTGTTTTATTTCTGTTTCAAAATGCATCACAGTACTAGCTTGTATGAATGACTACTGATTTCTTGCTGCACACTGCTTTGCATGGTAGACTCTTCAGTACTGTACACAAACATGTACATGGTACACTGTACATATGCTACACATGGTACACTACTCAGTACTGTATACACACGTATATGCATGGCACACTGTTCAGTGCTGTACACACACATGCACATGGTACACTGTTCTGTACGGCCTATATCAGAACATCAAATGTTCTAAATAGCGAATGCTGACAGGAGGGAAAATGCAGGACCTTGAAGTTTCTTTTTTTATCATAGTACAGTGAAGATCAGAATATTTGCCCTTTCCTTGCTGTAATGGGATCTCAGAGTTGGAATACATATTTAGCAGGGCGTGTGGGGGGAACAACATGCAGTCCAGCATTTTCACTCATATGTACATTCACTATTTAGAACAGTCAATGTTCTAATATAGACCCATTCTGTACTGTACACACATGTGCATGGTACACTGTTCAGTACTGTACATAGACATGTGCATGGTACACTGTTCAGTATTGTACACACACACACACACACACATCTGAATGGTACACTCTTCAGTACTGTACACACATGTCCATGGTACACTGTTCAGTACAGTACACACGCATGTGCACAGTACACAGTTCAACACTGTACACACATGTGAATGGTACACTGTTCAGTACTGTACACACACATGTGCATGGTACACTGTTCAGTCCTGTGTTCACACATGTGCATTGCACAATGTTCAGTACTGTACACACATGTGCATGGTACACTGTTCAACAATGTACACACAAGTGCATGGTGTACTGTTCAGTACTTTACATACACATGTGCATGGAACACTATTCAATACTGTACACGAACATGTGCAAGGTACACAGTAATGTACTGTATACCATGTGCATGGTACACACTTCGGTACTCTACACACGTGCATGGTACACTGTTCAGTACTTTACACACATGTGCATGGTACAGTGTTGAATACTGTACACACACGTACTTGGTATACTGTTCAGTACAGTATACACACATGTGCACAATACACAGTTCAATACTGTAAACACACGTGCATGGTACACTGTTCAGTCCTGTGCTCACACACGTGCATGGCACAATGGTCAGTACTGTACACACATGTGCATGGTACACTGTTCAGCAGTGTACAGACAAGTGCATGGTGCACTGTTCAGTACTGTACACACACATGTGCATGGTACACTGTTCAATACTGTAAACACATGTGCATGGTACACTGTTCAGTACTGTACATACACATGTGCATGGCACACTGTTCAGTCCTTTACTCACACATGTGCATGGTACATTGTTCATTACTGTGCACACACATGTGCATGATACAGTGATCAGTACACACACATGTGCAAGACACACAGTTTAGTACTGTACAGTTGTGTAAGGTACACTTTTCAGTACTGTAGACACGTGCATGGTACACTGTTCAGGACTGTACACACACATGTGCATGCTTTCATTGTTCAATACTGTATACACACATGTGCACGGTACACTGTTCAGTCCTATGCTCACACATATGCATGGAACAATATTCAGTACTGTGCGCACATGTGCATGGCACACTGTTCAGTCCTTTGCTCACACATGTGCATGGTACATTATTCATTACTGTACACACATGTGCATGATACAGTGTTCAGTACTGTACACACACATATGCAAGGCACACAGTTCAGTACTGTACAGTTGTGCATGGTACACTGTTCAGTACGGCAGACCCATGTGCATGGTATACTATTAAGGACTGTACATACACATGTGCATGCTTTCATTGTTCACTACTGTATACACACGTGTGCATGGTACACTATTCAGTCTTGTGCTCACACATGTGCATAGCACAATGTTCAGTACTGTACACACATGTCCATGGTACACTGTTCCTCAGTGTACACACAAGTGCATGTTGTACTGTTCAGTACTGTACACACACATGTGCATGGTACACTATTCAATACTGTACACGAACATGTGAAAGGTACACTGAAATTACTGTATACACGTGCATGGCACACTGTTCAGCAGTGTACACACAAGTGCATGGTGTACTGTTCAGTACTGTACACACACATGTTCATGGTTCACTGTTCAGTACTGTACACACACTTGCATGGTAAACTGTTCAGTACTGTACATTCACATGTGCATGGTATACTTTTCAGATCTTTGCTCACACATGTGCATGGTACACTGTCCATTACTGTACACACACGTGCATGATACAGTGTTCAGTACTGTACACACATGTGTGTGGCACATTGTTCAGTACTGTACAGTTGTGCATGGTACACTGTTCAGTACTGTAGACACATGTGCATGGTACACTGTTCAGGACTGTACACACACATGCATGGTTGCAATGTTCAATACTGTATACACACGTGCACATGGTACAGTTTTCAGTCCTGTACTCAAACGTGTATGGCACAATGTTCAGTACTGTACATGTGCATGGTATACTGTTCAACAGTGTACACACAAGTGCATGGTGTACTCTTCAGTACTGTACACACACATGTGCATGGTGCACTATTCAATACTGTACACAAACATATGCAAGGTACACTGAAAGTACTGTACACACATGCATGGTACACTCTTCAGTACTCTGCACACATGTGCATGGTACACTGTTCAACAGTGTACACACAAGTGCATGGTGTACTGTTCAGTACTGTACACACACATGTGCATGGTACACTGTTCAATACTGTACACAAACGTGCATGGTACACAGTTCAGTACTGTACATTCACATGTGCATGGTATACTTTTCAGTCCTTTGCTCACACATGTGCATGGTAAATTGTTCATTACTGTACACACTTGTGCATGATACAGTGTTCAGTACTGTACACACATGTGCATGGCACACTGTTCAGTACTGTACAGTCGTGCATTATACACTGTTCAGTACTGTAGACACATGTGCATGGTACACTGTTCAGGACTGTACACACATGTGTATGGTTTCAGTGTTCAATACTGTATACACACGTGTGCATGGTACACTGTTCAGTCCTATGCTCACACGCGCATGGTACAATGTTCAGTACTGTACACACATGTGCATGATATACTGCTCAACAGTGTACACACAAGTGTATGGTGTACTGTTCAGTACTGTGCACACATGCACATGGTACACTATTCAATACTGTAAATGCACATGTGCAAGGTACACTGTAAAGTACTGTACACACATGTGCATGGTACACTCTTCAGTACTCTACACACATATGCATGGTGCACTGTTCAGTAATTTACACACATGTGCATGGTACATTGTTGAATACTGTACACACTTGTGCATGGTATACTGTTCAGTACAGTACATACACATGTGCACAGTACACAGTTCAATACTGTACAGACACTTGCATGATACACTGTTCAGCCCTGTGCTCACACATGTGCATGGCACAATGTTCAGTACTGTACACACATGTGAATGGTACACTGCTCAACAGTGTACAGACAAGTACATGGTGTACTGTTCAGTACTATACATACACATGTGCATGGTACACTGTTCTATAATGCACATATGCAAGGTACACTGTAAAGTACTGTACACTCATGTGCATGGTACACTCTTCAGTACTCTACACTCATGTGCATGGTACATTGGTCAGTACTTTACACACATATGCATGGTACAGTGTTGAATACTGTACACACATGTGCTTTGTATACTGTTCAGTACAGTACACACACATCTGCACAGTACACAGGTCAATACTGTACACAGACGTGCATGGTACACTGTTCAGTCCTGTGCTCACACATGTGCATGGCACAATGTTCAGTACTGTACACACATGTGCATGGTACACTGTTCAACAGTGTATACACAAGTGCATGGTGTACTGTTCAGTACTGTGCACACATGTGCATGTTACACTGTTCAGTACTGTACATACACATGTGCATGGTACACTGTTCAGTCCTTTGCTCACACATTTGCATGGTACATTGTTCATTACAGTACACACACACGTGCATGATACAGTGTTCAATACTGTACACACACATGTGCAAGGCACACTAAGTACTGTACAGTTGTGCATGGTACACTGTTCAGTACTGTAGACACATGTGCATGGTACACTGTTCAGGATTGTACACACACATGTGCATGGTTTCACTGTTCAATACTGTATACACAAGTGCATGGTACACTGTTCCATACTGTATACACACATGCATGGTACAATGTTCAATCCTCTACACACACACACACACACACACACACACACACACACACACACACACACACAAATGGTACAATGTCCAATAATCTAGACATACATGTGCATGGTACACTGTTCATTACTGTACATGCACATTTGCATGGCACACTGTTAAATATTGTACACAGACATGTGCATGGTACACTGCTCAATACTGTACACAGATGTGCATAGTATACTTTTCAATACTGTACGCACGTGCATGGTACACTTTTCAATACTGTACACTAACATGTGCATAGAACACTATTCAGTACTGCACACATGTGCATGGTAAACTGTTCAGTACTACACACCACATGTGCATGGTATATTCCTCAGTATGTACATAAACACACACACACACACACACACACACACACACACAAGTGCATGGTACACTGCACAGTGTTGTACATACACATGTGCATGGAACACTGTTCAATATATTACACACATGTGCATGCTACACTGTTCAATATGGTAGGCACATGTGCCTGGCAATCTGTTCAATACTGTACACAGACATATGCATTGTACAAAATTCAGTACACACACATACACATGGTACACTATTCAGTACTGTGCACACATGTGCATGGTAGACTGTTTAATACTGTACACACACATGCATGGTACAATGTTCAATATTCTACACACACACAGGAATGACACAATGTTCAATAATCTACACATACATGTGCACGGTACACTGTTCATTACTGTACACACACATTTGCATGGCACACTGTTAAATATTGTACACAGACATGTGCATGGTACACGGCTCAATACTGTACACACACATGTGCATAGTACACTGTTCAATACTGTACACTCACATGTGCATGGTACTCTGTTCAGTACTGTATACACGTGCATTGTAAACTGTTCACTACTATACACACACATGTGCATGGTATACTGTTCAGTATGTACACATATGCGTGCATGGTACTCTGTTCAATACATTATACACATGTGCATGGTACACTGTTCAATACTGTAGACACGTGCCCCTGACATGCTTTTCAATACTGTACACACATGTGCATGGTACACTGTTCAGTACTGTACACACGCATGTGCATGACACACTGTTCAATATTACACACATGTGCATGGCACACTGTTCAATAAAGTACACACACATGTGCATGGCACACTGTTATGTACTGTACACCCACGAGCATGGTACACTGTTCAGTACTGCACAAAGACAGGCACATGGTACTGTGCACACATGTGCATGGTAGACTGCTTAATACTGTACACACATGTGTATGGTGCACTGTTCAGTACTATATACACACATGTTCATGGTACACTGTTCAATACTCTACACACATGTGCATGGTACACTGTTCAACAGTGTATACGCAAGTGCATGGTGTACTGTTCAGTACTGTACACACATGTGCATGTTACACTGTTCAGTACTGTACATACACATGTGCATGGTACACTGTTCAGTCCTTTGCTCACACATTTGCATGGTACATTGTTCATTACAGTACACACACACGTGCATGATACAGTGTTCAATACTGTACACACACATGTGCATGGCACACTAAGTACTGCACAGTTGTGCATGGTACACTGTTCAGTACTGTAGACACATGTGCATGGTACACTGTTCAGGATTGTACACACACATGTGCATGGTTTCACTGTTCAATACTGTATACACAAGTGCATGGTACACTGTTCCATACTGTATACACACATGCATGGCACAATGTTCAATCCTCTACACACACACACACACACACACACACACACACACACACACACACACACACACACAAATGGTACAATGTCCAATAATCTAGACATACATGTGCATGGTACACTGTTCATTACTGTACACAGATGTGCATAGTATACTTTTCAATACTGTACGCACGTGCATGGTACACTTTTCAATACTGTACACTAACATGTGCATAGAACACTATTCAGTACTGCACACATGTGCATGGTAAACTGTTCAGTACTACACACCACATGTGCATGGTATATTCCTCAGTATGTACATAAACACACACACACACACACACACACACACACACACACACACACACACACACACACACAAGTGCATGGTACACTGCACAGTGTTGTACATACACATGTGCATGGAACACTGTTCAATATATTACACACATGTGCATGCTACACTGTTCAATATGGTAGGCACATGTGCCTGGCAATCTGTTCAATACTGTACACAGACATATGCATTGTACAAAATTCAGTACACACACATACACATGGTACACTATTCAGTACTGTGCACACATGTGCATGGCACACTAAGTACTGTACAGTTGTGCATGGTACACTGTTCAGTACTGTAGACACATGTGCATGGTACACTGTTCAGGATTGTACACACACATGTGCATGGTTTCACTGTTCAATACTGTATACACAAGTGCATGGTACACTGTTCCATACTGTATACACACATGCATGGCACAATGTTCAATCCTCTACACACACACACACACACACACACACACACACAAATGGTACAATGTCCAATAATCTAGACATACATGTGCATGGTACACTGTTCATTACTGTACATGCACATTTGCATGGCACACTGTTAAATATTGTACACAGACATGTGCATGGTACACTGCTCAATACTGTACACAGATGTGCATAGTATACTTTTCAATACTGTACGCACGTGCATGGTACACTTTTCAATACTGTACACTAACATGTGCATAGAACACTATTCAGTACTGCACACATGTGCATGGTAAACTGTTCAGTACTACACACCACATGTGCATGGTATATTCCTCAGTATGTACATAAACACACACACACACACACACACACACACACACACACACACACACACACACACACACACACACAAGTGCATGGTACACTGCACAGTGTTGTACATACACATGTGCATGGAACACTGTTCAATATATTACACACATGTGCATGCTACACTGTTCAATATGGTAGGCACATGTGCCTGGCAATCTGTTCAATACTGTACACAGACATATGCATTGTACAAAATTCAGTACACACACATACACATGGTACACTATTCAGTACTGTGCACACATGTGCATGGTAGACTGTTTAATACTGTACACACACATGCATGGTACAATGTTCAATATTCTACACACACACAGGAATGATACAATGTTCAATAATCTACACATACATGTGCACGGTACACTGTTCATTACTGTACACACACATTTGCATGGCACACTGTTAAATATTGTACACAGACATGTGCATGGTACACGGCTCAATACTGTACACACACATGTGCATAGTACACTGTTCAATACTGTACACTCACATGTGCATGGTACTCTGTTCAGTACTGTATACACGTGCATTGTAAACTGTTCACTACTATACACACACATGTGCATGGTATACTGTTCAGTATGTACACATATGCGTGCATGGTACCCTGTTCAATACATTATACACATGTGCACGGTACACTGTTCAATACTGTAGACACGTGCCCCTGACATGCTTTTCAATACTGTACACACATGTGCATGGTACACTGTTCAGTACTGTACACACACATGTGCATGACACACTGTTCAATATTACACACATGTGCATGGCACACTGTTCAATACTGTACACACACATGTGCATGGCACACTGTTATGTACTGTACACCCACGAGCATGGTACACTGTTCAGTACTGCACAAAGACAGGCACATGGTACTGTGCACACATGTGCATGGTAGACTGCTTAATACTGTACACACATGTGTATGGTGCACTGTTCAGTACTATATACACACATGTTCATGGTACACTGTTCAATACTCTACACACATGTGCATGGTACACTGTTCAATACTTTACACATACATGTGCATGTTACACTGTTCAGTACTGTACACACCCATTTTTATGGTACACTGTAAAATGCACACATGTGAATTGTATAATGTTCAGTACTGTACACACAGACAGATATGCATGGTGCACTGTTCAGTGCTGTGCACATGTGCATGGTACACTGTTCAATATAGTACACACTCATGTGCATGGTAGATGGTTTAGTACTGTACAGACACATGTACATGGTACACTGTTCAGTACTGTATACACACATGTGCATGGTAGACTATTCAGTACTCTACACACATGTGCATGGTACAATGTTCACTAATCTACACATACATGTGCATGGTACACTGTTCAGTACTGTACACACATTTTCATGGTACACTGTTAAATATTGTACACAGACATGTGCAAGGTACACTTCTCAATACTGTACAACATGTGCATGGTACATTGTTCAGTACTGTACACACACGTGCATGGTACACTATTCAGTACTGTATACACATATGTGCATGGCAGACTATTCAGTACTCTACACACACATGTGCATGGTACAATATTCAATACTCTACATACACATTTTCATGATACACTGTTAAATATTGCACACACACATGTGCATGGTACACTGTTCAGTAATGTACACGCACATATGTGCATGGAACACTGTTCAGTACTGTACACACATGCGCATCGTACAGTTTCAAAACTGTAGACACACACGTGCATGGTACAATGTGCAATACTCTACACATACATGTGCATGGTACACTGTTCAGTACTGTACACACACATTTTCATGGTGCACTATTCAGTACTGTACATGCATGCATGATACACTGTTCAATACTGTATACACACATTTGCAAGGTACACTGTTCAATACTGTACACACATGTGCATAGTGCACTATTCAGTACTGTACACACATTTGTATGGTACACTGTTAAATATTGTACACAGACATGTGCATAGTACACTGCTCAATACTCTACAACCACATGTGCATGTTACACTCTTCAATACTGTACACTCACATGTGTATGGTATACTGTTCAGTATTGTACACCTATGCATGCTAAACTGTTCAGTACTATACACACACACACATGTATGTTCTACTGTTTAATATGTACACACCCATTTGCATGGTACACTGGTAAATATTGTACACAGACATGTTCCTGGTGCACTGTTCAATACTGTACACACACACACACACACACACACACACACACACACACACACACACACACACGTGCGCGCGTGTGCGCACATGCACACACACATGCATGGTACACTGTTCAGTACTGTACAAACACATGTGCATGGCACACTGGTCAGTACTGTACACCCACATGCACATGGTACATTGTTCAATACTGTGCACACATGTGCATGGTAGACTGTTTAATACTGTACAGACATGTGCATTGTACACTGTTCAGTATTGTATACACATATGTGCATGGTACACTGTTCAATACTCTGCACACATGTGCATGGTACAATGTTCAATACTCTACACATACATGTGCATGGTACACTGTTTAGTACTGTATACACATATTTTCATGGTACATTGTTAAATATTGTACACACGTGCACAGTATACTGTTTAGTACTGTACACACACACACACACACACACACACACACACACACACACACACACACACACACACACACCTGTTCATGGTACACTGTTCAATACTGTACACACATGCATCATAAACTGTTCAATACAGTACACACACATGTGCATAGTACATTGTTCAGTACTGTACACTCATGTGCATGGTACACTGTTCAGTACTGTATACACACAAGATCATGGTACTCTGTTCAACACTCTACACATGCACACACATGCATGGTACAATTTTCAATAATCTACGCATACATGTGCATGGTACACTGTTCAGTACAGTACACACAGACATTTTTATGGTGCACTGATAAATATTGTACAGACACATGAGCATGGTACTCTGTTCAACACTCTACACACACGCACACACACACATACACACACACACACACACACACACACACACACACACACACATGCACAGTACAATGTTCAATAATCTAAATATCCATGTACAGGGTACACTGTTCATTAATGTACACACATGAGCATAGCAGACTGTTCAATATTGTACACACACATGTTTATGGTACAATGTTCAATACTCTACAGATACATGTGCATGGTACATTGTTCAGTACTGTACACATATTTTCATAGTACACTGTTAAATATTGTACACACCCATGTGCATGGTATGCTGTTCAGTACTTTAGACACACATGTGCATGCTAAACTGTTCAATACTGTACACTCTCATGTACATGGTACACTGTTCAGTACAGTACACACATGCATGGTAAACTGTTCAGTACTATACGCACATGTGCATGGTATCCTGATCATTATATACATACACACGAGCATGGTACAGTGTTCAGTGTTGTACACACATGTGTATTGTACACTGTTCAACACATTAAATGCATGTGCATGGTACACTGTTCAATACTGTAGACACATGTGCCTGACACTGTTCAATACTGTACACAAAATATGTGCATGGTACAATGTTCAGTACTGTACACAAACATGTGCATGGTACACTGTTCAATATTATACACATGTGCATGGCATACTGTTCAATACTGTACACAAACATGTGCATGGTATACTGTTCAGTACTGCACACACATGAGCATGGTATACTGTTCAGTACTGTATGCACACATGTGCATGGTACAATGTTAAATACTCTACACATACATGTGCATGGTACATTGTTTGGTACTGTACACACACATATTCATAGTACACTGTTAAATATTGTATGCACACATGTGCATGGTACACTGTTCAATACTGTACACACATGTGCATGGTATACTGTTCAGTACTCTACACACGTGCATGGTACACTGGTCAGTATTGTACACACATGTGCATGGTACACTGTTCAATACTGTACACACACATGTGCATGTTACACTGTTCAATGCTGTACACACACACACACACACACACACACACACACACATGCATGTGCATGGTACATTGTTCAGTACTCTACACATACATGTGCATGGTACACTGTTCAGTACTGTACACACACATGTCCATGGTACACTGTTAAATATTGTACAAACACATGTGCATGGTACACTGTTCAGTACTGTATACACATATGCATAGTACACTGTTCAATACTGTACACACATGTGCATGGTACACTGTTCAGTACTGTACACACATGTGCATAGTACACTGTTCAATACTGTACACACATGTGCATGGTATATTGTTCAGTACTGTGCTCACACATTTGCATGGTACACTGTTCTGTACTGTACACAAGCAGATATATATCCTAGTTTTAACAAGCAGGTTACTCTTAAACCTGTATTAAAACAAAAATAACAGCAGGTTAAATAAAGTTAAAGAATTTTTCCATTAAGTGGTTGTATACAAAATTGTTTTGCCTTTTTAAATGTTCAGCAGTGCTGATTAGTTTTAATTATAGTGCAGTTTTGATAGGTTAAGTTGTGTCATGCTTTATTTTGAATTAACTGTATTGTATATATAAGATGCATTGTGGTTTTAAATTTTATAACACCGATGAAGGATTTTTTTATCTGAAAGCTTTGTTCTATTAAAAACTGTTTCAGCGCTGTGAAGCTTGCTGTTTTTGGTTTCTTTGGAAAAGAGTTTGTTTGCTTCACTTTACCTCACATTTTGCTTTTACTTGTGTATCTGTACTGTACACACACCTTTGCATGGTACACTGTTGAATCCTGTACACACACATGTGCATGGTACACTGTTCAATACTGTACCCACACATATGCATGGTACACTGTTCAGTTTTGTGCACACACATGTCATGGTACACTGGTCAATACTGTACACACATGTGCATGGTATACTTCTCAATAATCTACACACACATGCATGGTACACTGTTCGGTACTCTACACACGTGCATGTTACACTGTTTAGTATGGTACACTGTTCAGTACTGTACACACACATGCACATGGTACAAGTTTTAGTACTGTACAGACACATGCATGGTACACTGTACAGTACTGTACACACACATGCACATAGTACACTGTTCAGTACTGTACACTGTTCAGTACTGTACACATGTGCATGGTACACTGTTCAGCACTGTACTATATATATTCTATAGCTATGTCAAGAATCTAAATGGCAATGCTCAGATCTGCTCAGAGCTGCAGCAGAATGACATTAAATATACTGATCCCAAGGATATTGTCAACATCCTGGCAGATCGATTCAGTGCCAGCTTCACCCCTTTCTCACCCCCTAAAGGGCCCATCTCAATACCAAAAGATTGCCAAATTCCAGTAATAACGGCCACACAGGTAAAAACCACACTATCCAAAGCTAAGAATACAGCATCCATGGCACCAGATGACATCCCAGGCTGTGTACTACATGAACTACAAAAATGAACTGGCACCTCATCTAAGTGTCATATTTAATCATAGCCTCACCTCAGGCTTCATGCTCACTGAGTGGTGCACAGCTACAGTTATCCCACTCCACAAGGGGGGATCCACCTTGGATCCTGGGAACTACCATCCATCAGTCTGATGAGCCTGATCTGCAAGGCCATGGAACATATTATCATGGAACTTATAAACAAAGACATTGGCAACCTTCAAACACTGGACCCCACCCAGTTTGGGTTCGTGAAGGGCCAATCTTGTCTCCTGATCCTGATTGACTTCTTCAAATAAGTCTCCAGAGCTGTGGAAGAGGGCAAGGCGATCCACACAGCCTATCTGAACTTCGCCATGGCCTTCAACACCATCTCCCACTCTGGAATTATAGATAAACTTACTAAGCTGGGCATTAATCCTTACATCACTCGATGGGTTGCCAACTGGCTTACTGACAGAACCCACACTGTAAAAGTAGCCATCTCCAAATCCAGCTCCAGACAAGTGATAAGTGGAGTACCTCAGGGTTCAGACCTGGGACCTCTCTTGTTTGGTATCTACTTCTCTGAAGTACAGGCAAACGCTAAGGGACTCTGGCTAACAAAGTTCGCAGATGACTGGAAAGTGGGAGCCATTACCGAATCCCCAAATTATGTGGATATTCTAGAAAAGAGCCTTAAAGAAACAGATGCTTGGTGCCAGAGACATGGGCTCAAGCTCAATGCCAAAAAATGTATAGTTATCCCCTTTGGGAAAAAAGATGTACCCATGAATTACCACATAGGAGGCAGGACACTAAACACCGAAAATGTGATAAGAGACTTAGGGACACAGATGGACAGTGGTCTCACCTTCAATAACCACATCACCACAACAGTCATGAAATCCTTCTATGTGGGACACCTCATCACTGAGGGATTTTCATCCAGAAAAAAGGAGATCATTATCCCAATGCAACAGCCCATTTGGTATGTACCACTCAAGACATCTGTAACAACTAGAAAGGCTGCAAAAAAACCTCACTAAAAGAATCACAGGCCTAAAGCAGATGCCCTATGCTGACCATCTAAAAAAAATCCAGCTATACTGTCACATATCATCTACTCAGAGGCAATCTCTGCCTAATATACAAGCCCATGTCAAACCCAGAGCTGTTGGACATGCTACACTTAAAGAAATTCCAATCTCTCAGAGCCACATGTTCCAAGGATCTAAACCTTGTCATCACAATGAACAAAACATGTTGAAGGGATAGGTTCCTGACCCAAAGACTCTCCAGCCTCTGAAATAGACTGCCCATACATGTCAAGCAGAGCACCTCTTTGGCTCTCTTCAAAAGGAACCTTGATGACTGGATGGGAGACAGGAAATTCACACCGGGAATCACGTCAGTCACCCTGCTAGACAGGGGTCCAGGGAAGTAAACATTGTGGGAAGAAACAGGCAGGGAATTGTTATGGCTAGGCTTGTATAGGCCCTAGAGCTGAGAGTCTAGTACCAACCTATGAACCTAAATACACATATGTGCATGTTACACTGTTTTATAATGTACACACACATGTGCAT
Organism: Protopterus annectens; assembly: GCF_019279795.1. Lineage (NCBI taxonomy): Eukaryota > Metazoa > Chordata > Ceratodontiformes > Protopteridae > Protopterus > Protopterus annectens. The sequence goes on from NC_056726.1 coordinate 1,892,010,154, forward strand.
AGTACACTGTTCAGTATTGTATACACACACACCTGCATGGTACACTGTCTAATACTGCACAGACACATGCATGGTACACTGTTCAATGCTGTACACACAGATATGAATGGTACACTGTTCAATACTGTACACACATGTGCATGGTATACTGTTCAGTACTGTACAGACATGTGCACGGCACTCTGTTTAATACTGTATACACAGATGTGCATGGCACACTATTCAGTACTGTACACACATGTGCATGGTATACTGTTTACTACTGTACACACACAAGTGCATGGTACACTGTTCTATATTGTACACACATGTGCATGGTACACTGTTCACTACTGTACACACACATGTGCATGGTACACTATTCTATATTGTACACACACATGTGCATGGTACACTGTTCAATACTGTACACACACATGCTCATATTGCTCAAACTATGGTATACTAACAGATAATAACTTTAGGTGTATCTAAGCAGTACCATACTCCATGGTACTGAAGGAATCTGTGAAACTCTAAACATATGCAAAGACCATGCAATTACAGTCACTCAGGGGTAAGTCCTGCATTGTATGTATATTCTTCTTTTTAATGAGTTGGGCTAACTTTTGTGGGTATATGAATCTTCTATGCTCTTCTTTCCCTCATGGCAAGTTATTGAGGGTAACTCATTGATTAACTCCTCAGTGTTGGGGTCACCACTTGGGTGGATGAGGAAACTTGGCCTGTTTGTTATCACTGATGATCATATAGGATGGCATGAAGCAGTTCTAGGAGGCCCTCTCCCTATGTTCTGATATTATGTATAAGAAAGTGACAGGCTACTAGGCATTGTCTCTCAATAGGTATATCCCTAGATGGTGTCAATATGCCATATATGAAGATATATGGGAGCATTAATTCTATATAGGGAGATAATGTAGCTGCCTGATACCAAGGTCTTTCTATTGATCTATTATATTGCATTCACTGGGCTATGTCACATTTTGTGTCTTTGTTGTATATGCACATATCTGTAGTCCTACTACCTTGTGATGATATTGACAAGATACAAGCTGAGTGTTGTGATACTGCCTATATTTTTGAGGCTTACTTTGGAAGATGTTTGATCTAGATTGCAAAATTCCATTGTAATACTTGGTGTGGACATATCTGGTGGATAGTGATGCATATATTCCCACATATGTATGTTGTCCATAGAATGGTACACATAAATGTTTGCCATTCACAAACTGCTCATGATAATATGTCACATACCCATTCCATATACACATAGTTGCATATCTGTGTGGCTATTTAGGTAGGTGAAGCACTATGATGTTCAGAATTAGTATATTTTCGTGTGTGTGTGTGTGTGTGTGTGTGTGTGTGTGTGTGTGTGTGTGTGTGTGTGTGCGTGTCTCTACCTTAGCCTGGCAACCACAGCACTCAAAACATTGACCAGACAGCCTAGAATCTAAGTAACTGCATGTCAGAAATTGCAATACAGCAGGTAATAGGGCTTTGCTCTTTCCCCACTGAAGTGTGATGTTAGAGTTGTTATATACAATTATCATTAGATGTGGGTTCTCAGCACCCCATGGGGGGGTGCAGGGTAGCTTGACCCCTGCAAAAATATGTTTTTTAGTTTGCTTTTTCTTTTTCAGTGTTCTGGATATTCAATATTGTCCAGTCTATATTTTGAGTGTTGACTATTTCTGCTGTCGATATTATGATATAGATCCATGTCTGTACATATAACCATAATTAAAGCAATGTCTGCATACCCTGCACTAAGGCAATGGGCAAAAATCTGTCTAGTCAATGTTATTATTTACATGCATATTGCATATGATCAGGGTTTGGTATTACATTACTACTTTAATTACATGAAATCTCTGGAATACAAATGTGAAGGAATTAGGTTTCTTTTTTGGAGATAAACTCTGGGCTAGGGCTGTAAGGGCCCCAAAGCCATTAGCCTAGTAATCTTATTTGATCCTAATTTTTGGAAAGCTTACTTGTATATGTATACATATAACCATGATGTAAGCAAAACCAACATGCACTGAATTGTTCATAGGATAAAATCTCCTTAATCAATATTACTATTCTTTGTCTATCACAGATGAATACTGTTTGCTACATTGATCCATTAACTTCACCAAAGACTTCGGAGCAGAGCCAGATCATGATCAAATGGGGCCCCAGGCAGGCTAATGGATCAGGTCCTTCCCCATACACACTAACCCCAGCCCCCCATACACAGCCCTCTCAGCCATTCCTGTGTCCCACTACTTGGCTATTTCTTACCAGTTACCATAAACACTGTTCAAAACTCTCAGTGTGCATACTGCTGTCTGCTTTACTTCTACAATGCTTACAGATATTTGGATTTCATTTAAAACTTTTATTTCAAATTGGGTCTGTATCACATCATCGAACTTGTATATGTTCAAACGATGTAATATCGAACCCAAAAGTCCGAAACCGCACAATAATGGACACACAGAACAGAGATTTTTTTTTTCCCAGGGAAAAAAAAAATCACTGTTCCTCAAAAAAAAAAAAAAAAAAAAACATAAACCTTAAACTAAAACTAAAGTGGGGGGGCTTCAACCCCCACACTCTTCAACATGGGGGGCTGTGCCCCCTAAACCCTCACTACTTAAATATATGAACTCCATGATCGCACTACAACGGAGGAAATAGCAAAGCCCCAAAAACAGTCCATTGATTTTTTTCCCTGGGAAAAAAATCGATGTGCCATGGCTTCGCTAATTTTCATTTACATTGGGTAAAAATCTGTCTAGTCAAGGTTTGATATTACATCGTTCGAATTTATACAGGTTTGACGATGTGATATAGACCCTTTCAAATTTTACAGTACAAACACTGACAGATATTTGCTAAACAAAGCAATAAAGTCAAACAATGAAAACAGACAGCAATAAAACTTCTCTGCCCTTGAAACTCACATTCATTGAAATGGCATTGAAACCCACTTTCAAAGAAAATGTATCTATCCACTGGTGGACTGTTTTAAAATAATTGGTCCCTTGCACACATGTATGTGTTCTTTGATTCTCCGTCTTGATTGTTTTAAATTGTATTCCTTGTATAATACAGCACCACTTGATAAAGCATATCTTAAATTTATAGTTTTGAACATTTTTCCCAGTAAGCAATGAAAAAAATATGAACCAATAATGACAAAACTGCCCAATTTAAAATATTTCAAACATAAAAGGCCACTGAAACTTCTGTCATTACAATCCACTCTGAAGAAATAAACGTCACCTGAAGAATTTCACATTAAAGATATTCTGTAACTAATAAAGAGGTTGCTGGTAGCAAACAACTTTACACTTCAGTGTTTCATTTACAAATTCAGTGCCTGCTGCACTTGAAGAATAAACTGTTACATTTAAAAAGTGGTAATCTGGTAATATTGCAATAGGGAATGGATGGCAAACTGATAAAAAGTTCATAATTACTAGGGATCTCATCCAAAGGAGGACATATTCAGGACTGTAGCACCCTACCCCCCTTAAAGTACAACACAGTATCAGTAATCTATCAACACGCTTTGGGAGTAGAACCCACAGCTGCATCAAAAGCAAGTATGCTACCGATCGTGCTACTAACAAAAAGATTTAATTCTATAGGTCAAGAGTGACAGCATTTGCTATACAAAACAGTTGCATATTATAAACAGAATTAGCTTGAGCAGCAGTAAACCTCTCTTCCCTTGAAGCTCACAATTCATTGAAAAATGCTCCTGAAACAGAATTCCTTGAGAAGTGCACCTGAAACTCATTTTCTTGAAAAATGCATCTGTAACTCAGTTTCTTGAGAAATGCACCTGAAAGTCAATATTCTGGCAACTAGGTGGTTGGGGTAAAGGATTCTGGCTTTTCTTTCTTGTAACTAAGGCACAGAGTTTGAGAGTGAGCAAATTAACCACCTGCTATCCCTAATTACGGCATTTTACACACACACACACACACACACACACACACACACACACACACACACACAAAACCTCTTAGCCAATACATCATTTTAAGTATTGCTGTCATAAACTTAGAAAGTTTCAAGAATTAAAGGTCATGTGTTTCCATGCATTTTTCTGAAGGCTATGAAGTCTGAAACTCAAATGCCTATCATTATTTACTGAATTCAGTCCTCACTGATTTGCTACAAAAATCCAGAAAATCACAAATTTTATGAGGAGCAGCCAAACATACGAGGTGGAAATCTGGACCATACCTCTCAACCTCTTAGCAATAAAAATCTGGACAAAGCTTGACATAATGGGAGACAAAGGCGCAAAAATAGAGACAGATTTTAAATATTGCTTTTATAAACTTAGAAAGTTGCTAGAAAAACACGATTTGTCTTAGCATGCATTTTTCTGAAGGATATAAACTCTGAATGCAAATGCATGTCATTATTTAATGACTTCAATACTCAGGTGATCCAAGTGATTTTTCAGAAAATCACAAATTTTATGAGGAATAGACCAAAAATAAGAAGCAAAAATCCAGACATTCTGAGAACATCTGGACAGTCGAGAGGTCTGATCTGGACAGTTGTGAGGTCTCTCTCTCTGAGGTATCCCTCTCACACACACACACACACACACACACACACACACACACACACACACACACACACACACACACACAAGCACTCCTTACATGTCTGTCTGTGCTGTCTGCAGCAGACACCTGAAGAAGCAGCTGGAAGAACATCCCTTGTCAGTCCATGGATGCAGCGCACACACGCACATACACACACACACACACACACACACACACACACACACACACACACACACACACACACACACACACACACACACACACACACACACACCTATGGAAGTAGCTTGAGGAACGTCCCAGCTAGAGGCACAGGTTTGTGCAATGATGCCATCGGATGCAAAGGGCATTCTTAAAGAAGAATGCCCTTAAAAATACATATTTTTTTTAATGTTAAAAGTAAATATGACAGCCTCCAACCAGCAGGCCCCCTGAAAGCCAGTGGGGGCCCACTCACATTCAGTGGGCCCTAGGCAACTGCCTTGCTCACCTACTTCTGGATCGAGGTCTGCTTTGGAGTAGTAGCTTGGTGTAAAACTCTTTGGAATTCTGAAGCAGCACACCATCATAACACATGCAGATGAATTTTATAGTTTCAATGAAGAGCTGCTGACTGACAGAATGAACACCCCAAAACAAAATGCTAGCAGTCACATTTTTTTTTTAACAGTGGAGCAAGTTAAACTTTTGAATTAGCAACCAGACTCAGTTATTTCATAATGGAAGTAATAAGCAAGAAAATAAAGCATTCTCAAATGATTTTATCAGAGTTGGTCCAGACATAGTTCTAGATGTGCAGATATGAAAAGTCAAGGGGGATAATCAAGTGATCTGAAATATAGGTGGAGCTGCTGTGCTGGTGAACATCAGCTACTCAGTGACTCTGCTAATTCCTTAGGTAAGTTTTGGTTATGCTCAAAATGGGCAACAAGTGTAATTAACATAGCACATTATATAATATCATTCTCTGTTCCTTGCATGGTGTGCCTCCCTTCCCCTGGCAAACCCTGGCACAGGATGATGTCATCTCAGCAGAGGTGGGGGTGGGGGTGGGGGAGGATTTCACATTCCACTGTAGCAAGGGTGGAATGTCAGAGGCTGAATGCTCTCACCTCTCACCTATCCAGTTTTATTGAATCCAACCAAACAGTTTGTTTGTACAAGTAAAACCGCAGCTACAACTCTACTAATTACACTTTCTGATGTTAGTTTCAATTATGCCTGCTTCTGTTTTTCATAGATTGTGTTCCAAAAGATTAGTATTTGCTTCGGAGGAGCTACTTTCCATTAGTTTTATTTGTCTGAAACAGTTTTATGTTAAATGCAAAATTCTTTCAACTTTATTTGTTTAAGAATTGCAAAAATTCTGTATAAAAAGATTTCTCACTGATGCCTTTATGCATCTTTAAGTGTCGTGCAGGACTAGCTAATGTTGCTATTAAACAGCACTTATGGAACTGATTCAAACCACTATGTTCTCCCTTGTTCCCTGAGTATGAGGTTGTAGATATAGCACTTTGATTTTCTGATGGGTATAAACAGCTATTAGGCTAGTGAAATATAAGTGTGCCTCCCTAAGCATTCCCATACTCGATATGTGGTCCACTTGTCAAAACGGTTGGACAGCCATACACTGGAATGAATGAAACTACCTTGTCAACTTGACAAATTTCCATACAAAGCTATTTTGTCTAACCACAAAGCTTTAACAAAGTAATCAATTTTGCCATAAAACTCTCCTAGATGTGCACAGCCATAGATTATATGATGCCAGTCTGCTTTGGAATTTTGATTGCATCTGCAACATTCATTTTTAGAATTTTAATTTATCTCTGCCAATTTATCTAAAGAACAAAAAAGCTCTCTGAAAACATCTCCAAATGAACATTCACCAGTAATGCACTACGTGTGCCCTTAATGGACTGTAAAGAAAGATATCTATCCTATTTTACAGTATTATCTTCATCTTCTGATAGTAGGATGTTTCATTTCAGGTAGTCTTAAAATGTATTATTATTTTATATAAATATGAGATAGTTTTAGAATGGATGTTTTCTTTAAAGAATATTAGACTGAGGTATTCTGTTAGATTAGGATTTTGTTTGTAATTGTGATAGCATAAATCTTCATAAAAATGTACCTTGCGCTGGTTCATAGGTTCATAGGTGCGTACTAGGCTAATGGCCCTGGGACCTTTACAAGCCTAGCCCATAGGATTACCCTGGCATCGTGCCACCTGACCTTAGTTCCCAGTGCCTCTGTTGAGTAAAGCCACTGGAGTGATCCCTGGGGTGAATTTTCTATTTTCCATCCACTCATCAAGTTTTCTCTTCAAGAGGGCCAGTGAGATGCTCTTCTTGACATGTATGGGAAGTCTATTCCATAGGATGGGCAGTCTCTGAGTTATGAACCTGTCCCTCCAGCATGTTCTGTTGATTGTGGTAATGAGGCTGAGGTCTCTGGAGCATGTGGTGCGGAGGGATTGGGATTTCTTTAGATGTATAATTTCTAACAGAGCTGAGTCAGACATGGCTTTGTAAGTCAAGCAGAGATTGCCTCTAAGTAGGTGATATGACACAGAGAATAGTTGGAGTTTTTTTAGTCTGTCCATATAGGACAAATGTTTAATGCCTAGGATCCTCTTTGTGAAGTACTTCTGCAGCCTCTCCAGTTGTTGCAGGTGTTTATTGAGGTACATGCCAAATGGGGCATTGTACTCAATGACTCGCCTAATGAGGGAAGAGTAGAGGGCGACAATGACCTCTTTCTTCCTGGATGCAAAACCCTTAGTAATGAGATTTGCCACATAGAAGGACTTTCTGACCACAGTGGCAATGTGGTGGTCAAATGAGAGGTTGCTGTCAATCTGTGTTCCCAGGTCTCTTATAACACCTTCTGTGTTCAGTGGACTATCATTGATGTGGTAATTCATAGGAAATGGGTTTTTCCCAAAGGGGATGATGACACATTTTTTTGGCATTGAGCTTAAGGCCATGGTTCTGACACCAGTCGTTGGTCTCAATGAGGCATTTCTGTAGGATGTCAACATCACTCAGGGAGTTTATAATAGCTCCTAACTTTTAATCATCTGTGAACTTTGTCAGCCAGAGTTCCTTCTTGTTGTCCTGGAATTCAGAAGAGGACCCAGGACCGAACTCCTGTGGGACTCCACTCATGACTGGTCGTCAGTCTGACTTGGAGTCAGCTACTTTCACACTGTGGGTTCTACCTGTGAACCAGTTGGCAGTTTGTTTCAAGACTCCTTACAAAAGTAACCAATTTGAGAATTCTAAATTCAATTCAGATATTACTTCTTTGGCAGACTGTGGCACTCAGTCATTAAAACAGTTGGACCAACCAAAAAGTTTTTGCTCCTTCCATGGTAACCACTTTTGTGAGTAAACTCCTTCCAGTAAACCTTAGGAAAGGAAAGGGGGAATTAGTAAGTTAAACCAAAGTTTCAGCTCAGTTTGACTCATAATAATGAATTTAATGATTTTTAGGAATGAACTGATATAGTGAGGCTATGTTATACTGAATGTAAATAAATAAAGTTAACCTGTTATAATTAATTGATAGTTATAACTATGTGTTAGAAATATTATTTTTTTAATTGAAGAGTTGTATGTCTAATGTTTCCACTTTGCTGTGTAATTGCTATCAATTCAATTTGTTATTACTTTAAGTAATGTTGCCTTATTGTAAGTATCCAGGTCAGGTAATTTTAAACCTGTAAATCCCTTATGTCAATTTGCACTATAAAATAATGTAGGAAATGCAAACCAGCACACATAACTTTCCACAATTTTAACCATAAATAAATAACAGTGTTGTAAAATTTAAATAAAAAAATTCTATACTGTTCTGAGTTCAGATCCAAAGTGTGATTTAGAATAGCTGCTTATAGGTAAGGCTAATATTATGATGGTTAATCTTCCACACTAATACCAGATCAGAGACTGATCTCCTTATCCAATGAGTCATAAACTTTCAGTAATTTCTAGGTGTTAGTTTGAAAGCTGCCATGCCTCAAATAGGATCATAGGAGCATAGGAAGTTACTAGGCTATTGGCCCTGAGTTCCTTACAAGCCTAGCCAAGAAATTAGCCCATGTTCCAACAAGTCAGCACCCTATGCCACTGTCCAGCAGGGACATAGGTGGAATCCCAGAGGTGTATTTTCTGTTCTCCATCCAGTTATCCAGGTTGCCCTTAAAAAGGGTTAATAAGGTACTCTGCTTTTGTGGAGAGGGAGTCTATTACACAAAAAGAGACTCTCTGGGACACAAATCTCTCCCAGTAACAAGTCCTACTGATGTCACAGACAAGGTTGAAGTTGCATGTGCAGGTTATTCGAGTAGAGCTTGACTTCTGGATATGCAGCAGTCCCATCAGAGAGGGGTCTGAGATTGCTCTGTATGCCAGACGGAAGTCACCTTTGAGGAGTCTG
>NC_056726.1:1892024188-1892059188 GCF_019279795.1 Protopterus annectens
TCTGATGCATATTAGAATGAGGTTATGTGCAGTGAGCTATTTATATTATAACTACTTGTAGATTGTTCATTTCAGCAGAGTGAACATGACTATATGATGGACAGGAGTTACATCTGGCAATATAACATAAGCATTTTAAGAATGCTATCAAATCCATTAAATTTGAATTTGTCACAGGGCCTCAAGTAATTAAGTGATTCTGGCAGCCAATAACTATAGCCTGACACATGGTCTCAAGTCATTACTTGTTAGCAGAGGCCAGTAGTTGCAATTCATCTTTGACAAGTGAGTTATAACTTCAAATGATAATTACAGTCTACCTGTTGGTCTTCTGTGAAGTCACAATTCCAGAGTATAGCTTGACATTGTGAATAAGGAAAACAAACCTTCTTGAGTTATCCATTACCACTTGTTTATTGTGGTGGATTTCTAAAACCTGGCTAAAATATTCTTGCTTATATGATGTGACAAGGTTAATTCTTTTAGTGTTCTATTTTATCAGGTGCTATTGTGTTGGGTGTAGCCAAATGTGATGGAAATTCAGAAGCTCTGATTTTCTTATTTTTATTTCTCCTGAGTCAGGTCAGTAATGTAAATGTATTTTTCAATATCACAATGCAATGTATATACTTAATTGAAAATAAATGCAGGTTCAAAAGATTATTTAATAATTAGAAGGGGTATATAACTATCTTATTATAACCACAGTTCTAAGGAAAGCATGCATTTTAAATAATTGTGGCAGTAGCTGATCATAAATTATGTGACCTGGAAAAAGAATCTGATTTCAGAGCAGGTTGCAATAGAAACAAGTAATCATTCATCTATTACTGATATTTGTTAAATGGCTAGAATACTGTTTTATAGCAGTCAGTCAGTGCTATTAAGTAATATGTTATACATTTCTATAATGTTTATGATACAATTGTAGTTCCCCATATGCATTTCTCCATTTATTGCAGATAAAACTGTGAAATAATGAACATGTGTAATTATTTATAGTACGCCATTTATATAAGAACAAACATATGGGGGTTGTCCTGAGTACAGTACATCTGAGAAGCTAGACAGCGAAGTAACAAATCACTGAACCTCTGTGGTCATATAACTTCAAGTAATTTTGTAAAGCTGTTAATACTAATTAATTATAAACTAATCATTTTAAAATACAATTAAAGGAAAGAAAAGAAGTATGCTAGTTGGACATATTAAAATTCACTATGCCCCTAATGGGGCTGTTCTGTGGTTTTAGTGGTCACTGCATTCTAAAACCTTTATGTTCATGTTACCATATGAGAAGTTACGACATACAAAACAGGACTCAGTACTTATCTCATAGAAATTATTGCTAGAATGGTATAGAATTATAGGAAGGCTATGAAAATTAATGACAGATATTGTGGATATGAAATGCTTTCTCAGAAGAGACATTAGGATCTAAAAAAAAATGCTAAGAACTGATATTTTTATTGCACTTACCATTGTCTCTACCATATTTGGCTTGTAGTTGCGAAGAGTTTTTACAGCATAGAAAACATCCACCACAGTCTGACACTTCATCATCTCAAGCACCATTGTACAGGCACAGTATGTACCACTACGACCTCCACCATTCCTGCCAGCAGAAACAAGTGTCAGTTACAAAGAGAGCACATAAAACATGAGAGTTTCCTTTCTGAACAGCAGTTGCTGTGGTTATGGTGTGATGGTACCATAAATGTAAAGTACTGACTTACTGTTTTATATAGAATCATTCTGATACTAAAGTAATTATAAATTATGTTCAGTAAATGGTTTTGAACCTGTTTATCCTTTTTTTTCCCTCCCAAGACCTTGACTGAGTTCCTCCTTCATCAATTACTTACTCCACTACTACTTTTACCTAATAGCCCCTATCACACTATATACAGCTAAGGAATACCTCTGTTGACTTTAAGTTGTGGTATGATGTGGAGGTCTTCAGTGGTGTCAAGCAGAAGCTGGAAGTACTTCTGCTTATACTATCCCTTAGGTTTGAAACTGTGAACATGGAAAGGAACAACATGGATATTCCAAATGCAACTGTCCATATGTATCATCCTCTTAGACATCCTGCGGCAATCGGCCTAGGCTATATAACCTGCAATAACACTGTCACATGGGTGCAATGCAAAGGATGTGCACTCTTTCTTCTTTGAAGGGATATGCTGGCTTGCTGATGCCTAATGCCATGCTCTCAATATGGTTCTTTTATTCCATGCTCACTATGGTGAGCTCAGATGGAAGATAGATTAGCTGGGTACTCTGTCCTTATGTTAGTGAACGTAAATACATGACCACATGCATATTGATGCATTTTAGATGCACAATCAGATTAATGCAGCTAGTATAAAACAAAATAAATGGAAAAAAAATGTTTCCCTTACAGGTGACCTGTAGTGTGAAGTGTTATAAATGCATATGTTTGTAATATTTAGATTAGCCCCACAATGCACTTTAAGTGACTGGTTTTGAATACTCCCAATGTCTCAAGTATTGCCAAAGATGATGATATTTTTTAGAGCTTAACTATTTTCATAATATTTTGTGTAAAATGAGTGTCAGTTTAGCTTAGGGTTTGGTAAGTCTAAGAGCTGTTGAAAAGCTTTATCCTGTAGTAGTGGGTTTGATTTCATTAGTATCTGTTTGCATCATGTGCACCTCTGAACAAATCACTTAGCAAATTTTGCTACAGTGTCACATCTAAGATGAGACAGCTGCTCTCTGTATGCTTACCTCGATAACAACAAAAAAATTATTAACTATCTAACTAACTATCTATCTAGATAAATAAATAATGATATAAAAAAGCAAAAAATACATAGCCAGTCTGGGAAATTTAAGCATAGTATGCATGATCCAGGGTTAGTACATATGGTCTGTTGCCAAGGCTTCACATGTTCTTGAAATAAATCTTGTGCATTTTCTAAGTATTCTACATTCATCCTGAGAAAATACAATTTACACTTTTTTTTTGAAAACTTTTAAAGTACTTAGAGCTGTAATGTTCAAATCACATATGACACCACCTTAACAGCCTACAACATCTGATTCAGGGATCCCAGGCATGTTATTATGTCATATTTCACATTCCCAGCCAATTACACATGCATACAAAATGAGTTCCTCAGTTCTTCAATGTTTTTGTCTTGCATGATTTGTCATTTTCACCACAGAAAGAATCTCATATCCTAAAGGGGATAGTGTGGATTTGTTACAAGGTTTGAGAACTTATATTTCACTCGGGGAAAGCTGCTGCATTGTCACAACATAGGAAAGATTTTGACACTTCGCACCGGTAGTACTATAACAACTGTAGGGTAACATCTGCACTCGAGCCATCTAACACACTAACCAGCAATGAGAATATGCTAAACAATGGTCTTGAAGATCAGTATATTATAATTTTAATTTGTATGCACTATTCTTACTGACTTCATCATTTGCCTTGTACTTCACCTGTTAAAAGCAGTCAAGCTGTTTTTTTTTTTTTTTTTCAAAATCTCTTTATTTGAATTTTCAGATATTAACAGCGATACATCCAACCAAACACACAAAACAAACAGTACATACAAAAAGGAAACAGTCAAGCTCTTGCTTAAAATAGGACATACATTTGACAGCACTAATGTAATGTAATGCAGTAGGGTCAGAGGAGTTGATGCTTGTAGTGAGTACTAGGGTAAGCAAACTCTGATATATTGTTTTGCCTGGGCCTCAGAGCACTCATGCAAACGAGCATATAAACACACACATATAAACAAGTGAACGCTTGCACCAGCCTCTTGGTGGCTTGTGTGCATGCACACGTACACTACACTCACACACACACACACACACACACACACACACACACACACACACACACACACACACACACACACACACACACAAATTCCTGTAGGGCAGGTAAAATTAATGCTACTGTTACTCTTTTGGTCACAAATGTCTTTCATCAGAGAGAGAACATAATTTAAACAAGGAACTTTAAACCAAAATGAAAAACAAAAAGAAGCACATTTTTTTATCTTATAAGAGGAAAATGAAAACTTTCTTGCTTGCTTAAAGATTGGTAAGCTGCAGAGATTAGTGAAGTGCCTGTGAAAAGTTATATTATACAGATATGCAGAATTTTCCTTTGAAAACTTGACACTTATTTCTACAATACTTCCACTCTGTTCTGTTGCCTGTAGACAATATATGTGTAACTTTAAGAAAGGATGTTCCTGCTATACCTCCCGAAGAACTGTTTGCTGTAAAATTTCAAAAACTGTTAGGATTCTTCTCTGAGCTTTTTCTTTCCCAGGGGTGGAACATACTTTTTGATTGCTGACAATATATATATATATATATATATATATATATATATATATATATATATATATATATATATATCCGGCATTGAGCTTTTCAACCACTAATTACAGCTGAATTACTTGGTCACTGCAATCAATGAGCTCATCAAATATAAACAGTCTGCTACCCAACTGCTTATGAAAAAATAAATAAATAAATAAAATACCCATAAGTAATCAGTTTGGCTGTTCGTGTGCCCTCATTTACATAGTATGTCAATCTCTCAAAACTCAAAACATGGAATTGTAAAATTCTTGGCATGAACATAGCAATGAAGAACTTTTGCAAAGGAACACCTATCTAAACAAAAAAATTGATTTTAATAAGTATACTTTTCTAGCTTCTTTCACAGAAGTGTTACTGCTAGATTTCAGTTTCATGAGCATTGTCTTACACCTGAACATCACAGATTTATTTATCATGTTTTTATTAATCTTGATCTCTCTTTTTCCCATGGATGTCATTAGGTCTCTGACTTTTTCATCTATCAGCTATTTCCAGTGCTCTCTTTCCTCACATAGATCCTCTGCCAGAAAATCTAGTTTTTGTTTTAGAACATATCTTATTGGGTTGAGTAATGATGGATCCAACCACTGCTAATGATATTTTTTTCCTCTCCACTGCTTTACAGCTTACAGCCATACCACAATCACTTTTTCAATTGTTCTCAGTGGGATGAGAACCCACTGGCCCCTCATTCCCCACTGATGGAGAGTTGAGCAATGGGAACTATCATCTAAGCTTCGCCATTGCCTTTCTCTCTCTTGGTGGCTGTCATTCACACCCACAGATCTAGGAGCAGCTCCCACACATGTCCTCTGAAGGCAGTCAAGTGACATAACACAGAGCCAGGTGCATGTTCCCAGCCCATATATTGGATGCCATACACCTGTCTCTGTATTGGGTTTTGGTAGAGCAGTAGGCCAGACTACTCTCCTCTCTGCCTCTCTCCCTCCCTCTCTCTCTCTATGTCTCTAGCTCTCTCTCTCTCTCTCTCTCTCTCTCTCTTTGACCAGGTTGGGAGAGCTGATTGCTCCTTCTCTCCCTCCCTCCCTCCCTTCCTTCCCTGGCCTCTCTTTTCATCAAGCTGCTAAATGAACTCATGATATCTTGGTCACAGTCAAAGCTTCATCCATTTACACCACAGTGCTGAGGACTGCTACTAAAGTGTGATACCCAAATTACATCATTATTGCTTGTGGCTCTAGTGTACCCAGAGATATGCTATACTTGTTCAAGGGATCTTAATCCCCATCTATGTCTCTCTTTTACATTTCTTCAAATGTTTTGGGTTTCTAATACCATGACTGGAATGGACCCCATTCCTAAGTCAAAGTACAATTAAAGTTCAGGAAGTTAGTATTGTTCAATCTTTGATGTCAGCCAGAAGTACTCTTCTCAGCACCCCCAATGTGTTCAATAATGACTCCTTCTGTAATTTGTATGAAGTTAAATGTATCAGTAACATATCTAAGCACAACTGTAAATTCTTTTTTATAAGATCAGTTGCTCCTACTAGTACTGGAACTGTCTGGGTATCTTTCTTCCACATTGCCCTCATTTCTGCCCACAATTCCTGGTATTTTATAACTTTCTGTCTCTCTATACGTAAGACTCTGTAGTCACTGGTTGTAGCAATTTAAATAATCAATGTTACTTTTATCTTCTTTTCATGGACTACTATATCTGTTTTTTTTTTTTTTGCAGCTAAATATTGAACTAATTCCATCATTTTCTACGATGCTTTGTGGCTCATGTTTACATTGCTTTTCAGCTACTTCAGTATTATAATGTTTGCACAATTCGCAATGCAACAGTCTTGTCACATTATTATGCCTTTCAGTATACAGTCCTTCTGCCATCAGTATATCACAACCAGCAACAAGATGTGCAACTGTTTCCAATTCTGTTTTACAAAACCTAGATTTGTCTGTTTCTCCGACATGTTCAATGGACTTTGTAAACCAACATGCATGTAGTCCACTGTCTTGGGAAGCCAATATTAACCTTTCATCTTTTGTTTTAAATTCACCTGTCCTTAACAATGTCTGCATCCGATCCTGATCAACATGAGGTTGTTCCAAGAGTTTTCTATTCTTTCAACTATATTCATGCATTTTCCACATATCTTGCCTTTTATCTGCTCCTTCACCATACATTCTTTCTTTTGTTTTTTTGACACATTCAGTTGCTGCCTGATTTTTGTCTACTTCTGATTTGATTTGCATTTCTACTTGACACCGATATGCCTCTGCTAAACTAAGTAGAGAAGTCATCTTAGACTTATTCTCCTCATGTTTCAAAACTTTCACTACATTTGGATGTTGTGACGTCAGCAAATATGTATGCAGTCCCACTTTTGCAGATCTAAACATGTTGTCAATTTCAATGAGGCACATACCTCCTTCAGAATGAGGAATATATAGTCTTAGTAGGAGATGATTTTCATAAATCATTTGATGAGCATGAATCATCTTTCTTATTTTCCTGTACAAACTATCCAACACCTTTTATGGCCAATGAATCACTCCAAAACTGTAAGATAGGACAGGAAGAGTAAATTGGTTTATAGCTTGGACTTTGTTTCAAGATGTCAGTGCTGTTTTTAGTATTAATTTGAGTCTTCTGAAATATTCCTTATTGAGTTTTATTCACATCTGATCATGTTTTATTGTTGATCCTTCATCAGTTCCCAAATATTTATACACTCCCTCTTGCTCAAGTTCTTTTATATCACATTCCTGTCCCAAACAGATGTGTTCTTGGTGCTGCAGGTTTCCTGCTTTAAATGTTGCTTTTGTAACCTGTCTCTCCATAGGATGGCCCTCATTTTGTAGAAGGAAGTAGTAGTCTGCAAAAAAACACAAAAACTGACAGGCCAAAAAACAGCCATAAAAATGATAGACGGGACTATTGAGGAAAAGAAAGGCATTGCATATTGTTACTATTATGCAGGATATGCTCAATTTCCAGACAGAAGATATACAAAAAGATTAAGAAAGACATTAGAGGAAAGAAAAATATTTATACAAGAAAAACTGTCAAAAGCTTCAAATGCAAATTTGTGTTCATTAATTTAATAGATTCATGAAAACATTATATAGACCAAGAAACCTTGGCCTGTTTGGAAAAACAAGTGACTAAGGAAGTTTAAAAATATAAAGAACAAAATTTAAAGATTTTTGAAAGGTATAAAAAACAAACACAGACATGGGGAAGAAATAGAGATCTGATATGGTGCAATATTTATGCAAAGAAAACAGTTAAATTAATCAATAAAAAACAGTTCCAAAGATATTGAAAAGAAATATAGACAAAGGCACTAAGATATGAAAAATTTCACAATACAAAAAAATCAGAGCACAAAGGGGGAACATAGAACAGAAGATTAGTAAAGCAGAAGTTAAACAAATAGAAGATGAAGTTATAGGATACCTGGAAAGTGAAGAAGGATTTGGTATAGAAAGTCTAACACGGATTATGTCACAGCATGATGGAAAAATGAGTCTCCAAAATAAGGAGAAAGATGAGGAGCGGGAGACATCTGAAGGAGAAATATGGAAATGGGAATGAAAAAGGGTTCTAATATGGTGCAATATTTATGCAAAGGAGAAAGCAAAGCTAATAAATACACAAAGAGCACTAAAGATATTTAATGAGAAATACAAGCAAAAACATCTAGATATGGAAAATTTTACAATACAAAAAAGTAAGAAAACAAAGGGGGAACGTTGAACAGAAGATTAGTGAAGCAGAAGTTAAACAAATATAAGGTCAAGTTACGGGATACCTACAAAATGAAGGATTTAATGTAGAAAATCCAAATCTGGTAACATCACAGCATAATAGAACAATGAGACCCCGACTTAATGAGAAACTAGTGGAATGGGATGCATCTGATCAGTTGCCATATGAAGATACTTTGGAGCCTTGAGTAGGAAACCAGTACAAAAGTTCAGTTGGAGTTGCACAGCAAAAGAAGGAGCAGGAAACACAGCAACTCTGATGCAGTCAATGCTGTGGTGTGATACGCCAGTGATTTCTCAAATGAAAGAGCAACAGATGACACAGGATGAAGCTGAAGAGAATATGCCACAGGAAGATTTTCTAGAACTTTCTGTAGAATGCCTGCTGGAAACGGAGAACAAAGAATGTGCCCTTAGAAGAAAATGATCTAGAGGAAGAGTTGCCTGATTTAATAGAAATGGATAGACATATTAAGATCAATGAAAGAAACAGACTACAGAAAGTCAAAAACACCCCACATGTCAGAAGTTTGATAAAACAAATGAGTACACTAGTTAAGACTATTCACAGAAATTCATGTGACATAACATAAGTAAATAGGATATATCACTGAGCAGCTAAATTAATAACAGCTAAAGTGTGACCACAAAAACAAAGGGCAATAAGGGGAAGAAATCAAATGCCATCACTGAAGTATCGAATAGAGAAAACTATGAAGCAATCAAGACAAAACGTGTCACTGTTAGAACAATACAGAAGAGGGAAGGGATCAGCAAAAATACTTAGAAAGATAGACATGATAAAAGCAAAGCACTGTACCAGAACAGACCAGGATCTATTATACACTATTGCAAATAATAAACTAAACATATCAGCACAGGTAGAAAAACTTAGAAGATATGCAGATAAATATAAAGGAAAAGTACAAAACAAGAAGTTATGTACTCACCATAATATTCTATCTATGTAGTTGTACTTCATTTTTCTTTAACCTGTGGGTTTCGGATCCACATTGGATCCGACATGGCCGCATTTTCCAGCTATGGATCTGAGCGCCAGATTCCTCCCCATACCCATAATGCCCCCTGTCTCCCTTCTCCCTTCAGATCAAGTTTGCTGCCTAAAAGTTATCATCTACCCAACCCAACACCACCTTATCATAACAAGGATCTCCAGTACACTCCTTGACTTGGACAGAGTCAAGGGCCAAACACTTTATACAAGGTTGAAAACACAACCTGCATCCATGATAAGGTCAGGGGGAAGGAGGGGGGGAAGGTTGAAGACAAATGAAGTACAACTATTCAGATGGAACATTATGGTGAGTACATAACTTCTTTATCTTTAAAAGTTTACTTCATTTGATCTTCAACCTGTGGGACAGAGTCCCCAGCTACCATAAACTCCTGGGTGGCCCTCATGGAAGGATATTCTGGAGCACCGCAGAACCAAAGGATACTCAATTCCAAGACACAATATCCAACTTGTAATGAAAAATGAAGGTATGAGAGGAGGACCAAGTAGCTGCCGAGCAGATATCATCGAGAGACACCCTAGACCAGGAGGCAGCTGACGTAGCCATAGATCGGTTGGAGTGGGCCTTCACCTGTCCCGGCAAGGACCTACCTTTCACCTCGTAGGCTCAAGCACTGCACAAGGAAACCCATCGAGCAATTGTTAGCTTGGAAATTGGCTTGCCTAAAAAGGGTCTAACATAAGACACAAATAACTGATCAGATTTGCGGAAGGACTTCGTCCTATGTAAGTAAAATCTTAGTTGCCTATGAAAATGAAACAGATGCAACTTGCATTCCCCTTTGTTTTGGAAGCTGAGGAAGAAAACTGCTAAATTTATTGTTTGATTAATATTGGCATCTGAAGCCACCTCAGGAAGAAAGGATGGGTTAGTACGCAACAGCACTCTATCCTTGTGAAAGATTATGTAAGGCACCTTGATAGAAAGAGCTTGAAGCTCCATCACTCTTCTGGTTGAGGTAATGGCTACCAAGAATACGGTTTTCAATGTCAAAAACTGAAGATCAACCGATGCTGCTGGTTTGAAGGGTGCAGAAACCAATGTATGTAACACTAAGGTAAGATCCCATGGAGGAGTAGAGTCCTTAACTGGCGGTCTAAGTAGAAAGGTCCCTTTAAGTAATGTTTTACACAGTTTGGAAGAAGCCAGGGAAGACATATTCACTCCCACATGGAAATTAGAGATAGCTGCCAGCTGCACCTTAATGGAAGATGCTGGCCAAAAACTCTAAGACTGCTGAAAGGGAAGCCGTGAAAGGGTCCAAAGCTCACTGATTAGCCCATATGGAAAAATTTCTCTATTTGCTATGATACACCTTTCTGGTGGAGGATTTGTGAGCTGCCACCCAAATGGACTTTATGGAGGATGACAATCTGTGAGTCCTGATAATCATACTGTCCAGATCAGGGGGAGGGATCCCTGAGGGATGAAGAAGATCCGGGACTGGATCCAATGTCCATGGAGGAACTAGATGAGACCGTAGTGAGAGATAACCAAACCTGACGAGGCCAGAATGGGGCAATGAGGAAAACTATGGTCCCTAGCCTTTGAGCTTTCTGAAGAAACTTGGACATTAGCGGGAGTGGGGGATAAACATAGAGGCGACCGGGAGGCCAAGCATGAACCGGTGTGTCTCTGGGGGTTTCCCCCTCCGGGGGGGGGGGTCAGAGCAAAAAACTCACTACATTTTGTGTTGGAAGGAGATGCAAAGAGATCACAGCAAGGCTGTCCCTACTTTCAAAAGATCTGTTCTGCTACTGAAGGATTCAGAGACCACTCATAAGGCATCAGAATCGATCTGCTGAGCCTGTCCGCTAAAATGTTGGACCGCCCTGGAATGTGTGTTGCTACTAGAAGGCGGCTGGTGGAGATCATCCATCTCCACACTCTCATGGCTTCTCAACAGAGAGAGTAAGATCTGATTCCCCCTTGTTTATTGATGTACCAGACTACTGACATGTTGTCTGCCTGAATGGCAATCATCCCTAGAGAAAGATGGGCATGATGAAGTGCCTGCAATGCCAAAAGAACTGCCCTCATCTCTAGAACGTTGATATGAAACTAGGTCTCAGAAAGGGACCACATGCCTTGGACCATCCTTCCCAAGCAGTGCCCCCCCCCCAGCTGGGATGCATCCATGGTCACAGTGGTGTTGGGGAAAACAGGGTGAAAGGAACATCCTTTGAGGATATCCAGAGATTGAATCCACCTCTAAAGGGAGTCCCTGCATGCCCTCAAGATTCTCACTGGAAAGGTGAGAGGAAGGTCTAACAGGGACCACTGGACTGGAAGTGTCCACTGAAGAACTCTCATATGCAGGCGAGCCAACAGCAGCAGATTGATTGTGGCTGCCATGGAACCTAATGCCCTGAGCACTGCTGTGGCTGTGGAAACTTGGGCATGAAGAATTTGTAAGACATGCATTTTTAAACTGCATATCCTGCCTGGGATGAGAAAAACTTTCATTTGAAGAGTGTCCGAACGTGCCCCAATAAAGTCCAGAATCTGAACCGGCTCTAGAGAAGATTTGTTCAGGTTGATGGTAATCCCTAGATTGTTTGCTAACTGGAAGAGATAATCCCTGGCCTGACATAGTAGATGCTCTGAGGGCACAGCAAAGAGCCAATCATCTAGGTACGGGAAGACCTGAATACCCTGGAGCCTCAAGTGAGCTGCTACAACTGCCATCACTTTGGTAAACACCCTGGGGGCTGTGGTGAGACCAAAGGGGAGGGCTCTGAACTGGTAGTGATTGGCTCCCAGCCAGAAGTGAAGGAACCTTCAACCTCATACCTCTCAACTTGGAATGGCTGCAGGGGGACTCTGATGCCATGTTTTGGTTGTATGTTCTTCAGTTTGCATTTGAAAGTTGGTATCCCACAATTCCATTGGAGTGGGCAGGGTTACTCAATTATGTATGCACATTTTATGTTAAACAGTGTACAGATTTGTACCTATTTTTCATGGGCCTTGTCCAGATTTTTGATGTTTCCAGGTTGAGAGGTAGCTCCCGAAGGTTTCTTCACTTCTGGCTGGGAGCCAATCACTACCAGTTCAGAGCCACCTGGCTATTTCGCCCCATTTACCATAAACAATAATGTGTGCATACTGCTTTACTTCTACAATGATTATTTGGATTTTTACATTTTATAGCACAATGCACAAACACTAATATACATTTGCTAAACAAAGCAATACTGTCTCACAATGAAAATAGACTTAGCATTAAAACATCTCTGCCCTTGAAACTCACATTAATTGAAACAGCCTTGAAACCCACACCACACCCAAAGAAAATGCATCTGGCCAGTGCTGGATAAAGATTACCTTTGGGCTGTTTTCAAATCATAGACCCCTTGCACACAAAATAAGAAACATACATGTTTTCTTTGCTACACCTTCCTGACTTTATTAACTTACATTCCTTGTATAAAACAGCACAGTTGTTGGACTTAAAGCATTTTTTAAATTTATTGTTTGAACATTATTTTCCAGTAAGCAATGGAATAAAATGACAAAACTGCCCAGTTCAGAACACTTCCATCTTAAAAGTCTACTCAAATTTATACAATCCACCAGTATCAGTAAATATGCACATTCTCTGCAGAAGTAAAAGTCATCTAAATAATTCCACATTAAAGAGATCTGTAACTAATGAAGAGGTTGCTTGCTCCTAGCAAACACCTTTATATTTCATGGCTTCATCTACAAATAAAGTGCCTGCTTCCCTTGAGGAATAAATTGCCTATATTACATTTAAAAACAATGATAACCTAGTAATATTGCAATAAGGAATGGATGGCAAACCGATAACATGTTCATAGTTACAAGGTATCTTCGTCAAAGAGGACATTCTTAGGATAGCCTCATCCATCCCCTTCCAAACTACTACACAGTACAGTATCATTAATCCAACTATTCAGCACAAGAAATCATGAAAAATCCAAAATTTATTGGGGGTGGGGGGATAAAAGGCTCAAAGCCAGGGACACATTTTAAACATTGCTTGTATAATCTTAGAAGAGTTGCCAGCATAGATCTTAACCAATCAGGGACAAATTTCAACAGAATCAGGGACAAACTGAGAAATAATCAGAGACAACCAGGGACACTTAAAATATTCGTACTATTAACTTGAGGCATTGACAGATTACGATAATCTGAGTTAATATGCATTTTTTGAAGTAAAAAAGTTTATATCTCTAATTATTGTCATAATTTAAGTGTGAGTCATCACTTTTACTCCAAAAGTCACTGCTTTTAGGAGGGATTAAGAGGGCAAAGCTAAAAATTGAGTCAAAATCAGGGACATCTCTGAAACTCAGGGACAGTTGAGAGGTATGGTTGCTAGAATAAAATGGTTCTTACCACACATTTCCTAAAAGATAGGAAGACAAACTTAAATGGCTTTCATTATTTAGTGAATTCAGTTCTCACTGATTTGCCAGAAAACCAGAAATTTTAAGAGGAACAGACCAAAAGTATGAGACAAACATTCCATATGTTCTTAACTCCTTGAATCACATACACAAAGTCTGCTGTAACTTCATAAATTAATACAGCCATTCATTCTTTCAAATAGGGAGCCTGCTGGCTTAACAAATAATACAGAAGCTCAGCTGTTCCACTATGCCTTGTTCAAAGGCAGTTATACACATAAATTCTCCTATGCTCTTGCCACAGTAGAACTAGAACTGTTCATTTGCCACAATAATTTCATCAACCAAAAAGCTTAATTTCCACTATTTACTTTGCTTTTGGCACTACCTCTGGAGTTACTCAAAGTGCTCCTTCAACCTATCAACAGTATCTTGAGTTTAGGTCAGTGTTTTTCCAGTCTTGCAATCCTGACTACTGTTTGGGCTAAAGTCTGACTCTCATCCTCCTGCCTAAATCAGTGGATGGTTTGCCATACCTCTTTAAGGACGTCCAGAAGTCATCCCCTATGGCTTTGCCCATCTTATCTAACCTTGAAAAAGAAAATATTTTATTTATTTTTGTGTGGGAGATGGCTGACGGAGGAGTAATGATGATACGGAGTACGGTCCAATGGTAAAAGGTGAGTTCATTAAGTCTAGACAAACATTTGTCAAAGAAGTGATCAGCTCACAAATGGGCGAGCAAGTAGTGATTTCTTTGGTCATATTACACTGTTTAATTAACTGCAACAGCTGCAGCATCAGCAATATTTAGTTTTCGAAATACAAAAACATATACATACTACATTATATTAAAAAGGCCAACAAAGACTACAGAGCAAAGCACCCTGTTAGGCATATGACGTAAAAACTGTATTTCTGCTTTATGTTTATTCTCTACTTCGAAGCCTGCCTGTAGTAACTTCATAAAGTAATGCACTGAACACACCAGAAGCCAGCCATAACTGCAAATAGGGAACCTGCTGGCTTAATAAATAACAATACAGAAGCTTAGCCATAACTTCATAAACTAATGCATAAACGCACACCAGGAGCCTGCCGTAACTTCATAAATTAATGCAGCTGTTTGTTCATTCAAATAGGGAGTCTGCTGACTTAAATAACAATGCAGAAGCTCAGCTGTTCCACTATGCCTTGTTCCAAGGTAGTTACGCACATAAGAAGTCTGCCTGCTGTAACTTCATAAACTTTGCACTGAAGCTTGCCGTAACTTCATAAAGTAATGCACTGAACACACGAGAAGCTAATGGATAATTAACACATACAGAAGCCTGCCGTAACTGCAAATATGTAACCTGTTGGCTTATCAAATAACAATACAGAAGCTCAGCCATAACTTCATAAACTAATGCATAAATGCACACCAGAAGACTGACGTAACTTCATATATTAATGCAGCCGTTCATTCGTTCAAATAGGGAGCCTGCTGGCTTAACAAATAACAATACAGAAGCTCAACATTCCACTATGTCTCATTCAAACGCAATTGCACATAACATAGGGAGCCGTTCCCTGCTGGCTTAACAAATAACAATCATAAGCTCAAGCTTAAAAAGAACCTGCCATAACTTAAAAAACTTAAAGAAGAGCACAGACTGCTGTTTCTTTTGCACATGCAGTGCCTTAACTGCCTCAATAAATATGCAAACCAGACCGGTCCACAGTCTGACTCTGCTGCAGCAAGTTAAATTAAATTATGGAATTCTGCAAGGGTCTCTGTATGCTGACGTCATCGCATGCCCTGCACGTAATGACGTCAGGAACAAATCTATCAAAAAAATAAATAAATAAATAAATAACCCCCCCCCCCCCGGGAAATTCAAAAATTAAAGGGGCCACTCAGGAATTCATGGCACCCCAATCTTTTCCCCTCAAACCGGTATTTACCGAGGAATTTGGTACGGTTGAGAGGTATGCTTCTGTAGCGTCTGTCCATTTTGATGTTGTAATATGCATCCTGGAGATCGATCAAGCACATCCAGTTTGTGGCCTCCAGAAAAGGCAGGATTGATTGGAGCATGACCATCTGGAATTTTGTCTTTGCTACTGACAGGTTCAATGTGGACAGATCAAAGATGGGTCTGAGGTCCCCCATTTTCTTTGGCACTAAAAAGAACCTGGAGTAAACACCGGATCCGGACTGCCTGGGTAGACCGGTTGGATGACTCATTTGTTCAGCAGCTTTCCTATTTCTAGTGCTGCCTCCTCCCATTGCATGGGTGGAATGTCTGGGAGGAGTTTGTTCGGATAGGGATATTCCTTGAATGGAATGAAATATCGTCTGGATATGATTCCCATGCCTTCGGGTGTAGCGACAGGCAACCCCCGACTGCCTCCAGAGATGAGCAGTCGGGCAACCCCTCAAGGCTGCTGACGTCATCTCTCCAAAAAGGATTCCTGGGACCCAAAATTCCTAGGACCCCCTCTGCCTCTCAGGTGGCATCTGTTCTGACCCCCTCTGCCTCCTGGGGATGGAGAATCCTGAGCGTCCTGGCAAAACACCTGAGACTTCCAGAACCAAATCTTCTTCATTCCTTGCTGATTCCAGGAAAAGGATCTTTGAGGAGAGGAGAAGTGGATCCCGATTCCCATCCTTCTCGCTGTGGACTGAAGTCTCTTTCAACGACTACTGAAGAGGGAAGAACCATCATAAGAGGCATTGGTGAAAGACACCTTGAAGGGCTCTGAAAATTGACACAACCAGAGCCAGGCATGACTCCTGATAGCAACGCCTGTCTTGGCACCCTTGCGGCTCCCTCCATAGCATGAGAGAGCAGCCACATGGACGTGTTGGCAATCACTTTTAGAGTGGCCATTCGAGCGGAGAAGGTCTTATTGTGCTCCTCCAATATGGACTCTGGGGTAGACTCTATGATCTCCTTCACTAGGTCTCTCTAGAGTCTAATGACATGTGTCATATAGTTCAGCTCCCTCACCAAGAAGGTCGCTGAAGCATATACTCGCTTCCCAAAACAGTCCATCACTCTTGATTCTCGATTAGGAGGATGGACTGTGGAGCTTTTCTGAGCGAGCTCCTTTTTGGTGGCAGCTGCCACCATCATCACATCTACTGGGGATCCCTTTTTCCAATGTGTTCTGTCTGACGGGGGACTCAGCACTTTGTTGGAGTGCTTAGGGATGGTCTGTATGGTGTCAGGCTCCTTCCATGACCTAGATGTTATTAAATCCATGAGTGGATCAGCAGGAGGGGACACCCAAGAGGTAGATGGGCCTGAGCCAAATGCCTCCAGGAACACGGACTCGTCCGAGGTCAGTTTGGGGGCTTACCACCCCCCCCTCTGGCAAAGGAGGTCCATGATGTCTCCAAAGGAGATATCCTCAGGGGTTGACCTTGGGGAATCTTTCCCTTCATCCAAGTCCATGTCTTCTGTGAGGGACTCTGGTGGAGAGTCCAATGCCTCCTCTTACACTTATGTTTGTGGGGTACCTCCTTGCGGGGACTCTCTGAGGAGGACTCACAAACTTCTTGAAGTTCCACCAGATTTCCTGGGGCGTCGCGGACATGGGTTGCCCCTGAGATGGCAAGACAGTCAGACCCGCACTCAGGAACAGGGGGGGTCTGGGCTGAGTCTAAGGACAAAATGGTCAGAGGCCTCAACATGGAGAGAACCCTCACCACCACATCAAATGCAGAGGGGAAAGGAACCTCTTGGGACATACTGGCAGGGCCTGTCCTCCTCTGACCTGATAAGGGAGTCAGAGCCAAACCTCCAGGAGCCAAAATGCCAAAAGGAATGCTCCATTCTGAATTTCTCAGAGCAGACAGCACCCCGTCAGATCCGACCCTGAGGCTACAGCTCCAGTTGAATCTGACAAGCTCAATGCAATCACCGATGTCGAGGTACATGGTACCATCATTGCCGACCCATTGACCCTGAGTCCTCGGATTCAAGAATTCCAAAGCCATTGGTCAAATCAGAGAAGGAGTTATTGGTCAGAAAAAAAGGTTGCAAGGAGCCCCCTCTTGAGGGAGAGGGTGCCAGCAAGACTCCCATCTGGATCTGAGTGCGGCTGAATCTCTGCATCATCTTGTCCATCTCCACTTCACTTAAACTTCAAATGGAGTGGGAGGATGCCAGTGGGAAGGAGTCCTTAATGCGGACTGGCTATGAGTCTCCTCGAAGGAGAACCTGTGGAAGCGAAGTTGAGAAGACCCAGGCCTAGTTGCTGGCCTGATTTTTGGTGGCAGAACTGCCTCCAAAAAGTGGTCAGGGGATCGCTTGTGGGAGTGGTCCTTCTTGGCCGTGTCCAATTCCTTAGACATCTTAGCAGGAGTTTGAGTCCCAGAGGCCAGGGAAGAGGAAGTAAAAGCAGCAGCCACTGCTATCCCTGCTGGGGAGGAAGCAACAGTAGTCCCTCAAGAGGGGAGTAATCCCTTCAAAATCAGTTTGTCCTGCCTGTCCTTAAGTGCTCTGGGGTTGAAACCAGCACAAATAGGAGAGGGGACTTGAGGTGATCTGCACCATGGCAAACCATGCACAGAGTGTGGCCATCTGCCGGGCGCAGCTTATGGCCACACTCTGTGCATTTTCTAAATCCTGCCTTAGGGGCTTCAGCCATACCCACACAGGCCCAAAAGGCACACACACACACGCGCACACACACACACACACACACACACACACACACACACACACACACACACACACACACACAAACACATACATGTGCGCAGTCTCTGATAGAAAAGAAGGAGAGAAGAGAAAAGTTTTTTTTTTTTTTTATATCTGATGCAGTCAGAAAGAAAATAGATACAGTCAGTGAGAAAGAACCCAGAGAAAAGTTCACTTACATGACTCACTAACTGGAGCTCAGAAACCACGTTTGTAACCAGTATGGTGGCAAAAAAGATCTGAAGGGAGAAGGGAGAGATGAGGCATTATGGGTAAGGGGGGGAGTCTATAGCTCGGATCCATAGCTGGAAAATGTAGCTGTTTCGGATCTGATGTGGATCCGAAACTCAGAGGTTGAAGATCAAATGATGTAAACTACTTCAGGTTAGGCAATTTATTAATGACCCAAAAAGTTTTACAGAGAACTGGGAAACAAGGCAAAAGGAAAAGGAAAAAAAAAAGAAAAAGAAATTAAAACCTGAAACAGATGTATCAAACTTTTGTGTGGAGCCATGGAGGTAGTACATACTACTAAACCACCACAAATTTGTACCAGCAATAATTCGAAAAGAATAAAGCAACAGACTATGATGAAGTCCTGTGATTGTAAAGGGATGAAAATTCTTAGTACTTATTGTTTTATTTAGATTGCCAATAAAATTGCAGTGATGTTTTATCCACTATTGCTTTATTCTTTTGGAATTATTGCCTGTACAAATTTGCAGTGGTTTAATGGTACGTTCTTCATCCTTGGCTCTGCATGGAAGTTTGAAATACCTGTGAACACCCTGTGGAACATAACAAAGATGTTGAATGGAGAGAAGACATAAAAGAAACAGTAAGAAGTTCAAATCATCATGATATGAACTGGGATGAAGTAATGGCCAGAGAAATTGAAATAAAATTAAGAAACGCTCCTAAATGGAAAACCCCAGACCTAGATGCAGTAAGTAACTTCTGGCAAAAAGTATTAACATCTTTACACAAAAATTTCACACTAAGAACTATTTATATGTGCATCCTGAAGAGACACTACCTTGGTTAACTAAAGGAAAAACAATACTTGTCCATAAAAGTAAACCTACAAGCTATCCTAAAAACTATATACCAATAACTTGCCTTTGATGATGTATGAACTATATACTGGAATTGATGCCAATAGAGTTTATTGTCATGTAAAAGAAATCTCAATCATGTCAATTGAATAAAAGGGTAATAAAAGAAAGTCATATGGAACAAAGGATCATTTGTAGTCAAATAAAGTCATAATGGCGAATTGTAGTAAGGGGAAGAAACTAAGTATGGTATGAATAGATTAGAAAAAAAACATTTGACAGCATCCCACATTCATGGATAAAAGAATAGTAAAGGCACCAGCACTTCCAAAGACCAGTAAAACAATAAAAAAGTGCCAGAAAACGTTGAAACTCGGTCCAAGCAGTTTATTCCACAAACTTTTAAAACCAATAAAAAGGCAAAGGCAAACGATAACTTGTATTAACGCTCTTACAACAACAGTTCAGTATGCGTTTTCGTCCTTGTGCATAGGACTTCATCAGACAAATCACATTAATTAATTACAAAGTTTAAATAGTGTGCTAAACCCAAAAGGAACGCAAAGCCAAATTCTGGTTTGCAAGGTACTGTTGCTTCTAATAACAACAATAAACAACCAACTTTTGAATGACTCAAACGAGACATTTAGTTTGATATTTTTAAAAATAACAATGAAGTAGTTAATGATGGTGAGTCTTATGGTATGAAAATTGAAAGATTGAATAATTTGTTAACCAAACACAGAATACTTAGCATTGAAAATGCGTATCTGAGGGAATGTTTACAAAGGGAGATAGTCCCTAAAGGTTTAAGGGTATATAAATACCCTAATAATGTGCAGATTGGCTCTCATTTTCATAAATGTTTAATTGATGTTTTTAACAAATGTGGTTTAGAGGTCATGAAGTTAATCATAATTGAAAATGAAAACAAGCAAAAGGAGCTGGGAGGGGAAATTGAGTTATTGGACACTTGCATCACTACTGACTTAATTCATGGTATTAAGGAAGAAAAAGATAAATATCTTCAAATGAGAAAAGAAATAGATAGGAAATGTGATGAGGTGATTCAGCGTAAGGTGGGTAAATTAAACAGAGATGTAAATGAGTATGAAAACCACACTCATTACCCAAAACCAGCATACCAGGGAAATAAGAATAAGAATAATAATTTTAAAGGTACATGGAATAATAAAAGTAATAATGTTCATTATTACAACAATAGACAAGGGACTGAGGTGGACAATAGATGGTATGGAGACAGTTATGATGTAGAATTTCCACCATTAGGGGGAAGGGGAACATCAAATGAAAGTAATTTCAACTATAAAGGAAATTTTCAGAATCGAGGGGGGAGAAGGGGGAGGGGGAGATATATTTAGATACCCCCACCCTTGATCAAAATGATCCAAATATGGAAATAATAGTGCATGATGATGTGAAAAATACTTACAATAATTTCACTATCTATAATTTTAGTAGTCTGACACTGAACCCTAACCATTTTTCATTATTTAGCAAAGGATTGAAATATATTCCTAACAGGAGAGGAGACATCACACGTACCATCCTAGATGTCAAGCTATTCATGAGGAAAATTAATTTGGAAATAATGGCTGTTAGGGCAGGTTTTAAAAGGGAAGGAATAGGAGAAGGTGTTTTAAAGAGAAAGTCAATTTTTAACCCTCCGTTAATTCCCCAATTAAAGAATTTTGAGAATTTAGTGGTTGCTTCAGTCAGAAACAATTGTAATAAAGGTTGGGTTCACCATAATCTAAATAAGGATGAGACAGAGGTTTTAAATAACTTAAGTAGGAATAACTCACTGAGGATCATGAAACCTGATAAGGGTGGGGGAATTGTCATTATGGATAAAATTTCATATGAAGGAAAGTTGAATACTATACTGAGAGATGATCACAAGTATGGAGTGGTATCCCTAAATGAAATTAATATAGCCTATCAAAAAATAGATGTAATTTGACAAGATTTAGTGATAGAGAAAGTAATAGATGATAAAACTTTCAGATATCTGGAAGTCAAGAAACCCAAAATAGCTAATATATTTGGGATACCCAAAATTCATAAGAATATGAACCCCCCCCCCCTTAGACCCATAGTTTCAGCTGCAGGGTCCAAGACTGGCCCACTAGCAAAGTTTGTTGATTTTAAAACCAAGCATATTTGGATCAATAATAAGTTGATTTTGAAAGATTCCTGGGACTTCTTAGGTGTAATAAAACAAGATATGTATAGAGAAGATTTATTATTCATAACTATAGATGTCATTGATTTGTTTGGATGTATTCCCTTCACTGAGGGGATGGATATGTTTGAGCAGATGGTATTCAGTGATGAAAATCTGAGGTTGGAAGACAAGATAGCAAGTGTGACACTTATGGACACCGTCTTAAAATATAATTTTATTATGTTTGATGGTGAATAGCACCAACAGAAGACGGGTGTAGCCATGGGGGCAGTGTGTGCCCCCACATTTGCAAATATTGTTCTAGCCAAATGGGAGGAACAATTTATTGTCAACTGTAGATTTAAGGAATGTTGGACAAAATACTACAGATTTTTAGATGACATAGTTATTCTATGGACAGAGGGTAAAGAAAAATTCTTCGAATTTATGGAATACATCAATCAAACCACTACATTTTTGAAATTCACATATACTATAAATATGGATTTATTGAAATATTTAGACATAGAAATATATAAAGAAGATGGTAAATTTCAAAGTAAGGTTTTTAGAAAAGATACATATGTGAATTCATTCTTACATTATGATAGTGCTCATCCCCTTTATAGTAAGAAAAACATAGTCAAAGGGCAGTTTGTAAGGGGCTCAAGGATGACATCAAGTGATATGGATTTTCAAGAAGAATGTAAGATTTTAACTAATGTGTTTTTAGAACGTGGATATCCTATAGACTTTATTGAGAAGTTAAGGAAGGAGGTTGAGATGGGTAGGTTGGGTAGGTTCAGACCAATTTTGGAAAGTGTTAATGATACTAAGGTGGAAACGGACATACATACTAATGTTAGTAGGAATAATACAATTGAACAACTTAATTATATGAGAAGTTTGGTAGTTGAATATAATAACTCCAATTTCAAATTGAGAGAAATTTTTAAAAAGGAATGGGGTAAATTTAGCTCTTTGACTGACATTGAAGAAATAACTAAAATGGAACCAAAATTGGTGTACAAAAACCCACCAAATATAGGCAAGATTTTGGAAAGGAGTAGTGGAACAACAATAAAAGGAAACAAAGGTAAGAATGGGACATATAGATGTGGCAGATGTCAACAGTGTCCATATATTATTAATAAGGAAGCAATTTATGTTGAAAGTAGAAGGAAATGGCTTAAAAGTAGGAAGTATCACAATTGTGAAAGTAAAGGGGTTGTTTATATTGCTATTTGTCAGAAATGTCAATCGTTTTACGTAGGTAAAACGGAACGATGTTTAAAAAGAAGAATATATGAACATAATTATGACATTCTGAAAGCTAAGAATACAAATGCTTTATATAAACATACCACTACTTGTCCTGAATATAAGTTTCATTTCTTTGTTCTTGATCAAATTTTGCCAGATATTAGGGGTGGGTTATGGGAAGAAATTTTAGAAAGTAGGGAATTATGGTGGCAAGTTTATTTAGATTCCAACACTAAACCAGGAATGAATGACTTCCTAACCATAACACCTTTATTTAAAATAAGAGCTAATAAGCGCTAGTGTAATTATTATAAAGGACACTAGAGGGCACCAATTCATTCGCATACACCAGTCCCTAAGCATTAAATATAAAGAATAAAATGTTCAAAGTTTTTTTAAAGAAGTTTTTTTAAAGAAGTTTTTTTAAAAGGTTTTTAAATAAATATTTATTATTGTATGTATAATTAATTATTTATTTATTTAAATACTTATTTATATATATATTTATATATTTTATATTAAGAGAAGAACATCATGACAGTTTTTAAATGAGAGTAAATAACTTATGTACCTGAAGCAATCATGCATACCTCCCTGATGGGCATTAATATTTATGAGTATATGTATTCTGATAGGTTGGTTTGAAATAACAAAGAAAGGTCTATGGACAATTTAAACAAGTAAATTGATTGATTCACTATTTAAACTTTGTAATTAATTAATGTGATTTGTCTGATGAAGTCCTATGCACAAGGACGAAAACGCATACTGAACTGTTGTTGTAAGAGCGTTAATACAAGTTATCGTTTGCCTTTGCCTTTTTATTGGTTTTAAAAGTTTGTGGAATAAACTGCTTGGACCGAGTTTCAACGTTTTCTGGCACTTTTTTATTGTTTTAATGGATAAAAGAATGCTTACAGATGTATAAGATACACTGTGCATTGATCAGTTACATTACAGTGACCATGAAACAGTGGCAAACCACTCCGTAGTTAATCCATGATAAAGGGCAAATTATTATTCTAGGGATAAAAATTCAAAGGGGGGTATTCTAAGGTGCCTCTCTGCCACTCTTCTCTTTTGTCTTGGCCTTAAATCATCAAACTATTTAACAGATTAGGCCACAATTACAGTTTGCTCCCAGGAAACAACAAAGTGTAAAGACTTCTTATCGTTTTCTTGATGATTTAAAACTGTATACTTCATCAGATGAGGAACTGAAAGCACAACTGCAAGTGGTCAGAACTTTCTCAGATGATATAAGGAAAGTTGTAGCACCAAGAAAATATCAGAAAACAGTCTGAAAACAGTCCTGACATCTTGGAACAAAGTCCAAGCTATAAACCAATCTTCTGTTCTAACTTACAGCTTTGGGGTGATTGACTAGACCTAAAATATATTGGACCAGTTGGACAGGAAAACAAGAAAAAATGCTTTGCACTTACCAAATGATAAATAAAAATCAGTGTAAACCAAGACTATACATTCTGAAGGACTTATGGACCTCCTTGAAATTGATTACATGTATAGATCTCAATCATAGGACTGCAAACATATCTACTGACCTCAGAAGGTCCAAACACAGTGAAAGTTTTAAAACATGAAGACAGCAAGTCTAAGATGACTTCTCTACTTAGTTTAGCAGAAACATATAAGTGTCAAGTGGGAATGGAAACCAAACCATAAGTAGACAAACGTCAGACAGCAACTGAATGTTCCAAAAAACAAAAGAAAGAATATAAGGGGAAGGCTCAAATGACACGGCAGGAAATGTGGAATAGGAAAGAATATAGTTGCAAGTACAGAAAACTTCTGGAAAAACCTCATATCAATCAGGATCTAACAAAGGAATGGTTAAGGAAGATGAATTTAAAAAGTTCAAAGACCACTTGCACCAACATAAAAGCAAAACGTCAATTTAATGAATTAAATTGCCATTTTGCTTTTACGTTGGTGCAAGTGCATCCAATAATTTATGCACATCAATAAGGTTATCAATCAATATTCAGAAAAAAATCATGCAAGACTGTATGTACATCAAGCAGGTCCATAGTATCCTGAAAGTAAACACATTCTATGTCATCTTCAGACACAGAATGCAACAAAATGTCAGACACCATTAGATTATTTATATAAAGTTTAAAAATACATAAATCCAAATTGATGCGAGACACTTTCATTTCCATTATTTTCAAAGGACTCAAAATGATGACATCTCTTAACTCCATCTCCTCAAAGCCAGCCATGATTTGATCCAGACAATGATATCTCTGTCCCCACATTTGGGTTAAGGGTGGCTTGCCTCTCACAAAAAAAAAAATATATATATATATATATATATATATATATATATATATATATATATATATATATATATATGTATATATATATTCAACTACTCAAACATAGACTGGGAGCATTACTCTAGCTCCAACACCCTAGCCCAAAGGTTCCTAGAATTTATAAACTCAAATGCTATGGAACAACTTGTTACCACTCCCACAAGAGGGGAAAACATACTGGACCTGATCATCACCAACATGGGGACTCTATGCTCCAGACCAGAAGTGTATCCCTCACTGGTAAGATCAGACCATAAACTAATCTCACTGGATATTCACATCCCGACCCCACCCCCTGCCCAGAAAACCACAGTGAAAAACTTCTCTAAAGCAAATTTCACACTCCTCAAAACCGAGGTGGAATCCCTCAAAGCCCCCGGGCCTGTGGAAAATATGGCCCAGACCACAGAATCCTTTATAAACGCATTCTATGAACACCTTCAGGAATGCATGGATCATGCAATCCCAAATAAAACCAAGACCCAATCCTCCAAAGGCAGACGTCCTGTCTGGTGGACCCCAGCCATAAACAAACTATACAATAGAAGGAGGAAGCTACTAAATGATAGAGCAGAATCCCAAAAAGGGAAGGCATCACTGATCAGTATTAGCAAAAAACTACGGGCACTCATAAAATTGTCTAAGGCCAGCTTCGAGAGAAAAATTGCACAGGACACTGAGGATAATCACAAGGCTTTCTTTAGTTATGTTAGGAACCTGGGTGGTAATTCCCAGATATGCTCAGAATTAGTCCAAAATGACAAAAATTCACTGAACCCACAGACATTGCCAACATCCTAGCTGACAGGTTCAGCGCAAACTCCCCTCCCCACCAAAAGGGCAAATATCTATCCCAGCAGAGTGCTGCCCCCCTGACATCTCAGATGCTCAGGTAAGAGCCGCCCTCTCCAAAGCAAAAAACACAGCATCAATGGGACCAGACGGTGTCCCGGGCTGCGTCCTACATGAACTCCAAGAAGAGCTAAACCCAAACATAAAACTACTGTTCAATCTCAGCCTTACTACAGGATATGTGCCCAAAGAGTGGAGTACAGCAACAGTGGTCCCTCTCGATAAAGGTGGTGCCTCAACGGATCCTGGAAACTATCACCCCATAAGTCTGACTAGCTTGGTCTGCAAAGCTATGGAAAGGATCATCATGGACCTCATAAAAAAAGATATTGGGGACCTACAGACACTGGATCCTACCCAGTTCGGCTTTGTTAAGAGCAGATCCTGCCTCTTAAACCTGGTTGATTTCTTTGAAACAGTCACCAAGGCCATTGACGAGGGGAAGGTGGTCCACACAGCCTACCTGGAGCTCGCAAAAGCCTTCGATACAATACCCCACTCGGGCATTATAGATAAGCTCACCAGCTTAAATATAAACCCCTATGTCACTAGATGGATTGCAAACTGGCTCAAGGACAGAGCCCACATGGTTAGAATTGCTGGAGCCATGTCAGACTCCAAACCAGTTACAAGTGGTGTCCCACAAGGCTCAGTCCTGTGACTTCTCTTGTTTGGTATATATTTCTCGGAGGTACAGGCCAACACAGAAGGACTGTGGCTGACCAAGTTCGCAGATGACTGCAAACTGGGCACCATAATTGACTCTCCAGCCGACACAAGCATCCTCCAAAAGGGCCTCATAGAAACAGACAACTGGTGCCAGAGCCATGGCCTCAAGCTAAATGCCAAAAAGTGTATAGTCATCCCCTTTGGCAAAAACAAAGTGCCCACAAATTACCACATAGGTGGTAATCCATTAAGTACAGAAGAAGTAATTAGGGACCTGGGGACCCAAGTTGATAGCAATCTCTCATTTGACAACCACGTGGCCAAAGTGGTTAGAAAAACATTTTATATAGCCCACCTAATCATGAAGGGATTCACATCTAGATCAGGGGAGGTCATCGTGCCTCTTTACTCATCCCTCATCAGGCCCATAATTGAGTACAATGCCCCTTTTGGGATGTACCTTACCAGACACCTGCAGCAACTGGAAAGACCCCAAAAGTACCTCACCAAGAGGATCAAAGGGCTCAAACAGATGCCATATGCTGGCTGGTTAAAGAAACTCCAGCTCTACTCAGTGGCATACCGCCTGTTCAGAGATGATCTGTGCCTGACGTATAAAGCCATGTCCAACCCGGAATTAATGGACATGCTGCACCTCAGAAAACCCAAATCCCATCGAGCTACACGCTCGAGAGACTTGAACCTCAGCACTGAAATAAATAGGACATGCTGGAGGGACAGATTCATAACCCAGAGGCTCCCTTCACTCTGGAATAAAATTCCAGTCCAGGTTAGGCAGAGTCCCTCATTGACTATCTTCAAGAGGAATCTTGATGAGTGGATGGGAGATCGTAGGTTTACCCCGGGTATCACTTCTGTGTCACTGTTAGACAGAGGCACAGCATACTAACCTCGAAAAAGGGCATAGCAAAATAAATTTAAAATGGGTGGCGAAAGCCAAACACATTCTGGCTAGGCTTATAAATGCCCTAGGGCAGATAGCCTAGTATGAACCTATGAACCTATGAACCTATATGTGTGTGTGTGTGTGTGTGTGTGTGTGTGTGTATATACATGATATGTATATATATATATATATATATATATATATATATATATATATATATATATATATATATGTGTGTGTATATGTTTATATATATATATATATACTATATGTATATATATATATATATATATATATATATATATATATATATATATATATATATGTTTTATATATATATATATATATATATATGTGTGTGTGTGTGTGTGTCTATACATGATATGTATATATATATATATATATATATATATATATATATATATATATATATATATATATATGTATACATGTGGATACAGTGATTATCTTAATTAATTTTCACAATTTATTCTTCTCCTTACATTCATTATTATTTCTTTTTATAATTTTAGGACTCACTATCATGGAACTCAGAACTACAAAAGAGGGCCTTATGTATGCTGAGGAACTTTTCTTCCAGGGCCTTTCCTAAGAATGTGCTCAGCCAATAAAGTATTGTCTGCTCAACTAACTCTACATACAAAATAAATGGATAATGCACTTCTGTACAACAGAACTGGAGACAGTCTCACATCTTGTTGCTGGGTAGGATATATTAATGGCAGAGGGCCTGTATACTGAAAGGCATAATAATGTGGCAAGACTGCTGCATCGGGGGTTGTGCAAACATTACAATACTGAAGTAGCTGAGAAGCATTAGAAACACAAACCACAAAGCATTATAAAAACTGATGAGGTTTATATCACACAGGAACACCCGTTATCAAGCAGGTCAAATAACAGATGCAAATAAACCAGGTATAGTCCATTGAAAGGAGGAAAAATAACACTGAACACTGAAATTGCTACACCGAGTGATTGCACTGTGTTATGTACAGAGAAACACAAAGTCATAAAATATCAGAATTTGCAGGCAGAAATGACAACAATATGGAAGAAGGATGCCCAGACAGTTGCAATAGTAGTTGGAGTAATGGGTCTCATAAAAAAGAATTTACACTTGTATTTCGATATTCCACTGATACATGCAGCTTCACATGAATTGCAGGAGTCAATTCTGGCCACATTGTGGGTGTTGCAAAAAACACTTTTGGCTAACATCAAAGAATGAAACAATACTAATTTCATGAACTTTAATCATACTTTGACTTGGGAACGGGGTCCATTCCCATTATGGTATTAGAAACCCAAAAGACTTGGAGAAATGAAACCATGACACAGGTATTCAATTATACAGGCTGCATCCTACCATACCCCCCATTCCCAATATCAATGTCAGCTTAACAACCTAGCCATCACCAAGGCCCAGGAAAAGCTCAGTAATGTAATCCAAAATTTCTTAGACCTATCCAAAGCTTTTGATGCATTTTCTCATAAAAAATGAATAACCAAACTCTCCTCTTTAGGGCTTGATAACTCATTATTCTTATGGTTTCAGAGCTATCTATCAAATAGGCAACAGGTTGCCAAATGGCAAAACAAATGCTCATCATTTCTCCTTGTCTTTGTTGATTTTCCTCAAGGACTAATCCAAGGGCTGTTAGTGTTTAACATCTTTATAAATGATCTCCACACTGGAATCATACACGCCAGCATACTGCAGAATGCAAACGACTCTACATTTATCTGCTCAGCTCCTAAGATATCGAACATTCAGCAGGTCTCTCAAGAATCTTTCTTCTGTATTGACTCATGAGTACACACTCCCTAACTAATCCTAAATGCAAAGAAAACCAAGTTAATGCTTTTCATACCAAAACAGTACCCACGTCTTAAGCATCACATCAACCAACAATACTGCAGTAGAAATAGTATCAAAGACTACATTGCTCAAATTCTTCAAGTCAATCAAAAGCACACCAAAAACTTGGCACACTTTATTCAGCTAGTCCTTATCTTTCAGAACCTGCTGGAGCTTCATCCTATCTTCTCCCATCACTTATTTATGCATCTCCCATTCTTACTAACCTGCAATCTACATATATGAAGAAACTGTATGCATGCTATTACAGCATAGTGAAATTCACAACTAACTTTCCATCCAGAATAGATCACTGTGATGCCTTAAACTATTACATTAGATTGAACTTTCACAATATTTCTCCCACACATAACTCATTACTACATACAACCTAATTTACAAATCCAAAAACTCTCCTTTTTTAAACAATGTTCTCTAGCACTATTCTCCTACAAATGAACTGCATTCACGAAATAAATATCTTCTAATTTCTAGCAAATCTAAAGCCATAGCTGGCAACTCAAGTAAGGTCACTAAACTGTTACAACATAGAGCTTGAACTATAGCAACTGAAATCCTTTAAAGCCAGACCCAGGCACTACTTTCCCAACTCTTGGTAATGTTCCTGCTCTGCACACGTATAATCATACAACATCCAGCCATTTAACCTGTCACCTTTTCCTGAAATTATCATGCGCAGTCATCGATCTAACTGTGCATGCTTGTACATACCCAACATGTGAATTTCTGACATCTGTTTTGGTATATATTATATGTACCCCATTTGCTTCTTTTCTGCTGTTTATGCCTATGTATATTTTCAGAAATTATTGTGCAGTTTAAAAACTGTAATCACATGCTGTGTTTCTAGTCTTTTATGTTTTGATATGTAAACATGGAGCTTTTTACCTGGGCCTCCACTGAAAAGAGTTTTACCCAGTCAGACTATTCTGGTCCACAAATGGAAACAAATAAACTCTCCCTTCCTGGTCATTCTTTTCATTGCTGACCTTCCAATGACCTAGATTAATGGCCATGGTGGTGCCATTAGCCAGTTCTAGATGAATGGCTAGTATAAATATCTTAGAAGTACACATACTTACCAGTAGTAGAACACCATTTATAAATATGTTTTTAAAGCCGAAGAAAGCAGAACACACAATTTGGAGAATCAGTAACATACAAGTGATGTTATACAACTGCAGCCATTTAAGTAACAACAAGTATGTAATTTGGCATATTAAATCTGTACTAGAATGAACGTAATATCACTGTATTACTTGTAAGAATGATCAAACCGGTTAAGGCAGAACACCAAAAAAATTTAAACAACAATATTAGTAAGGTTAAGGATCACTCTAAACTAAGAAGAAGGAAATGTGAAACCAGGTATGACTACTAAAGAAGAAATAAGTCTGGCTTTGTATAAATTCTGAAAAAGATAATAAATAGATAAAAGTTTGTAAATAGTGTTCTGAATATGAAAGGACATTCTAATCAATAACAGAATTAAACAATGTTGTTATTCTCTTAGCACTTTGTAAATTGGCTTGGTCCTTTGCTTCCCTAGCCTCCTCCTTTCCCTCCATGGTACAATCTTCTCTTTTTTTGCCCTCCCTTATTCCCAGTTAATTTCTCTTGTTGGCCTTTCTGTATTGTTTTTACAGGTCTCCCTAAGTACCAAGAGAACTGGTCATTTGGTATCATTTTGTATTTCTTTATTAACTCCTCCGTTGTTTTAAAGCTTTCACTGTCATCCTTTTTGCTGTGTAGCAAATCTTTCTTTTGAGCTATTTCACTTCTCTTCCAGATTTCTTAATTTTTCTTACCTATCTTTGCTCCCCACCTTTCTGCTCTCCTTAGTTTTTTGAGACTCCTTTCACCCATTTCTTGCATCTCAATTCTTTTAATGATGTTTCATGCATGCCCTTTAGTAACCTTCTTCATGTCTCCCGCTCTTGTACTCTATTTTGATTAACTTCCTTCTCATCTATTTCTATCGAGTGAATGATGTTAAATGTCAGTTCATACGTTGGTGTGTGAGGCAGATCTCAACCTCCCCACTTTCCTATTGATTCTTATTTTTGTCCTGTTCTCTATTTTCCCCTTACCTTTGTTGATCCAGTCCTCTATGTCTTTTTGCATTTATGCAGCTTTTTGTACCAAGGTCCTATTTGTATAATGTGGGGGAAGTGATGGATTAATTCGTAGCATTATCATCAATGGTACAGTAGTTCTCCCCAACAATGTATTTTTCTTCCCCAACCCACCCAAAACTACCCCTTACCTTTTTTCAATTTCCTCTAAGTTTTACATATTATCTCTCTTTCCATGTTCTCAAT
Source organism: Protopterus annectens (assembly GCF_019279795.1). Taxonomy (NCBI): domain Eukaryota; kingdom Metazoa; phylum Chordata; order Ceratodontiformes; family Protopteridae; genus Protopterus; species Protopterus annectens. The sequence continues at coordinate 1,892,055,919 of NC_056726.1, forward strand.
GTTGAGCTTTAGGCGCTTGGAGAACTCTGCCTCTTTCACTTCACCTATTCCCCCATTCCCCTTCCATTTTCTTAATCTTTCAAACACTGTTTTATTGTTGTTGCTCCTGTAGTGCTTCCCTTCTACTGCCAATTCTTCCAGCTTCCTTCTGTAACACAACTTGCTCTTTTTACAGCTCCTCGATCACCCTTCTGTCCTTCCTTTTTTTTCTTTACATCTGAAGTCATCAATTTTCTCCTAACAGTGATCTTGCTCTCATCCAACCACTGTTCTTCCTGTTTATCCACTTTCCTATTGCCCTGTATTGACTCCTGTATTAGTACTTGCAGTGTTCCTTTGCCCTCTATGTCCTTCCATTTAGATATCTAAGTTCCACCCCTTTTCATAGTCTTCTCTTACTGCACACATCTTAAGTCTTGCTGCTGAATGACATGATACACGTCGCTCCTGTATTTGGATCTCTTCCACTAATTCCATTAGGTTTTACCTCTCTAAGAACATCTCTAACCTATTTGCCTGTACCAATATGTTTCATGTGAAGGTGAATTCTCTCTCATTTGGATACCTTTTCCTCCATATATTCAGCCACTTTCCCTCTTTCATTCCTTGGGCTAATTATTGTCTTATCATTTTGATATATTCCCTCCTTCCATACAATCTGTCTTTCTTCCCCTTCCATGGTGATATTCCTATCATTTCTATTCCATCTCTTTTTGTCTGTGATCAGTTATGAAAAAAGTTCTCATAAATTCCTTCTTCATCCGTGTTTGGTACATACATGCTTCCTATTACCCAGCATGCATTTCATACCCTTCCCTGACAGATGTTCTATCTATCTTCCTATCCCACTTTTTATCCCTTTATCTGTGGTGGTCTGAAGCCCTACACAAAAACAGTTCCTACCTCACTCTTCCTTGCTCTTTATCTTTCCCTTTGGGTAGTCATAACACAGTAACTTCTCCTCATCTCAGATTTCCAGTTTTGTTTCTTGTAATACAATGTCTCTCCCTAACTGATTTAACTTTTCCTGTATCCTCACTTCTTCTAAGATCTGATGAACCCGTAAATACAAAAAGAGGTTCCAGGAAAAAAAGGCCACTACAATTGCTAATGTGTTAAGCACTTTTCATTTACTCAGTAGTAAACTTCATTAGACCTGATGAAGCCACAGTATCCCACATAATTAACTTTATTTTCCTTGTTGGTAGGATTTGAAAAACTCCAATGTTTCATGTATTTTCCTTGTTGTTTCTGCCCACCCATTCCTGCCTTTCCAGTTGCTGCTATCCAGCAAAATCCTTTCTCCAGGCCTACACTCTGAGTTGAATATTGTGCTCTTTGGCAGCTTCCTATACTTGGACCCCCTCTTCCCCATATGTGAACATGGATACCTGCCTTCTGGCTCTTGCATATGCATGGGTATGCTGAACACGGTCCTATTAAGACTTTTGTATTTCTTTATTAACTCCTCCATTGTTTTAAAGCTTTAACTTTTGCTCCCTTCCAATGTCGCTCACACTAATACATTGTATTCAAAAACAGTACGGATGTCACAATCTTATTACAATATTCCCAATGACTATTCTCCCCTTCCCACTAAAGCTTCCGTTTCATTTATGCGATTTTTATTTTTTATTTGCAGTTTTATAGCTGTTTACTGTGCTGCTTATACAATACTTTTCCTTTATTTCACATTTGTCTTTGGGTTATTATTTACTATCCTCTTGTTACCCCCCATAAATTCCTTTGCATGCACTCCCACCCAGTGGTTACAGCAATAGTTATTACTACCTTTTTTAAACTTAGTCATTAAATGTATGTTTACTGCAGTTTACAGTACATTAATACATAGTTAAGAAAAAAATATTTCACTTACCTTGGAGGCTTTCATTTTGCCTCCTTCACCTCATTACCCATTATTGCTCAAGGAATTGATTCAGTTCATCCTATTGTCTGTAATGTTTTGATGATGTTTTCCCTAGGGTGTGTTTCACAGGATAAGGATCTATTTTCTTTAATTCATTCTTCCTACACTGTCCATGTTCACCTGTCTTTCAGTGTCCATTTCTTCTACTTATTTATCATGTCTTTCTTTCCTTGGTCACTTTCAGTCCTTCTTTCCTTCCTTCCTTCCTTGCAACACTGACTCTGCCACCCATCATAAATGCTTCTCTCCAGCTTGTTTAGTCCCTTATTTGACCAGCAGTTCACTTCTGAGTTAACCAAACCATCTGATACACTACCTACCCATTTAATCAATGACCTTATTTGTCTAAATCTCTCTGCTTCTGCTTCTTTTTCTGTTTTTCTTGCTAAATCTGCCTTGGGAGAGGCTTCTTATTCTCCTGCCCATTTGATATGTCTCTTCCACTTCTTTTCCTTCCATCATCTTGTCTCTTTTCTTATCTCCTTGTGGTTGTCTTTGTATTTTGTTTATTTCCTGCTCATTTCTTTTACTGGCATGTGACCCCTCTAAACTTCCTGGTCTTGTCTTCTTCCTTGCTGAGGAAGGGGGTGGGTGACATCTGAAACTGCATGCCCTCCTCCGTACCATCCAACAGGTAACCCAGCCATTGAAATAAATGCACACAATGCAAAGTAAAGAATCTCTCTAGTTTTGCAATTCCCATTATTGAATTTAATGTGACTGGTAATGCCATTATTCAAAATAATCTGTTTGTGCTCAATAATGTTCTGACAAAAATTACAGGAATGACATTTTGTGGTAGCATTATCCAGCCCTAGATTATTATTTTCAAAGTTTTGTTTTAAATTTCTTCCTGTTTTATATACAAAACTAGGTTCTATCCCTGGAATGTTACAAAGGAATGATTTAAAGTGTATAAAATACCAATGCTTCTTTATAATATCCTTAATTTTATTAATAGCAAATGTGTATTCTAAAATTAAGGCTTAATTATAATCATCATGGTCAGCCACTTGGGTACACATACATTAAATGCAGAGATAAATTAATATGTTCCAACTGGTGTGTGAAGACAAAAAACAAAACTGCAAGCTTGATGCTCAGGCAAAGTTGGACTCAGTGACTGTTGATTCACTATCCCAAAAGACTTAATTGGACTGAGACAGAGAGGACAATAATGCTCATTCTACCTGTGGATAACCCAAAGATAATGTTGTCTGTATGAAAACAGGATAGAAAACACAGTACTAACATGGGTAAAGGGATAACAATATTACTGAAACATCTCTTCCAAAGTACAATACGTACTGAATATGGACGTGAAAAGGTAATGGCAAAGCAAA
>NC_056726.1:1892061688-1892133450 GCF_019279795.1 Protopterus annectens
ATTACATGATAAAACAACATAACTGTCACATAACCACAGTTAATTCAATCATCTGAAAAACATTTGCAAACACATTACTTCTTAAATTTTAATGGTTTCATACCTCAACACTACACAGGAAAGACTGCTTAACTACCATCTACCATAATGGTCTTCAAATAATAATTTATGATGTTCTGATTTAGGTTTTAAAACTTTAGGTGAAATAAATATTCAGATAACATTCACACATTCACTGATAGGGCTTTTGAAACTTGTGCTTTTCTTTCTCTTCTTTTAAGGGATATTTTCCAGGAATATTTAAATACTTTGCTACAAAACTGTACAGAAGAAGCCATTTTATGTTAACCCTCTCTCCACCATTAACAATTTTCTGCCAACTGAGCCTGTGTCTATTCTGCTCACTTATTTTCCTTTAAGGATAAGACTGATGTGATGAAGCTTCAACATCATCAAACTGTGGGAGAAGGATCTTCACAAACCTAACACACAATACACTGAGACAGCTACCATAGCATGATTACACAAATAGTTATTGTTTTTTCCTAAACCATGACACTCAGAGACCACAGAAAGAGGAAGATTGAGTCTTGAGATTCCATTAGTGAGCCTCTCAGACACATGGTCATATATGTTTATTCATTATAATTCAACTGGCAACTGTCATAGAGGCCAAAACAGGAATATGCTAGTCAGTGGCACATTTTAGACATGTGTAAATGATGGCACACTAAATCACTGAGTGTCAGTCTGATGAACAGGACATTTCATTGAAAGCTGCCCTTTGCTACAATTTGGTATATGTCCAATTGTCCAATATTGGTATATTTAGGAAAGTGGCTGCATGTTGGTGCAGCCCTCTACAAAAGTACTTGAGTATTTGTGCCACATTAAAGGAAGGACTTTTGATTGGATGCCGCGCTCAGCAACTTGTCTCAATTAAAGAGACTTAAACAGTAAAACATCCAGCTTAAAGTGCTTGTCATGGGGCTCTGATATGGATTTTATTTTTCACATAGATAAGAAGTAGGATCACTATAGTATTAGTATTTTATAATATCCTTTCAGTACTTAAGAGGATATGGTCATTTGAATGCAAATAATTTTTGAGAGATGAGTTCTTCAACACCATTGTTGTTAAAAAACTCACATCTGCTGATATTCCACACTGAATGGAATGCCAGTTGATAGTGCATACTCTATGGACAGAGGAAGAAGATTAAGTGAGATCGGTCAATGACCCTTTGACTGACTCAGCCAGGAAGAGTGGAGGAAGAGTAGACACTGGACTGCCTATACTAGGAGAGAGGGAGGCAGCCTGGGTCAGAGTTATCCTGACCCACTGTACAGAATGGTTGCCACTGCAGGAATTATTACAACACTGTCCTATGTCACAGGCATAACCACCAAACAGCACATGCTGTAGCCAGGATGAGAATTAGTGGAAGTGCACATTGCTCAGAGATAGCACTGTGGCCACCCCTAACACATGCCATGTGGATGATTCAGTTAAGACATGTATAGATAACCCCTTTGGCTGCCTTGGTGACAGCTCCCTTCACAAATGAGCTCTGTTCCACACACCACAGGCAGATGGAGAGGAATAAACAGGTTAAAATGCTCTCAATGGAATGGTTTATTGGCATGGTAGAAGAAAATTGATAAAAATGCAGTTAGTCAACTTCTTCTCATCATATTTGCAAAAGTATACAACATTAATCATTTAGATTGAGGGATGATGGAGAATTTACTGATTAGATTTAGGTCAGTATTGCGAATAGGATCGAAAGTGTCAGCTTAAGGTAGGGTTGTGTGTTGTTTTGCCCTGTATTTGGGGTATTTAGTGGCCCTAGAATTCTTAAGGAAATAAGGGCGGCCACGGTGGTGCAGCAGTTAGCGTTGTCACCTCACAGCAAGAGGTTTCCTGGTTCGATCCTTGGCTGGGGTGCCTTCTGTGCGGAGTCTGCATGTCCTCCCTGTGGGCACGTGGGTTTCCTCCAGGTGATCCAGTTTCCTCCCACATCCCAAAGACATGCTGTAGGTGGATTGGACACTCTAAATTGGCCCTAGGTGTGAGAGTGTGCATGTGTGTGCCTTCTGTGGAAGGTTGGGTGCCGGGCTGGCAACTCGACACTGTAAAACTCCACTGCCAATCATGAGCAGACATGTGATCCACTGTGGCGACCCCTAACTGGGAAAAGAATTCTTAAGGAAATAGTATGAATAGTTGTCCTTGGATGTTATTTAGGTATTTTAAATACATTTTTTCTTACGGTGAAGAGCTTGTCAAGTTGATTGTTGTTTTACAACATAGATTCAGTATTGTTTTCTTTAATAGGACTAAGTCTTATGAAGTGCTCTGTATTCCTTCTTAAGATATGTGTAAGTCTGATCACTTTGCTTTTGTCTTCAAAATGCTGCACTCAGAATTAGCTCTTCTGGGCCTCACTTGCTCTGATAGGACTCTTTCAACCTGCGCTTCACGTGCTCTTCTTTTAAGGGATATTTTCAACCAAGCTTTTAGATTCTGAGTTACTGTTACTGTTGCCAGAGCTAGTAAAAGATGTGCAAGTAATAAAGACTATATTCGGATGGTAACAATGAAACAAATGCTGTGGCAAAGTACATTTTGTGTGAAACAGCTCATTTACATGGAGATTGCTGCAAACGTTGGCCACAACTCTTAACTGCTCTAATTAAAGCATAATGCCATGGTTTTGTCCCTCATTCATGCATCTTTAAATATCTGAAAGCTGATACAAGGCTTCCTTACTAGTCAGTTTATGAGGTCCTGTATGTGAAGACCTTTCAAGCTACAAATGAATAAAAAAATCAACTTTCTGAAACCTCTACTATGAGTTTATTGGCTACTTGTCTGATTTGCAGTGAACAGAGTTTGACAGGCATGATGTTGGATATACTTCTTTGCAGGAGAATGGGGTACCTTATTAGGTCATAATAGGTGGTATTGGAAAAGAGTACTGGTTGGCCTTTCATGCATGAGGGAATTAAGTTTCTGATCCTATAACAACAGTTCCAACAGTATATTCTACCACAGTATCTGTGAAACAGAAGACTACTTTCAGGAGCAAGTGTTCAATGAAATATCACATGAAAGCTATCTACTTCAACAAATTAAATTATAACCACATTTAGCAGCACATTATTTAAATTCTGTATATGGTTAGAGCAAACATTTGAATCAGTCAATGGCTCCAAAAAAGAGTAAGGGGGGGGGGGGGTTACTGATCATTTGGAATGTACCATCTATCAGATGATGTGCTCAACTGAGACATAATTCATTGCACCCAGCTAGTGCTGTGCTAAGTATCAGGGTTGGAGTAATCCCTCAGCTAGACTGTATTCTTAAGATTTATACTTGGTGACAAACTTTGAGGCACTGGTTTCTCATGAAATGGGTAAACATAGCTTATAACCACATGCAGGTGATTCTCTGTTTACAGACTCATTCCATACATTCACTTGCTAGACTATCAGTATAGGATTGCATGTAAAGTGCTTTGACACACACTTGTTGAAAAGTGTTGCATAAGTATACATTTTACTATTCCTCTTCTAAACTTGCATATCTTTTCATCGTTCTTCCTTTTGAAAAACTTACAAAAGGACATGCTGCATATTTCAGCCAAGTATAACAAGTAAGACAGTAGTTTTATATGCATATGAAAACTTAGTATTGCTATTTCCATTAAGTAGCACAAATAAACAATTATACTGAGGGCAGGAGGTTAAAATGTTATCTCATGCTAATTACTAAAAGCCTACTCTAAACAGTTCAACATTTTAAAATCTCCACTGCTCATTTCAATTGTAAGGACAGACCCCAGACAGCAAAACATGCCATGCTTTTAATTTTAGGTGTAACCAAAATTTAAAGGAACAGCTCCTGAAAATTAGGAGAAGTAAACTGCAGTAGGGGCAGTCTTGCTGTGCATTTTGCTGTCAAAACTGAACTTGATATAATAAAATGGGAGTTTCTTCCTGTTTTTATAGTAATGTTTTACTTTAAAGAATGTATGAAATGCAATACTGTTGGGTAATATGTAAAACTACATATAATGTATGTTTTAGCTTTGCACATATGAAAACATTTTCAAGACCATATTTGAGGACGTACTAGGTATCCACAAAAGAAATACTTACATAATGTGCTGTATAAACATATTGACTGTTATGGTATACTACATATATAAATTCCATGTTTTAGAATGGCTTAAAAGAAATAGAGTAAACTCTTGGAATACAAGTGATAAAATGAAAATTTTGAACATATTTTACCTTGTTTTAATGAAAAGTATTAATTGAAGGCCATCCTTATGTCTAGAGGGTTCAAACACTGGTAGTCTGTAACAAAACTTATTATGGTAGATTTAATATGAAACAGCTTATGAGTGAATATATTATTAAATGTATTTTAATTGATTATATACAAATGAAGTGATTTTATAAGATATTGGCATTTTTTAATTTGTAAAACTAGAGTTTTGAGCATATTTTACCTCATTTTAATGAAAGATATTAACTGAAGGTCATTCTCATGTCTAAAGTGTTCAAACAATGGAAGCCTGAAGCAAAACTCCATTGATCATGTAATGATAATTTGAATATGATAGAGCTTCTGAATAAATATAGTAAGTTAAATGCAAATGAAGTATTCAATAAGATATGGCATTTCTTAATTTATTTTATTTGTATTTTTTAACTGGGGTACAGCCCTGAGATGTATACTGGACTTTTTTCAGATTCAGCCTGGTTTTACAATTAATTTAATTTCTTCTTGTACTCATCATGATAAACTCACCCATGATCTTGCAAAAAAACGAAGTATAGTGTGCTGTATCACTGTTTACTAAGTTTTTTCTATACCATACCCACAAAATGATGTCAAGGTAGGCATTTGGTGCTGATTTGCATATATATATATATATATATATATATATATATACATATATATACATATATATATATATATATATATATATATATATATATATACAGACATATATATATATATATATATATATATATATATATATATATAAATTTGATAAGAGACCTTGGGACACAGGAGTAGTCTCTCCTTTGATAATCACATCGCCACAGTGGTCAGGAAATCCTTCTACATGGCTCATCTCATCACAAAAGGATTCTCATCCAGAAAAAAAGAGGTCATTGTTTCCCTCTACTCATCACTCATTAGACCCATTATAGAGTACAACGCCCCTTTTGGTATGTACCTCACAAGACATCTACAACAACTGGAAAGACCACAGAAACACCTCACAAAGCGGATTACTGGCCTCAAACAGATGCCCTACGCAGACCATCTCAAAAAACTACAGCTTTACTCCATCGCATATCGCCTACTCAGGGGCGATCTCTACCTAACATACAAAGCTATGTCAAACCCAAAGCTGTTGGACATGCTCCACTTCAAGAAATCCCAATCCCTCCATCCTACACGCTCTAGGGACCTAAATCTTGTCACCACAATAAACAGAACATGCTGGAGGGATAGATTCCTGTCGCAGAGACTTCCCATACTTTGGAACAGACTACCTATCTATGTCAAACAGAGCTCCTCATTAGCACTCTTCAAGAAAAATCTTGATGATTGGATGGGAAATGGGAAATTCACCCCAGGGATCACTTCTGTGGCTCTGCTCGACAGGGGCACTGTGGCGAAAGACAGGGTACATTTTTTGGCTAGGCTTATATAGGCCCTAGGGCCTATAGCCTAGTACCTACCTATGAACCTATACATATATATATGCAAAATCTTATGGGTTATCAAAACAATTTACTTTTGTGGAGGAGCTGCATCTTATTTCCTTTGTGTTTTTTTCTATTATATCAGCACATGTTAATTTTCAATGTGAGGTGTTCCATATGCAAGAACTAGATGAGACTATGCCTCTCTTAGAAGTACGAAAGTAATTGTGATGCATTTGATATGGAAATGTAGATATATATATATATATATATATATATATATATATATATATATTATTTTTTCTATAACCAACTTTATTTAAGTCAAATCAGTGAGAAAACCAGAGCAATAAACAAAGAAAAAAAAACAAATATAATTACTGAACAAAGAAAATAGCTGGAATTACAAGTCAGCATTTGCTCGAAACCAGCAAAATATAAACTTAGACCAAACACTATAATTTTCTAACTTCAGCTCTCACTTCCTATAGCAAGGAAGATATCTGTGCAACTCCAATAAAAAAAAAATAAAATTCTTCCAGTCTATCTGAATATATTTCTAATGCTTAGAAATCACAGTCAGTGTTGAAGCTACCGTAACTCTCATTCTATAAAACATAGCTTGAAAAATCTGTACACAAGAATCAAATAAGCCAAGCAGCTAGAAAGTAGGACTGTTCTTACAAACGCACGATAGAACTTCTTCTAAACAATGCAATCACTATGCACTCCTAAATCATATGGAAATAGTCTGTTTTCCCCTTCCTGGATAGTATTAAGCCACCCTTTGTGTTTTAACCTTGATGGGGCATGTTGCTAAGTATTAATCATCTTAAAAAATATATATATAAATAAATAAATAAAGGTAACTTGAGAGGGAAGCATAGGAGCACAGGACGTCCTAATCATTTCCTTCCAGTCATTACATTGAAGGATGCTACCCAAAGATGTATACATTGATTTAGGAAGCATGGCATTGTGGGGTCAAACTTTCAAGATGTCATGGCAGAAATTTTTCAGGTGTGAGGAAAATATTCAGTGCTCATTCTTGTCAATAAAATAGAATACAATAACAACACACTTTTTCAATCAAAAACTGTATAATTTGCATTGTATGTGGTAAGGAGGTTATATCCTGCATCAAAGGTCTGTTACGTACACTTGTTCAAAAACATGACCAATGCACTTTTAAGTGATTTGCTCAGGGTTGGAATCAATTCCTGGACTTCTGGTCCACAACAAACAGCTTGCTAACAGCTCTTTAGTTTTCTCTGCAAACTGCCAGGCATGAATTAATACATTGTGGTTAATGAAACCTTTTTTGTCATAGCATTTGTATATTTAGTAACATCTGGTACACATTTTTTGTCGTACATTCAGAGGTGGTATATGGTGGAGAAGATGTGACTGCTTGAATGAACAAATCCGGGTCATATAGCCATGAAATTGAAGTATGCTGTGTTCAAATTAAGTCTGAAGACTGCAGTTCACTACCAGCTCCTAATTCTGAGAAGAATACAGACACTTTAGGGCACACAGTTAAAATGGAAAACGTTCATTATTAAACAGCAGAACTAACCAGTTACCTTACACTAGAATATCACTCTAGAGAAGAAGTAATAGGCACAGAGAAAACAGATGTTTTTCTCATGACAATGTCAAGAAAGTGTGTGGGATTTTGCAAAATCAGCTACAGTAGATGTAAATGAACTAAATAAGTGTTTAACATGGTATAGCAGATTAACAAACAATCACCCCATATATCTGACAGATAGAGGCAGCTGGTAATGCCTAACTAACATACCCACCATAAGATCTCTAGAAACTTCCTAACATGTTTCTGATAGAGAGAGAGAGGCAGATGGTAATGCCCAAATTAACATACCCCCACATAACCTATAGAAACTTTCTGACTAATATAGTCCCTCCTAATAAAAGCCCATGATACACAGGGATAGAATTGGAATGGGTTGACCAGCTAGGCTTACAAAGGCCCTAGTGGTTATTAGCCTGTTATCATAGGATCATATGTTCATAGGAGGTCACTAGGCTATTGGCCCTAGGGCCTTTACAAGCATAGCCATGTCCTACCCTCACAGACTGAGATAAATAGCCTATATTAATGGGCAAAATTATGATCAGCACTGACTGACCCTATCCAAGAGGGACATAGGTGAAACCCCTGGGGTTAATTTATGGTTTCCCATCCAACTGTCCAAGTTATGCTTAAATAGGGTTATTGAGGATCTTTGTATAACTTGAATTGGGAGTTTGTTCCATAGGACTGGCAGCCTCTGGGAAACATATCTCTCTCTCCAGCAAGTCCTGTTTATGTTGCAGGCTAGGTTAAGGTCTCTAGACCATATGAATCTTGTTGTATTAGATCTGTGGATGTGCAGCATTTTCATTAAGGCAGGGTCCGAGACTGCATTGTAGGCCAGGCACAAGTCACCTTTATGCAGTCTATATGATACAGAATATAGTGACAGTACCTTCAGTCTGTCAGTGTAGGTCAATGTGATGAAGGCCTTGAATTTCCTTAGTGAGAAACCTCTGAGGACTCTCCAGCTGCTGCAGGTGTCTGGTGAGGTACATACAGAAGGGACTATTGTACTCTATTATTGGTCTGATGAAGGATGAATATATATGAGTTATAACCTCCTTCATTTTGGATGCTATTCCCTTATTTATGAGATAGGCAACATAGAAGGCTTTCCTCACTACAGTGGACGCGTTAAGGCTGCTATCAACATGCGTTCCCAAGTCTCTCACCACTGAGTTTGAAATTAGGGGGTATTGTTAATGCTGTAATTTGCTGCGACTTCACTTTTACCAATGGGGATGATAATACATGTTTTTTTGCGTTAAGTCTGGGGCTTTGGCACCTATCATTTGTCTGCGTACGTCCTTTTTGTAGTACTGTGACATCATTTTGGGTTTCAATGATTGCACCCAGTTTGCAGTCATCAGCAAACTTAGTAAGCCACAGGACATCTATTTTCACCTGAACTTGTGAGAAATAGATTCCAAACAGAAGTGGACCCTGCACAGACCCTTGTGGAATAACACTAGTAACAGGTCTGATGGGTGAAATCCCCTACTTTGACTGCATGCATTATGTTGGTGAGCCAGTTGGCTACCCATCTAATGACATATGGGTTTATCCCCAGCTGCATGAGTTTATCAATGATGTCTGAGTGGAGAATAGTGTCAAAGGCCTTGGTTAAGTTGAGATAGGCAGTATGTACTGTTTTCCTTCATCCAAGGCTTTGGTAACATTTGCAAAGAAGTCCACCAGTTTTAACAAGCATGATCTTGCATTTAACAAAACCAAATTGGGTTAAGTCAAGAGTTTGAAGGTTTCCTATATCCATGTTGATTAGGTTCATGATGAATTTTTCCATGGCCTTACAAATATGGCTAGTTAGGTTTATGTGACTATAATTCCTGAGGTCAGTTGAGGGACCCCCTTTGTGCAAAGGGATCACAGTTGCAGTTTTCCATTTGGGTGGACAAATCCATACTTAGACTGTAGTTGAAGACAGTACCCAATGATTCTGCCAGCTCCTCTTTCAGACCATTTAGTAAGCAGCCAGGAGGTTGTCCAGTCTCATAGAGGCTGTGTTTTTGGCCTTGGAGAGGGTGGTTATGACCTGCTCATTGAAGATACTAGGTAGAGGACTGGTGATGGGTATATTTTGGGGTATGATTGGTGGAGACAGTGGAGTGAAGTTTTTGCAGAATGTATGTGCTACCAGGTTGGCAATTTTCTCAGGCTCCATATGTGTGGTACCATCCACTACCAGTTCAGTGCAAATCTGAGCCTTCCCTTTAAGATTTTGGATGTAGTTATAGAATGACTTGTGATTATCCTTAGCCAGAGATGCTAATTTGGTTTCATTGTTAGCTTTGGAGGACTTAACAAGATGTCTAATTTGCTTATTTAACCTGTGTAGGGTGTCTTTCCTCTTTTGAAACCTTTCCTTCTTGTTCATGGTCAGCAGTTTCTTTTTTTTTTTTTGTTGTATAATCTATTTATGCTGGATGTCTATCAAGGTGGTTTGTTTTTTCTTGAGGATCCTGATTTAATCTGTTCAGATACGGCTGACTCTATACACTTGTATACGTGTTTATACAAGGCATTAGTGTACTCCTCAGTATAGGCGACACTGCTGTCGGTGGCAAGTGGGAGGTTGAAACTATTTATGCCATTATGTTGGAGGCTATAGTTTGTTTTGGAGAAATGTTTTAACCTTTTTGCTGTGTGTGTGTGTGTGTGGGGGGGGGGGGGGTTAGTTGTGATTGTTACTTCAAATTAAACAAATTTGTGACCTTACCATGGTGGGTCCCACACAATGAGTGATGCAGCAATCTCCCATGCTGGTGAGCACTAGGTCAAGAATATCTGATCCCCTTGTGGGGGTGTTGACTATCTGTTCCAGAGCAATTTTGTTAACAAATCCCAGGAAACTTAGGGCAAGCGTGTTAGTGCTCATATATGTTGCCCAGTTGATGGAGGGACAGTTAACCTCACCCATGACCTATATATATATATATATATATATATATATCTATATATATATATGTGTGTGTGTGTGTGTGTGTGTGTGTATGTATATATATATATATATATATATATATATATATATATATATATATATATATATATATTCACTTTATAATCTCAAAATACTGAAATATCGAATTTCAGCAAATCGAGACTATAAGGACGAAAACTCACAAAACCGAAAACCAAAACCATGAACGTCAACAAAATATTACACCACACATGCAAACACAAATACACCTACCTCCCAACACTAAAACAAAGCAAAACAACACACATGAACACAACAAAACAAACACACACACCTACCCTTCCTATAAGCAGGAAGGCAAGCCCCCATGTGGGGGGCTGCGCCCCACACACCCCGCTACTTATATATACTAACTCTGATGCCACACTAAACAACGAAAGACAGAAAACCCACCACCACACATTCTACACCCCCCTTGCACAAACACACCACACAGCACACATTCGACACCCCCCCTTGCACAAACACACATCACATACATACAAACACCACCACTCTCAACACTGACACACTCACACTCTTACCTACCTACCCTAACCCACACCTAACACTTCCCAACACACTCACATACACAGAAACCCTCCCCAAAACCCTTAAAAAATATAACCCTTACCTAACGCGCCATCAGTACCGCTGGTTCGACACTTCCAGATTTGATATTCTGCCATTTCAGGCAACTGCAGATTCGACAATTTGGTCTCGAAATACTGAAATTCGACATTTCAGTATTTCAAGATTCCAAAGAGAACCTATGTGTGCACGCGCGTGTGTGTATGTATGTGTGTGTATATATATATATATATATATATATATATATATATATATATATATATACAGTATATATACCTATGGACCTACAAACCAGTATTCATAATGTTGTGACATTAAGTGTGTTACAACAATAAGGCTGTGAAAAGCACTGTGGTTACCAAATGATTATGACTGAGTATCTGTGATCATAACTTAACTACGTGTCGTTTTGCTACGGATATCAAGTTTCATCTCTCATACTTTGCCTTGCTTCATTCTCAAGTTGAATATCCAGACAACTGTTTCTCACACACATAACATTTGGTCATTATACTAGACTGAATTCTGATCTTCTGTATTGTAACAATGTTCATACATAACAACCCAGTTATAGCATAGATGATTATGATTGGGACACCGATTGTACCTTACTTATTATGTGTTCTTCATATGGATGCCAAAAAATTCACCTCAAGAGAGAAGCTCAAATTCTTGGCATCCACGTTGATAACATAATATGTAGTTACAATCACAGATCTGATTATATTTCTTTGCGGTACATGGACATTTATCTTTTACATATACTAAAACTTTGTCAAAAAGTAAGATGTGCCAAAAAAAAAAAAGAGAGAGAGAGAGAAAGAGATGTGCTGTTCTGGCTCAGAAAGCCAAAGCAGTGGGGGAGTGGTTGTGTCCTTATGTATTCCCTTATTTATAAAGCTGTTAAATTCAAAATGCCTTGTGCAGTTTAGTAGACAGCAGCTAGAAACGAGAGTTGAAACAAAGCTGTATCTACTTGCTGCTGCTGTTTACTGTTCAGAGCTACCTCTTTTTAGCACAGACCAGACTTAACAGAGCACAGGGAGTGCTTAACAATTGTTAAGTAACTCTCGAAGCATTGTAAAGGTAGAGTCTCACACTATAGCAGAGCTGAACCAGGTTGTAAGTTAACCAATTTTTGAGTATAATCATGACACTCCATGCATTACAAGGTTGTTATATTGAGGTTTTAATATATGAACCTTGCATTGACCCTTACACTATCACACCCACAGCAATCACACAAAACTAGAGATAATCGGCTTCAGCTATAAAAGTTGTAATACACTTGCAGTCAGACTTGAAATAGCAAAGCAACTCAAATTAACAAATGGCTTTAAAATCTGCTTGGTGTTATGCTGACATGACCCACTGTTTTTTGCGTGTGTGTGTGTGTGTGTGTGTGTGTGTGTGTGTGTGTGTGTGTGTGTGTGTGTGTGTTTACTGGAAATACACTGGGACAACTTAAGTTACTTACATAGTGTAAACAATCATAAGCATTTAAGTGTTCTTAAAATATAGTTGAAGAAATTTACCTCATGAGCTTTATCCTCGAGATGAATTTCTTGATTTCATTTTGAACACATAATAACCTAACTGGAGATCTTATTATATTCCTCTATGTCATCAGCCTCTCAAGTGACTGGCATAACTCTAACAAGACCCCTGTACTCTGATCCTAGAGAAGTAACAGAGAGACCCTTTGTAAAACTGACTATTTTTATTTTATTTTATTCATTTATTATTTAACATTTGTTGACCAGGAATGTCCGACTAGGACAGGAGCATATTTTCAGCCGAGACCAGGGGAGAAATGCTCCAGACGTAAATCTTTTGAGCAATATTTCTTTTATGCATACAGAATACAGGCAAGCTCAGATGATGTGTCTTACAGAAAGATGATTAATTTCCATAGCACTGAAATCACAAAAAAATGTTACACATCATCTGTACCAAATCTGCAATTATGAAACAAACAAAATAGAGCAGACTATGCCTAATGATGTCCTAAAATTTACTTACAAACAGTGCACAACTGTTCTTCCTTCTGCGTTCTCAGCTTGCCAGGAGTCTACTTGAGTTAAGAGGTTTATGAATGAGCTCTTTGAATCTGGCACATCTCTGTATGCCGACCACCGCAGGTATTGAAAATGACGAACCATCAAATGCCCTTCCTGCAGCTGGAACAAACCAAAGCATTCACTGAAAAAGGTGTTTAGAAACCTAAGTATGGTCATTTGCTGACATGATGATAACTGTATCCCAAAATACATTTTTTTAATACAGTAAAATTTGTAATTTATTTTCTGTGTTGGATAGCTTACAGCTTATTACATTAAAATAAAAATACATTTGTGTTTCAGATTTTAAGCTGGTGTGATTGTTTCTAGATAAAGACTATTAAATTTTAATTACTTTGTTGTCACTCAGGTTGCACATGGAGTACAAGGAAGCTGAATCACATATACTGACTGTAACGTGTCATGGCTATCACTGAGAAAAGATTTGTTTAATGGAACAGGCTAATATGTAATGATATATAAAAAAAAAGCATTTATACAATCTACAAAGCCAAGCCAGCTACCATAGAATTCTCTTACTATGTATACAAAAAGACATAGATAAGATTGTGGACAGGATGCCTAACTGCTTGAAAGACCTCAGTATAAAGCTTGAGTTATGGGGAAAAAGGAAGAGTATACCCATGTGATGCATGTCTGCAGCATATTGATGACAGTCTGAGGATAAAACTACATTCATAGGTTAGTACTAGGCTAACTACCCTTGTGGGCCATTTGTATAAGCCCAACCAATTATCCCATGTGAGAATCAAACCCTGCACCTTGTGTTTGTAAGGTACACACCTTATCAATTATGCCAACCTCCCACTTGAAGGGGATTCTGGACTTCCTTGGATGTACTTGATAACCCATATCATGTAGGCAGTAACTGACCATAGTTACTGACCCAAAAGGTGCTGGATTATGTACTGATCCTTTTACAGCAAGTAATAACTGTAAACAGACATACCCATATATACATCATTATTATTAGTACAGAGGAACAGAATAGACACGCAAGTTAAGATGACAGTAACATGTCAACAAGCTAATATAAAAAGACTTACTTGAATGTTATTCAGTGAAGCATTGTGGAGCCAGACTATCAAATATACTACAAAATGAATATCTAATTGTAAAAAATGTAGTCTGTTGGCCTTCTCTGCTTTAGAGTGAGATGAGGTGTTACTTAACAGATAAACCCTCAGCAGTAGACAGGGGGATGACAGAACAAATGAAACTATGAATAATAACCAGAGAGACTTTTTACTTGCTGGTGGCACATTATGATTTATTTAAGTCATTAGGGAAAGAAAAATATCTATAGAAAACAAAGAAAGAGCTATAGATCTGACTATACAAGCACGCAAAGTATTAGCTCACTGAAAATCTAACTTTGTATCAGTCTCCTTCTTTAAATGTTATGGAAAAACTCAGCCCTTATGCTAATGTAACTTGAATAATATTTGGTGGTTCATAATACAAGCACTAGTGCTATTGTCATCTATCCCAATGATACAAATGTGCATTTAACCCTGTCTTCATAGGTCATTAATACACATTAAATCCTAGAAATCAATTTCCCCAGTTGGCATGGAGCATTGTTTCTTACATGTCTTGCTCAGAGATACACAGTAGGCAAATGGAAGACTGACTGAATTAAATTCTGCACTAAAGGAAGGGGCTTATAAATAGCTCATAGCTTAATCCTCTGCATTAACTGAAAGATAAGGAAAATACAGACATATGAGTAATGATACATACTGTACATTTCATATTTTAACAAGGTATAAAGACTAGACTAAGCTGGGCACAAAAACTTAATTACATCATACAAAATCCAAGGCACAATCCTGATGGGATCATATGGTCATGTCTTCACCAGATTCTTCAAATATAAGGAAAAGTTTCATACTACATTCACTCCGAAGTATGGTCAACTTAAACAAATGCCCTTCTTGACTGGGAACTGGTACACTAAAATGTCATTTTTTTTTCTCATGTTGGCTTTGACTTTTTATACCCTCTAGTTCTAGATAATTTTATTTCTCATGTCTGTTCAAAGATATGAGAAGAATAAAATATATATGCTGGCACTAGTAAGCAGGTTGAATAATTTAATTTTTTTTAGTTTCATAAAGCTATTCTCAGACTTAAAGTTTATAGATTTCTTCCTTTTGCAGAAGTGGAGATTTTAAAAGTGTTCAGCCTAGGCAGATGATTCTATCTGTCTGTCTTTTTTCTCTCTTTATAATATGGTATAATTTATGTAATGGTTAGTTCTGGATAGACAGCCAAATCACAACAATAGAGATTTTAAATGATTGCAAAATCTCCAGTTATCCTAAAACAGTAGTGGTATCAAGCCACCAAATCTTTTTGCACCACTAAAAAGAAAAATAAACAAATGAATGAATAAGTAACTATAATCACATTATTAGCTGAATGCATGGCATATGATGCATGGTTGTTTTATACTGCTGCTAATAGTTCCCAGCTAATGTGATACAAGTCCTAATAGAAAAAAAAAATGTCTGCAGAGTCATGACATAAATGCACATTACCAATGTTCTGGGTACAAGTACCCTCATGCAGAATTAGGTGCATATACAGTACATCAAGACCATCACAATGGAAAGCATCACACCACAGAAATGAGCTGCACAATTAACACAAAACACATTCTCTTTAATTAGTGGACTTACTTAGAAAGACAATATAAAACATTTTAAAACAGCAGCCTAATATAAATGACCATTTTAGTTTTTTGTTAATGTGGTACAGGCTTTAATCACTAAGATTTCACAATGTTATTCCTCCAAGTATATCAAGGTTTCTAATACCATGATTGAAATGGACCCTATTCCTAAGTCAAAGTATAATTAATTTTTTGAAATTAGTATTGTTTCAATCTTTGATGTTAGCCAGAAGTGCTCTTCACAGCACCTGCAATTTGTCCAGAGCTGACAACTTCTGTAATACATACAGAATTACATGTATTGGTAATATATTGAAGTAAGATTGTAAATTCTTTTTTATAAGACCCATTGCTCCTACCACTATTGGCACTGTCTGGGTATCCTTCTTCCACATTGCTCTCATTTCTGCCTGTAAATCTTGGTATTTAACGACTTTGTATCTCTTTGTACATAAGACACTGTAGTCAGTAGGTGTAGCAATTTCAGTGATCAATGTTATTTCTTTTTCTTTTCATGGATGACTATAGATGGCTTCTTGCATCTATATTTTGAACCGTTGGTAATGGGTAATCCCACATGATATTAACTTCATCATTTTCTATAATGCTTTGTGTCTCATGTGTCCAGTGCTTCTCGGTTATTTCAATATTATAATGTTTTCACAATTCCCAATGCAACAGTCATGCTACATTACTATGCCTTTCAGTATGCAATCCTTTTACCATTAGTGTATCACACGCAGTAACAAGAATTGTGACTGTTTCTAATTCTGTTTTACAAAACCTGCATTTGTCTGTTTTTCTCACTTCTTTAATGGACTTTGTAAACCAATGTGTATGTAGTCTACTATCGTGGGCCGCCAATATTAACCTTTCATCTTTTGGTTTAAATTCACCTCTCATTAACCATTCTCATGTTTAGTCCTGATCGACATGAGGTTGAAGAGGTTTCTGTACTTGCAACTATATTTCTGAATTTTCTACATTTGTTGCATGCTCATCTGATCATTCACCTTTTACTTTCTTTTGTTTTTTGGCACATTCAGTTGCTGCCTGATTTTTATTTACTTCTGGTACTTTTGGTTTGATTTCAATTGATACCAATATGTTTCTGCTATACTAAGCAAGGAAGTCACCTTGGACTTATTGTCCTCATGTTTTAAAACTCTCACTATGTTTAGATTGTGTGAGGTCAGCAGATGAAGTCATACAACTGCACCTCTATACATGTAATCTGTTTTGAGGAGGCCCATAGCTCCTGCAGAAAAGGGAATATATAATCTTGGTATACACTGATTTTTATAAATCTTTTGATAAGCATGAAATATTTTTCTTGTTTTCCTGTCCAACTGATCCAATAACTCTTGAGCCAGTCAATCATTCCAAAACTGTAAGTTAAGACAGCAAGAGCAAATTGGTTTATAGCTTTACTTTGCTCCTTGATGTCAGAGCTGTTTTCAATATGAATTTTTGTCTTCTAAAATGTTACTTACTAGGTTTTATTCACACTTGCTCATGTTTTACTTGTTGATCCTTCATCATTTCCCAAATATGTATATACTCCATCTTGTTCAAGTTCTTTTACATCACATTTCTGTCCCAGGTTTATATTTTCTTGGTGCTGCAGCTTTCCTGCTGTAAAGGTTGCTTTTACACATTTATCAAGATCAAATGACATTCGTATATCATCCGATAAAATTTTGACCATTTGTAGCTGTGGTTTCAGTTCCTCATCTTCCAAACTATGTAGTTTTAAATCATCCACTAAAAGAAGATGAGAAGTTTTTACATTCTGTTATTTTCTGGGAGCCAAATTGTAGCCATGACCTAATCTGTTAAGTAGACATCTTAATGGGTTAAGAGCAAGACAAAAGAGCAGCAATGATAGAGTCACCCTGGAATATCCCTCTTTGAATTTTGATCCCTGAAATAATAATTTGTCTTTTATCATCCCTTAACTGCAAAGTGGTTTGCCACAGTTTCATGGTCACTGTAATGCAATTGATCAGTGTAGGGTATATCTTATACATTTGTAAGCACTCTTTTATCTATGAATGTGGGATGCTGTCAAATGTTTTTCTGTAGTCTATTATTGCCATACTTAGGTTCCTTCCCTTTTTACCGTTCTCTATTATGTGTTTATTTAACAAAAACTGATCATTTGTTTCATATGACGTTTTTGTTACCCTTTTGTTCTGTTGCCATGATGGAGTTTTCTTCTAAATGACTAAGCTTTGTTAGCATCGGTTCCAGTGTACAGTTTTTACATCATCAGAAGGTGAGTTATTAGTCCATAGTTTTTAGGACAGCTTGCAGGTTCACTCTTAAGGAGGAGTGTTGTTTTCCTGTTGTTAGGCAGGTTGGCGTCTTTTCGGGGTGTGCATATAAACAGTTGCCATTAATGGCTAAATCTTCATGTAAAGATGTTAATGCTTTTATTCAGAAGTTAGATTCTTTGTCTAGGCAGGGTT
The DNA here is from genome assembly GCF_019279795.1 of Protopterus annectens. Classification (NCBI taxonomy): domain Eukaryota; kingdom Metazoa; phylum Chordata; order Ceratodontiformes; family Protopteridae; genus Protopterus; species Protopterus annectens. Next base: position 1,892,079,819 of record NC_056726.1, read on the forward strand.
TTTTCAATTTCTCTGGCTGTTACTTCATCCCATTTCATATCCTGTACTTTTGAACATCTTATTTTTTTCTTTCTTTTACTTCTTCTATCCATTCAGCATCTTTGTTCAGTTCCATAGGATCTTCATAGATATTTCTCCAAAATTTACCTATTTCTTCTTTTTTGGGGGATGTTTCAGTTCATTTTGCCTTGTTCAATTCTCTATAAAACTTTTTTGAGTCATCAATAAATTGCTTATTTTGTACTTTTCCTTCATATTAATCTGCATATCTTCTAATTTTTTCCTGTCTGTGCTGATATCTTTAGTTTATTATTTGCAGTAGTTTACCACAGATTCTGATCTGCTTTGATATTGTGCATTGCTTTTATCACGTCTATCCTTCTGAGTAATTTTGTTGATCTGTTCCCTTTTCTGTACTCTTCTAACAGCAACACTTCTTATCTTAATTGCTTTTTAGTTTTCTATATTCAATACTTGCATGATAGTATTTGATTTTTCCCCTCCTTTTCCTTACTACCCTGTATTTTTGTAGTAAGACTTTATCTGTTATTAATTTAGCTGCACAGTAATATACCTTTGTTACTTCTGTTATATTGCATGAATTTCTATGAACAGTGCTGATTACAGTATCAATTTGTCCTATCAAATTCTAATATCATGGGTCTTATTGACTTCCTGTGGTCTATTTCTTTCACTGATCTTAATATGTCTACTCATCTCTATTAAATCAAGCAGAGCTTCCCTTTGATAATTTTCTTCTAAACCAAGGGTATATTCTTCATTCTGCTTTTTCTGTGGGCATGTTTCCATGTCTTGAGGAATCAATACTGTCATTTTTTCCATCCTGGCAACAGTGTGCCTACCAAAATTGGACATTTTTTATCTTGGGGCTTGTATACCCAGCTGTCTTTTTTACTTTTAACCTATTTCTGTCCATGATATTCTATATAAAATAGAGTCTATATATCAGTGTCACCTTGGTGAGATTTTGTAAAAAGAACAGGAGCCACCTTGTGAAGGTACTCACCAAGACTTGAGGATGAATTGAGTTCCAGCAATACTGTTCTCCTTTGCTTACTGATTTTATCATCTCTCCATTTGGACCCCTCCACATCATAATATAATTGCAGTTGATAATTTTTTTGTTAATGTGATACAAACTTACCATATCAATATTTAACTACTTAGATTTCATCTTTATGCGTAAATCATTGTGGTTGTAGTTGAACTCAACCTTACCTATGGATCATCAAAGACATACTAAAACTGGTTTCATGTCCACTAAAAAACAAATGCAACCAAACAAATAACAAAATGTGCCTTGTGAGAAATAAAAGTCATCCAGTAAAAACAAATGTAACCCATTCTGCCTTTATGAATAAAAATCCTGAAAGCACAGATATCAGTGGTCTCAGACTCATGAGTTAAAGTCAACATACTATACTTGGGAATAAATTCAAATTTCAATGTGTAAGTTAGTTTTAATGTATTAATTGTATCCTGCTTGACAAATCACATAACCGGTCAGTATTGCAAAAAAGTAGAATACAATCAACAGTTTTAAATCCCACTATGTACAGACCCCTCTTATAATTTTTTTTCAACATTTGGAACACATAAAGCAGTGTTTTTTATGCTTCTGAACTATCACTCATGTAGGCGATGCTTAAAAGTGACATAAATTTACATCTGGCAGCGATACAACATTGAGAGACAGGCAGTTCCACATAATACTTTTCCTGTTGCTTTTAAGTAACACAATAACAAGCTTTTTATTTTACAGTGATGTACAACAGAAAAATCATTTTCAAAGAAGTGTACTACCTGATGGCCAATGACAAGTTTCCTGAAGTGAGACTCAAACACACATATGCGCACAAACTTTCCAAGAAGCAGGAATTTAAAGAAAAGTGCATGAATAGCATGAATAACTTGAAACTTTCTTACTTAGGAATCCACATGGCTGTCCATCAGATCGAAAAAATACACTCCGAGGAGAACAGTTACATTGACCACAAAATACATTTTGTCTTGCTTTTCAGTATCACAATAACAAGCTTTCAATCACACAGTAAACATAAAACAGCAAAATTACCTGATGTCACCACATGACTTGCCCTGATACAGCTGGACCTAAAATGGGTTTACCTTTCTAATGCTGATCCTGATATGGGCAACTCGACTTGCATGAAGGCCGAAATGCGATTGTCACCGAAGTCGAATTCCGAATGTGCGAAGGGCAAAACCTCGCCCCTTTTTGACCCATGGTAGCATGGGTGTGAAGGTGTTGTGCGGCCGGTAATGTCGAACGTCAAATGATTTTCGACATTTAAAAATTTTCGCGGTTTCGGTTCATGCAAAACGTGTCAAAGAAGTGGCCGTTCGACAAAGTGCAATCGCCTATTTAAAGGTAATTGCAAAAATGTATACATATAAATGAACTATCTAAGAAACAGCATTTTTAAGTAATACACATTGCTCAAGTAACTCCACCAAAAATACCAACCAGGTCACGTACATCCAGCAGCTCATATCGATATGCAGACTACTGACTCCAGTTTTTCCTCTTTTTAAAATTTTAATGACCGCCCCAAAATTAACTTCTACAATTAAGATGGATGTTAAATGACTTGCAAGACTACAGCATAGTACCACTTTTTTTTTAACTGTAGTCAGTCAAGTACTATGGAAGGGACAATACCATGGAAGAAAACAAATACAGCCTATGCCTCGAAAACTTGACTGCAGCTAATTTATTTATACACTGCAAATGAAAAATCTACTTCAGAAACCCACCAAAACAACTCTCATTACTTACAGTCCAATTTATCACCTTTCCAGCTAAAACAGAAACTTTTTTTTACTTATCTGCAGTAAATATCCAAAAATGATGGCTATCCTTTTAGTTTTAATGAGCTACTCTGCATCCAGTTAATAATACTAATAATACTAATAATACTTATTATCATCATCATCATCATCATCATCATCATCATCATTATCATCATTATCGTTATTATATACGTAAGCTAATCAACTTCCCAGACAAATTCCTCTTGTCTGGAGTTGGACAAGCCCACTCCAAGGAAATGGGGGAGCACCTCATAAAAGTACAAACTCATGAAGGGAACCAATAAAGTATGTCTACAAAATGTAACAGTGAACTAATCCATTGACAGACTTCAGCCAGTGTTCAAAGCCAAAAAGACAAGCATTTGTTAATATGGTTTCAGTTATAAGCACGACTTCTTTTGTTTTGTTGTGTTTTATTTTCTTTATTAATGCAATTAAATAATTAGAAATGCCTTACAGACCAGACATAAGGTGTTCAAGGACAGAGCATCTTGTGCTGGGTTAAAATTGCTCCTGGTCCATATCAGCACCATTGGTTGAGACTTTTAATCCCTCCAATAGCTTCTCATTGTTATGAACTGTGCAGTTTAAGGGCAGACTGTATTCTGATGAGATACAGTTTTGTTTATGCACACATCACTGCCGCAGTTGACATGCAGATGTTCATTCTGTATACTTGTGATGTTACAGAGCTGTATTACAATACCTTCAGCAATGTGTCAAAGGTGTTATACTGTATATAGACTACCAACTACATTTTAAATTTTTACAGACAATTTGAGATTGTTATTAACAATAAATTACTAATAAACACTATGAATGATTTGAATATGAAACTGACATTGCTGCAGATAGCTTCTGTAATGCAGGAAGTTGTTCTGTAAAGAAAATACTTATTCTGCTCAGTAAACAGTGTATTTCATTGAAAAACAAAAGAAAAAAAGAAATCTCACACTCATCTGATGAGACTACCATAAGGCTTGAGATTTATACCGGGAGCTGGCTTTGCTAACAAAGCACACACTGCTTTTATATAAATACATGTCAATGTAGAGACAGGCTGTAATGACAATCTGCTTTTTATCTCTCTGATGGGCCTGATGGTTAATCTGAGAGAGGCAACTGTAAGTGATGAACCAGTGTTGAAGATAAATACAAAATATGCATACACAAGTATTCCGTACTGGTGGTTTATAATAATATACTAAAGATATTTCAAAACAACTATTTTGTTAGGACTTAATATCAGTGCTGGTTGCCACACGGTAAACTTTAGCCATGAACATGCTAGCGTAAACTAACATATATACAACTGCTGTAAGTAAAATATCTATTCTCTGCTATAAAAATCATAAAAATATTCTTAAATGGATAGATCAGCTTGTCCTTAAAACAGAAGCAACCCATGTAAAAATTTCAAATTCTGGACACTTGCTGTATACACTCAGAGCAAGTTTTTCCAAAGAAACTTAATAGTTGTAAAATTAAATTGGCACTGCTCTAGCAAAAAAAAAAAAAAAAAAAAAAAAAAAAAAAGGTTTTAAGTTGAAAGTACAGATACAGGGCAAGTAGCTTAGAAATTGCAAGACCCAGACTTAAATGCATTGGTTCTGCTTTTAACCTTCATAGTGTTCCTGTGTGAATCAAGAAATGCAAAAGGTTAATAGTCTCCAATGAACCCATTTCCATAGGACAGGAACACAAAGTGAAACAACAATCCCTACTGTTTGGAGTGATAGAAGTGAAAACTAAAATGAAGAAACGTAATAGAAAAGTCTTCTGCCTTGTACATTAAGACCAGCTAAAAGTGAAGGATTTTACTACTGCATTATTTGCAGTTTAAATTGTTCCAGTTTATACCAGGTTTAACAACTGACTGAGTTCTGCAAAACTCAGCAGTAGAATATATAGCATCAAGTGATAAAGTTTAAACTTAAAGATCACGTGCAAATCATGCAGACGTAGATAAAAAAGAGCATTCAGCAAAATAGATCACATTTTTGTTCCTGTTGTAATACATTCATAAGAATAAGTATAGTTTTGATATAGGTTTTGTTGCCAAAAATAACTTTTAAAAGTAGCAATCATCATATGATGAATGCCTAACAGTATCACGGCTCAGTCTTACATTGTTGCTAGGGCAACACTTCTTAAGTGATGGATTGGTGAACATCTGCAATGAACTAGTTAAAAACTAACTGTCCCACAGCTGTTTACCAATTTGTTGTCCCTCTCTTTTTTCTCCAACCTTTTAAAAAAAAAAAAAATGCTGGAGTTTATCACTATTCTTGAAAACAATACTTGATTTCTTAATTAGTGGGTTGGGTTGAATTAGCAATAGTTGATTTCAATGGGCCCCCTCAAATATATCATCAAAGCATGATATACTCAAAAGAATGCTATGCTAAATATTTGGAATACATGTCTCTGTCTTCAAACAAAAACTTTATAAAAACATATCCTTTCCTAATGAATACATGACTAGAAGAATAACAATGCCCCCTGTTTGCAGGTGTCTTGTTTTTCAAACGACCACCATTTATTCACACATGATCTTGAAATTTTAGGCTAGACATGCAGAACTCATACTAAAGCTTGTTATATAACCTGAAAAAGAATAGGCGTCAGGAACTGCTAATACCTGTCAATTCCCCCATTGCGAAACACTTTGAAAAGCAAAATGGAAATTATGAGAAAACATTTTATTTACATTATGTGACAGATCAGCTTTAATTTTTAAGCATAATTTTGCAGCAGTGCTTAGTATTCAAAGGAAGCACCAGCTTTTATATAGTTTAGTTTGAACTTTCATGTTAGGCATCATAGAATGAGTCTAGTCCCCAAATGGTCATTAGTAGGGAAAATGGACATTAGAGGCCGCAACCATTAAGCAAATGTTCAATGCAGTCTCCATGAACTAGATTACTATTACAATAACTAGGAGTTATTGTAAGTAATGGAGATGCAGCTTTCTACTGTGGTAACAACTAATTAAGCTCATTGGTAGGAGGTACATGAAATTACAATAGTTTTACACATGAATATGTAAAGAAACCACAGCATCTGCCACAAATAAAAGGTTTTGGGTGGGAAGAAGGTGATAGACGAGTGCATTGTTTCTTAGATGGACACAAGACAAACTGTCTTATATGATGTTAGGAGATATTGAAAGTGTCAAAGTTAATAAAACAGTCTACTTATGTTGGCCCATAATTTGGATGGTTCTATACGGTTTCTGAAAAATAAATGAATGACCCAAATTTGACACATCCAATTCCCAAATTGGTTGAGCTCATAGACAGATTAGGTAGAGGAAGCTTTCAGAATACCCTATAGCTGACTATTTTCAGATTGTACTTCCTCCTGAAGGAACCCTCCGGGTTTAAATTTCGCTAATCATGCCTACCATCAGGACTGAGTAATACAATGATCGTAACACATGCATAGCACTGCCACACTTACTAAAACATGGTAGGCATGATTAGCGAAATTTAAACCCGTTACCTGTTAAATGTCCGTGATTTGCAGTTTCGATTATTTCATGTGTCAGTGTTTTCATGTCGGAGAAGTGGATGTCGATCTTCTCAGTTGTCGATGTACTAACCTGGATCCATATATATATATATATATATATATATATATATATATATATATATATATATATATATATATATATAGATATATATGTACATATCCATCATCATAAACTGTTTTTTCCCATTTTTACTTTGGTTTGGAGTGTTGCATCAACTGTTGCTACCACTCTTGATTCAAAGTCACTCCCCCACCTCTTTTGAAAACAAGTCAGTTTTGCTGATCTGTCATCTCTGACCTGTTTGCTGATGTAGTCCATCACCAGTATGAAAAGAATGGACTCACAGCTGAACACCTTTGCAAACCCACTACATGTAGAAACGCTTCTGTGAGTCCAAACACTGTGCTTGTGTCAATGGGCCTTTACAAATAGCTGTACTGTTGTCAACCATTGTGCCCAGGACTTTAAACAGTCACAGGACTACCTTCCAAATTCATTTTTTTCTCCTACATTTTCTCTGAGTCTAGGAATGTCTGGATTCTTTCCTCAGCTCTGGGTTCTTCTCCACAATCTGTCTCACTGCAAATATTGGGTTAGTTGGACTGCATCCTGTTCTGAATCTTTACTGCTAATTCCCGTCTTAAGTTCCACTACTCCATGTATTCATTTATCAACCATACCTTCTCGCACTTTCATACAGTGTGGTGGTAATTTTTAATACCCACTTATTACCGTGACATAAGTTCATTTTTTATAAACTGCATGTATTTTATATCTCCATAGAATTTATAGAATGGTGGTCTGTAGGATGACGTTGATGATCAAGAAGAGGAGGAGGAGTGTGAAAGCAGTGCCAAGGATTAAATGGTGAAAGTTAAAAAAGGGTGATTGTGAAGTGGAGTTTAGGGAAGAGTTAAAACAGGCACTGGGAGGCAGTGGAGAGTTACCGAATAGCTGGGTAACTACAGCAGTACGAGTAAGGGAGACTGCTAGAAAGGTGCTTGGTGTGACATCTGGACAGAGGAAGAAGGACAAGGAGACCTGGTGGTGGAATGAGGAAGTACAGGAGAGTATACAGAGGAAGAGGCTGGTGAAGAAGAAGTGGGATTGTCAAAGAGATGAAGAAAGTAGACATGAGTATAAGGAGATGAGGCGCATGGCAAAGACAGAGGTGGCGAAAGCTAAGGATAAGGCATATGGAGAGTTGTATGAGAGATTGGACACGAAAGAGGGAGAAAAGGACCTGTACCGACTGGCTAGACAGAGGGACAGAGCTGGGAAAGATGTGCAGCAAGTAAGGGTGATAAAGGATAGTGAGGGAAAGGTACTCACAAGAGAGGAGAGTGTGTTGAGTAGATGGAAAGAGTATTTTGAGAGGCTGATGAATGAAGAGGATGAGAGAGAGAAGGTTAGATGATGTGGGGATAGTGAATCAGGAAGTGAAATAGATTAGCAAGGAGGAAGTAAGGACAGCTTTGAAGAGGATGATGAATGGAAAGGCTGTTGGTTTAGATGACATCCCAGTGGAAGCATGAAGGTGCTTAGGAGAAATGGCAGTGGGATTTTTAACTAGATTGTTTAATGAAATTTTGGAAAGTCAGAGGATGCCTGAGGAGTGGAGAAAAAGTGTTTTGGTGCCTATCTTTAAGAATAAGGGTGATGTGCAGAGCTGCATTAACTACAGAGGGATAAAATTGATCAGTTACAGCTTGAAATTATGGGAGAGAGTAGTAGAAGCTAGGTTAAGAAGGGAGGTGATGATTAGTGATCAGCGGTATGGTTTCATGCCAGGAAAGAGCACTACAGATTCGATGTTTGCTCTGAGAGTGTTATTGGAGAAATACAGAGAAGGTCAAAAGGAGTTGCATTGTGTCTTTGTAGACTTGGAGAAAGCATATGACAGGGTGCCTAGAGAAGAGTTGTGGTATTGTATGAGGAAGTCGGGAGTGGCAGAGAAGTATGTAAGAGTGGTACAGGATATGTATGAGGCTAGTGTGACAGTGGTGATGACTGCAGTGGGAGTGACAGATCCGTTTAAGGTGGAGGTGGGATTACATCAAGGATCAGCTCTGAGTCCTTTTTTATTTGCAGTGGTGATGGACAGGTTGACAGATGAGATCAGACAGGAGGCCCGTGGACTATGATGTTTGCAGATGACATTGTGATCTGTAGTGAGAGTAGGAATCAGGTTGAGGAGACTCTGGAGAGGTGGAGATATGCTCTAGAGAGCAGAAGAATGAAGGTGAGCAGGGCTAACACAGAATATATGTGTGTAAATGAGAGGGAGGGTAGAAGAATGGTGAGGATGCAGGGAGTAGAGTTGGTAATGGTGGACGAGTTTAAGTACTTGGGATCAACAGTTCAGAGTAATGGTGAATGTGGAAGAGAGGTGAAGAAGAGAGTACAGGCAGGGTGGAATGAGTGGAGAAGAGTGTCAGGAGTGATTTGTGACAGACAGGTACCAGTAAGAGTGAAAGGGAAGGTCTACAAGATAGTAGTGAGACCAGCTATGTTATATGGGTTGGAGACAGTGGCACTGACAAAAAGGCAGGAGTCAGAGCTGGATGTGACAGAGTTAAAGATGTTAAGATTTGCACTCGGTGTGACTAGGATGGATAGGATTAGGAATCAGTATATTAGTGGGTCAGCTCATGTTGGACAGTTTGGAGACAAAGCAAGAGAGATGAGATTGCGTTGGTTTGGACATGTGCTGAGGAGGGATGCTGGGTATATTGGGAAAAAGATGCTAAGGATGGAGCTGCCAGGCAAGAGGAAAAGAGAAAGGCCTAAAATAAGGTTTATGGACGTGGTGAGAGAGGACATGCAGGTGGTTGGTGTGACAGAGCAAGATGCAGAGGATAGGAAGAAATGGAAAGAGATGATCCGCTGTGGCGACCCCTAATGGGAAAAGCCGAAAGATGATGATGATGATGTATTTTATATCTCCCTTTAAATTACTAAATTGCTAAGCCTAATTTTTTCCCTCTAATAACTCACTTTATTGGACATTTTAAACTACTATGCTTACTTCTGAATAGCATAGACAAATTACTGTTCCATCACTACTTCTCTATTAATACTTAGACTTGCTTATTCCCTCAAATGCAGCTGGAATTTCTGAATACAATGCATGAATATTAATACTTATGAACATGAATACAAATTTTCATACATTGACAATTATGTTATGTTTTCACTGAATCTCCACTTTAAAATGTGCTATTGTAAATATTGATTGCATTACATATGATACCTTTGAGCATTGTTATCTTCCTGATTTTATTTGCAGAATAAGTAGCAAAAGGTAATTAAACTTACTATACATTCACACAAACACACAGATACAAACACACACTGACACAACACGCACACACACACACACACACACACACACACACACACACACACACACACACACACACACACACACACACACACACACACACACACACACACACACACACACACACACACACACACACACACACACACACACACACACACACACACACACACACACACACACACACACACACACCACTGACTGCTTTTTCCTTTAAGCATGAATATTTTATTTTCTTTCTACAACATTACAACATGGTTATAATATGTGTATTAAATCTCCCACTGCTGTTGGTTTTGAGGGTAAGCTCAGCTCATTTTCTGCCTGTCATATATGAACAGATCCTGTGCAAACATGCTTGGTTTTGATGACACAACTCTGTCTCATGCAATGTAGACCCAATCACAGAGGTGCCTTAACTGCTACATGATTGGCTCATTGCTCAGTTTTCTGTATTTCTGGGTGTTATTTAACATAACCAGCCATTCTACTGCTGTATGAACCCTGCCTGTTATATAAATTTTAACCACATGTTCTATGGGCATGTTATGGCTCAACCATGTATCTTTTTTACTGGACTGTATCTGATGTAGGGGATACATGTTCACTATATTGAAAAGCAATGTCCATCAACCTTAATTCTGAATGTCCATTATTTATGCTCTTTTGATTATTTGAGATGCTCATGTTGCAATTTGCTCATCCAGTACATGTCTCTCTGCCTTATTATATCTAGTGCCATGTTCTGCCAAGCATCTACATTGCTATGAATGTCTACTGTCTCCTAAAGAATTAGTCTTCAAACCCTAAAGGGCTGTATAGCATATGAAGCCTGACCTGCTTCTCCCACATAAACGGGACCCTGTAGCTGACACAATGCCATTCAGTGGAAATGATGCTTTACAAATACTGTCTCATCACTTTCACTGTGCCTTGATCCCCTGTATTTCTCTGTCACTTTTTGCCATTGATTGGTGAATTATCGACCTAGTTTCTTGCTCTGTATTTGCTTTTCTGCCTTATTAGACATACTGTAAGGTCCCATTATACACTTGCCTGTCAGTATGGCATTTGCCACCAAACTAAGCAGGTTGCCCTGTTAGCTCCATGGACTGCACCATACATATAACTGACCTACGTCTCCCTCCTGTGGGCCTGTGATCTGCACCAAACCTCTTACTGGAATGATACTGTACATTATCTTTCCAAGGCCACCATACAGTGTGGGAATCCATTCACATGACTCCTGCTCCTCTACCTTTCTAGTCTACTGGATATTTGAGTTGTCCGCATGTGCTATGATGCTTCCTCACTTTCATTGCTGCCTATTAACCTTTTTCATGTTATTTATCTAGCACTTTCACTTTATTACATAAGTTTAAAACTGCAGATGATTCTTTGTGCTGATCACTGGTTTGCGGCATATGTCTGTGTTTTTTAAGGCTTCACTTGTATGTGCTGTCCCCCAAATGTGATAGTTCCTTCTACAGTTTACTGCATAGATTTGGCTTGCTTGCCTAATTCCATGTTGCTTATCACTGGTCTAAAGTAACCCTTTCTTTTGCTAGTTTCTGCCTTTGTTGTTTATGCATTCATTCCCTCATTAATTTATTCCCTGGTTATTACTACAACTGACATTTTCTCACAGACCACTCATTACTGATTTATGTTTCTGGAGTAGAAGACCATAATAGCTGTTAAATATATTTTCTCTGTTGCAGTTTTCTTTCACTACCGTTTGTTATCTTTTCCTGTGTGCTTTCAGGATTCTTTCATGCCTATTCATATGGCTGTTGTGTTTTTCTGTGCTTTTCTTGTCTGCTATCCCTCCTCTATGTGTTGCCTTTTAATAAAGCCTTTCATAGACCTGCTCCCACTTTGTTATGTAGTACCTGACATACAACAGATCACATAGGGCAGCCCCTTTGCAATACCCTTGTACTACACTGCACAATAGCCGCTGAATCTGGCTTCTTATATAACTGCCTTTCTGACAGCATGCCATTATTTTAATTTATACATTCCTCCGAAACTTTATCCATTTTTTTTAATAATGAATTAGAATTTGCTTGAAGACAGCAAAATAAGGCTAATACAAATACAAACCTCTGTGGCAAGAAAAGGTATATATTTTCTCAACTACTTACCTGGAAGCTACTTACATAATCTACACATAACATCTAATTTTAGAAATCCCTGTTTCTATCTAATTTTGAAGTTAAGCTGATAATAACACCTAGCTAATTTATGAAAATGTGAAGTGAGGCAAAAGGGGCTTATAAACCACTATTGTGTATAACATTTCTCTGTTTTTTTTTTTTTTTTATTATTATTGCATTATCTCAATATCCTACCTTATAAACAACAATGTCACCTTCCAGCCTCTCACCTTTCCCATGAAGAGCTAAGCCTCCTGGTGAAAAACTATACATAGCAAGCAACAGTCCATGAAAAAAAGCAAAAGCTCAAATACATGAAGGCAAGAAAGAGCATTCTACAATATATCTAATAATTATTTTATCTAATTCTCATGACCTCTTATATATTGAAAAAAATGAGTTCCACAACAAAGTTATTTTTTTCCACTCTTTCTGTAACTTTGCAAGACTGGAAGAAATATATATATATATATATATATATATATATATATATATATATATATATATATATATATATATATAAAATGGTGATTCTCTAATTAGTTCAGATGTTTTCAAGAGATAGTCCCAATGAGATTGCACGTCCCCTTTACTAGAGATACCCAGAAGTATACAAATTTAAAATGATTTGGTGAGCGTCAAGCACTATATAAAGTGAATTCAAACTGAAGACTTTTTTTTACAAATCCACTAGTTTAAACACTTTTCTATACTATGATGTGGATACAAGCATTAAAAAGTACTGATGGATAAATACTGAAAATCAGATGCAGCCAGGAATCCACAGACTGGTAACTTTGATGGAAGTTCGTGGTTCTGACATCAGTATACTACGGCAGTAACAGAAACAAAGTAAACAAAAGAATTATAGTTGTGGTGTTACTGTACAGAGATACTCCATGTATTAGATAGACAGTGAAATTACAGGAATAGGAGGACAAGGAGTTCTTTATATGGTGGAAGGATTTATGCAGGGGAAACAAAGGGCAGACAATATAATGTGTGCTGTAAATACTGCAGACAATATGAAAATCCAGAATGAGGGTATAAACATACCCCTTTTAAAGGCATAGGAAATGAAAAAATGTGACTAGAAGACTACTGGAATAACTGGAAAATGGGGAACATTAGATCAAAAACAAACTGAGTATTAAGTGCTCATTTTTTATTTAAAATACAACCATCCCAGTAGCTGAATCATTGTAAATATTGTGCATATGAAATAATGCAGCTGTAGAAGACAGAGGCTGACAGGTACTAATATAATTTATTTCACAGAGGGGTATTAAACTTACTATTTTTAAATGGGGCAGTGGGAAAAATGTATTGGATTTTATATGAATAGATAACTTCGTTGAAAATGTGTGGGTAATATAGGCAATACAGTTTACAAAAGGCAGAATTCATAGGTTCATAGGTGTGTACTAGGCTAACGACCACATGAGCTTTTTTAAGGTTAGGCATGCATCCCTAATCTCTAACAAGTTCTGGTACATTTGATAAGTGTAAGCAGGGGCTTGGGAGATGAAACATTTACAAGCAGCAGCCTTGGAGTTGAACCAGTTACAGGCAGCCCATGTCCATTACACACATAGGTGCCAAACTAGAGATGAATGTCCTCTTCCCCATAAAATTGTCCAAGTTGTACTTGAATTGGGTTATAATGGATAGGAAGCTTGTTGCAGAGAAGGGTTAGTCTCTGGGATACATACCTGTCTTTCCAGCAGGTTGTATTTAATTTACAGGCAAGGTTTAAGTCTTTAGAATGGGTAATTCTGTGCTGTTTGTTTTGTGGATATACAGGAGGTCCATCAGAGTGGGGTCTAACAATGTCCTGTATGCCTGGTATAGATCTCCTCTCAACACTGATGGAAAGAATGTATACAGTCAAAGTTGAGGATTCCACCTCTAACAGCAGACCAGTTACCAGTGGTGTACCACAAGGATCTGTGCTGGGCCCCCTACTGTTTGGAATCTATTCCTCAGAAGTCCAGGTGAAAGTAGATGGCCTGTGGCTTAGAAGGTTCACTGATGACTGAGTCACCAACAATGTTGACATACTACAAATTACACAGACAAACAATTGGAGCCAAAGCCACAGACTTAAACTAAATGGGAAAAATGTGTTATCATCCCTTTAAGCAAAGGGGAAGTCCCTGACAATTACAATATTAACAGTACTCACCCTTAACTCAAACTCTGTGTGAGAGATTTGTGAACACAGGTTGTTAGCAACTTTAACTTCTATCACCAAGTGTCCACAGTGGTAAGGAAGGCCTCCTGTGTTGCACATATCATAAGTAATAGCATTGCATCCAGAGATAAGGAGGTTATAACTCCCCCTGTACTCATCCCTCATCAGACCACTAACAGAGTACAATATTCCCTTCTGTATATATCTCACCAGCCACCTGCAGCAGCTGGAGAGACCTCAGAGGTTTTTCACCAAGAAAATTCTGGGCCTACAACACATGACCTACATGGACAGACTGAAGACCCTGTCACTGTACTCTGTATCTTATAGGCTGCTGAGAGTCTACTTGTGTTTGGCCTACAGAGCAGTCTCTGACCCTTTCCCTAATGGAAATGCTGCACATCCACAAGTCAAATGGGACAAGATTTATTCACTCTAGTGATCTTAACCTAGCCTGCGACAATAACAGGACATGCTGGAGAGACAAATATGTCTCCCAGAGATTGCCACTCCTCTGGAACAAACTTCCAATTCATGTAAAACAGAGCTTCTTAATGACCCTATTTAAGTCTAACTTAGACAACTGAATGGGAGACCACAAATTTACCTTGGGAGTGTCACATATGTCCCTCTTGGATAAGGGCAGCTGGTGCTGATCATAGACTCACTCTGCAAATATAGACCACACAACTTGGTCAATAAGGGAACAAGGGCATAACATGGCTAGGCTTATAAAGGCCCTAGGGCCAATAGCCTAGTAACCTACTATGAACCTATGAACCTAGGAGAATGATTTCATGCAGAAAAAAATATTAAGAGAATTTAGCAGGACTGAATTTATTAAAAGGGCAGCATGTTTTAGAGTAGGACTTGTAAATGTGAGAAACCAAGAGGATAGCAAACTCTGAGGGAAATCAAAGCTAATATCATTGACTTATCATTTTTGGTATGAAGAAAATAAATAAATAAAACAAAAAGCAACTTACTTCCGGAAGACGTGTGATATAATGTTACAGAAGAATACATACATTTAAGAAGTAATGGAAGTACTGAATTTGTCCTGCCCCCTACTCCTTTCTTCCATTCAACTGGCACTGCTCCCAGGCACAATCTTCATGCTGTGGGTAGTAAGCCCGGAAAGGGACTCTATGACCTTTCCATGTGTATGTGTGTGTGTGTGTGTGTGTGTTGTGTTTAGCTCTGCTATTTTTGGGGTGACCTGGTCACCAGGGTCTAGCTAGAGACACCACAATCAGGCCTTTCCCCAGAAGTGCACACTAGTAACCTTCTTAAAGGAAAGATTGTCAGACTTTTAAATGAAAAAAGGGTAACTGTTTTGGATTTCTCTTTGCCTAGTGCCTTCTTAAGATGTTTCCCAATACCGACAAAAGGCTCTATAAAGAGTGCTTCTTGTTTCTAGTCCAGTTCATAATTTTTACAGACAAGATATGTATGCTGAATTGAGGTTTGGAAAGTATCCCATTTGCGGATCTTCTATTGCTTGAAGCTGATGCTTTATCCTTGGCCTCAAATAACTGTATTTTCTGCCATGTATAGAAATGGTTCACTACAGTGAAAGAAGCTGAAAAGATGGAGCTCAACAAATCCAATCCAGGGAACATGTCTATATCCAAGAATAATGTGGAATGATTTCAACAGGTGAATAATTAACAGTAGAATAAAATGTACGAGATTAAATATATTGTAATCTTGCTCAAGAGTGAGGATTGATGTCATCAGAAGCCCAAACAGCAGACATCTGCAGGCACTATAGTAAACAAGGAAACAGACGTGCTGTCTATTGTCTAAACCTCCACATGTAAGGCAACCACAGCCCTGACCCATTGCAAGCTTCAACCGCCACACAATACCTTTTATACAATTGGCTCTTCCAAGGACAGTATGACCAGGTATGTGCACTGTGTGTTCTCAATTCCTCCCCTCGCAAGATAAGACAGCATATGCTGCTTATCATTTATCTCTTTTCCCATATTATCTCCAGCAGGCATTCATGCTGCTAATCAAACTCTGGTCCTTTGAGTGATAATCATGGCTTTAGACCCCCTATGTCAACTGGACTGAGATTGTGAGTCAAAGTATGAAACTATAATTTTTTTACATAGCTCTAAACTGCTATAATTTAGCAATGATGCTGTGATTTTTCTGGTGAGAATTAACCTTGTTCTTCCTAGACTTACTAATATTCTTCATAAAGTTGTAAGTATTTATGTGCACATTATTTATTCATCATCATTATCATCTTCTTTCGGCTGTTCCCGTTAGGGGTCACCACAGCGGATCATTTGTTTCCATTTCTTCCTGTCCTCTGCATCTTGCTCCGCCACACCAACCACCTGCATGTCCTCTCTCACCACATCCATAAACCTTATCTTAGGCCTTCCTCTTTTCCTGTTACCTGGTAGCTTCATCCTTAGCATCTTTTTCCCAATATACTCTGCATCCCTCCTCAGCACATGTCCAAACCAATGTAATCTTGCCTCTCTGGCTTTATCTCCAAACCTTCCAACCTGGGCTGACCCTCTAATATACTTATTCCTAATCCTGTCCACCCTCGTCACACCCAGCGCAATATTTATTAAATAACTAAATTAATCCTACACACTGATTCTTTAACAATCCCATCCCACAGTTGCCATATAATGTAAATGACGGAGGAGGTAAGAATTCAAACACACACACACACACACAAACACACGTGCGCACACACACACACACGAACACACGCATGCGTGCGCACACACACGCGCGCGTGCACGTGCACGCGCACGCACACACGCACACACACACACACACACACACACACACACACACACACACACACACACACACACACACACACACACACACACACACACGTATGAAACGTAGGTGTCACAGAATCTAAATCAGCACCACTTGCAACTATTATGTATACAAGGGGAGAATGGCCTTAACAGCTTATGCAAATTCACAGTATTGCCATAGTTTATGACTGACACCTGTTACACTCAAGCAATTGGAAGGTGCAGCATTTTGCCTGCTCATTATCTATATGAGGTTGGCTTGGGACTTCTGTCTGGGATTTTGCACTCCCATGGGAAGGAGTGACACTGTGATCACCTACCAAATTGCAGTTAGAACTTTAGAATTATAAGGAAGGGTAGGAGATGTGCATGACACCAGAAGCTCCTTCCAGGTAGAGAACTCCAAAAAATCCCGTGCATACAGGGTACCATATAGGATGGCTGCTAGAGGCTCTATTCCCACTTTGTCAAACTCCCTATGGCTGAGGTTGCTGCAGCAACCGTGTGTTGTACCAGGTACACTATAGTTCTAAACATTAGGAGCATAAACCAGCAGATTCTCAACTGGATGATATGCAATGAGGAACCAAGATAAAAGAAAAAAACAGACACAATTATTTTACAAGTAAACAAACAAAAGTTCTGCTTTTAAAAATGATGCAATTTGCATACATGGTAGTACAATAGTTGTTCAGAGAAAGTAAAATGTTTTATACAGATAGATTGATAACAAGAAAAATATCCTCCAACTTTATAGACTGCTGCTATATAAAATTGCTTAGGACTGAAGCCTCTGGATGATAATAAAAACTGTCAGGTCTGAGATGCAGAAATTCGTTGACTTTCTTCACAGATTAGAAAGAATTTCTCAAATCCTTATTACAATCCCAGGCAAAAATTAAGAAAAGGACAATAGCAGTTAGGTTTATTACACTCAACAGAGGTTAGATAGATTTCTAAGCCCAAATAACAGTCCCTGACAAAAAGAACAAAAAAAAAAAAAAAAAAAAGATGACAACATCTCTGATGTGGTACACTCCACAAAAGTTAGATAGATTGTAAACAGAAATAGAATGCATCGCTCCTCAAATTGTTTGAACAAACCAAACAAAACAAAACAAACAAGTTGACTGTTGCATCAACGAGCCTCTAGAATGCATACACTTTTCCATTCCATTGCAAGCAATTCAATTTGTCAAGGAACAGTGAGCATGACTACAGTAAATGATACCATATTATAGTGAAAAATTCCATATTATTAAAAGAAAAGAGTTATAAATTCTGCACATCTAATGAAATACACAAATATTTGCAGTTTGAACAAAAGAAAGCATATATCATCTGACATTTTTAATAATTGAAAATGTACTATTCTAAAGTAGAAGGGTTCTTTTATTGTGACCTTGTGTTATGCTCTATTCTCAGAGGAAAAGAGGTATCTAGCCAGTCTATGTCACAAATCTTTAACCATTGAATGAAAGCTTACAACTGCAGATAGAAGTAATAAAAATTAGGTTTCTTTACAATATCTCTGAGCTCAGCCTCTATGACAAAGTGAAGTGTTTGGTGCTCTGGGAGGAACTCAGAGTACAGTCATTGCTCTTCTTTATTAACAGAAGCCAGTTGAAGTGGTCTGACACCTTGACTGCATGTATCTTGGGTGCCTCTTATGGGATGTACACTTTGTAATAGGGTTGCCACATTTCATGTCAAGAATTCTGGACATGTATATGAAAGCAAAATGCATGCAGAATAGAAGGGTGCATTTAACCTCCCTTCGAGGGGATTGTCATAAAATATTACTGTGCGCAATCAAATATTTTAGTGTGTTCTTTAATGTCAGTGATAGTGTCTCTTAATTCTAAACTGTCCAGAAAAATTCTGGGCACTTGTCTACCCTAGGTACAGCCTCCTTGGAGGAGACCCTTAGACATATTCAGAACACAATGAAGAGAATAGGAATTTGAATTCACTGGAAAATTCCTTGCAATATCATAGGATGAGTTTACAATAACTGCTTCAGGATCAGTAATGTCTGGTCTTCCCTGTTCAATTTGCCAAAACTGCAAAGCTTGAAAGAGCAACAGTTTAAAAAAAAAAACAAAAACAAGTAAATGAATGAGTGAAAATGAATGAATGAAATAATACATTTAAAGGAACAAATAAATACAGAAGAACAAATAAATGCAGAATAGTGTGTTATTCTTATATGATATTATATTTTTAAAGATGAAGGAAGCAAAAGAAGGTAATCAATCTAGGAAAGGCCATAACAAACTAAATCAAACCCAGATGTTTTTGAACCGAGTTTAAATTCTGGAGAAATTTTTAAGAAATAAAGAAATAACAATGGATCTAAATGCTCAAGAAGGGAAATGTGGAGAAACCTTGACAGTGAACAAGGAAAACTGGTACTTACGTATTATCACAACCAGATTTTCGCGGTTGCGAAACTCGCATGCTGCAATGAAACTGAGTGCGGGGAAACACTGTAAGGTGTAATGTCAATTCTTTAGTAAGTTAAAATAAGTTTGGGTTACATTTTGGAAGAGAAAGAAAAGTGCAATTCTTCTTGTTTTTGTGCATTACACACGCGTCAATTCTCATGGCTGCTGTGTTACTGACGTAAGAAATACTGTGACTGTAAGGAAGGAATGCTGCAAAGAAAAGCACCCACACACATGAAAATGCTTTGGGTAAAGTTTTTATTTCTAAAACTTTGTAGACAGACTTTAAAGGAAACTTTTGTAACAGCAAGCTGCAGTAAGGAATGGCTTGCAAAAGTCTTGGTAGATGATGTTGACAGGTGATTCTGGGGGTGTTTCTGATGGGAGAAGTTGGAAGCAGTGGGTTGTTTTTGTGTTGTTGATGGTGGTATCCTCAGACAAACTTTGATTGTACTTCACTGGTGTTTGGAAGGTATTAGGCCTGAAAATATGTGGATTGTTCATTCGCTGTTTTTTTTTTTATGTGGGCGAAAGTTGTCACAGATTGTAGTCAGGAGTGCTTCAAAACCGTGCTTTGGATAAGCAAGCTGGGTTTCACATCACTTGCTGCTGGGTAAATGCATACATAAACAGTCAAACTTAGTTTTTAATTTTTATTGATAACCCTGCAGTAAAACAACCCTTAAGTGTGAAAGAAAACAGATTGTATAACTTCATTATAACATCAACAGTCAGATTTCAATATCGGGAAGCAACCAGTACTACCGTGAAAATCTGGTTGCGATAATACGCAAGTACCGGAAAACTAAACAAATTTTCTAGCCTAATAATCATGAAAGTAAAAGTTTGGTAGTAGGGGTAAGTAAGCCAAACTGAAGAATCACCCTTTATTCACAGGGGAATTTGTCTTGAATAAGCCAGTGGAACTAAAGAAAATATGCGGAATTAGAAAATAACATACGCCTAAGGAGAGACTGTCCCACGTAAAATGGGACAGGTGTTAATCCTAAAGTCTCACCACGGCCAATTTAAAAGGTGGAAAACCTACAATAGGTATGTGGTAGCATGACCCGGCAGATGGATGTGGGCCCCAAAACATATTTACTTGTCTGCAATGCAGAGTATTGGTTCCCATGTATCAGCCAGATGGGAGCAGATTGTATGAGGAACATGCATACAATATGATTAACTCACTGGACAGGCCGCCGATTCCGTACAGTCGAACGCTATGCTGTCGCCTAATGGTCAGCCATACCCGATACTGTAGTCATGTAGTCTGATGTAGTAGGCATCACAAGGGATTGTGTCCACCCAGTGTGAGTGACACATGCAAGCACCAATGTTGGTGCATGTGCAAGTGCAGGATCGAGTGGGTGTAAGCGTGCTTGGCTACCAGTATGCGGGTAATGCACTGGTAAAGAAATGTGGAGTCTAACCAAGTGTAAGAAGCTGTAACCAGAGGTCATCAGTGCTTAACACCACGCAAACCCACGCAGAACCGCTCCCAACTGCTTCAATGTGCCTTACTCACTCTGTATGCAATGGGCTCATTCTGGCCGCAAACAAATAACCGTCCTTTGCAAGTGTTGGTAGCAACACCCTGCGCACACAGCTAATGTGAATTACCAATACACCATGGCAAATATACAGACAGTAGACAGTACCACACACATACCATACAGCACAGTCATCCAACAGTATAGCAATGTACTGGCAGATATGTCCGGACCACTGGTGTTTGCAGACCTGGCTGTCTTGTGTTTATGTGTGTGAGCATGCCAAGTATGACCATTCTACATGTTGTCAACTGACATTGCCATCATACCTTCATGTGTTTGAGCATGCCCAGTATAGTCAACTGTATTGCATGTGTTACATGTCCAGGTAGTCAGTACTGTGTTGCTGACCTCTGCATTGTACACTGACAGGTGGCATGTTGTGTCTGCAGGGTATCCATTGGTCATGTGGCATTGACTGTTGCTACATTTCTGCACAGCATGGGGGACATCCGACTGTATCCTCATTCCTACACAGCACGGGGGGGGGCACCTGACTGTTACATGGGTACGTTGGAAGGTGGGCACAACTGACACTTGTACACTTTTGCTACTACTGTACTGGTATGTCAGGTACTCCATTTCAGTGTGTAGACCTATCTATTGTGCTGCCTAGAGGCATACCAGTGCACTCCAGATCTTAGCTTTAATTTCCAACATATCAGTTTCAGATGTCCTAGCCTTCACAACCTACATCCTACTGCCTGGCCTGCTGTAGTCTGTCTGTGTGGGTCTGTGGAGGGGTGTCATCCATTGGGTATATTCAGAGGTCATAGCACAGCATTTGTCTGTGTTGGTCTACACCTGTCTAGCTGGTTGAGACTTGTGTGGGCTGTATGGACACACATGATGCTCAGCCCATTACCCGCAGTGAGTTATGACACCCTGTGTACTACTGGCTACTATGGTGACCCTGGTATGTGCTACAGATGTCATGGTGCCACTATGGACATGTACTGTCCGCTGCCTTAACATTCGGCCACCAAATTCCCTTGCATGCCCACATCCATACCATAGCTACAGGTAACAACACATTCTAATACAACTGCCAATTGGTAGGCTGATTGACTTACCTTGAGGGTGTGCCAGACCTGAGGATGGTGCTGGAGGGCTGCCTATGTCAGATGCAGACAGTGCACTTCCTATACATGGCTGAGCACAGGTAGTGTCATGTTTGGCATCCCTATTACTGTCTGCGCGAGTCAGAGAGGGTGACATTCCCTGGGTACCTACTGTGTCAGTGCATATGCTATGCGTTGCCTCTTTGCCAAAGCCAGGTCATGCTGGGCATGCCTCCTTCTACCTACTGGGTCCAGCTCAGGTTGTTCCTCCTCCAAGTCACTCTGTGCCTGTACAGGCCTTGGCATTGGTGGGGGGTTGTGTGGCCCTGCCCCATGCTGTTCCTGCTGCAGCTGTTTCCAATGGATCATATTGTGTAGCATAGCACATGCCATAACAATTTGGGTGCATGTAGCTGGTGAATACTGCAAGGCTCAACCGGATGTATCCAGACACCAGAACCATGACCTGAGCATCCCAAACACATGCTCTATTATATGTCTTGCCTGTGCGTGTGCCTCATTATGGCGTAGTTGTTCAGGTGTGTGTGCATTTCTGATGGGTGTCTTCACCCACGGCTCCAGTGGGTACCAAGCATCCCCCACTAGGTCACCATAGGGGATGTCGATATTGGCAAAGCTGTGGTACAGCTGCATCAAATGCCATATATCAGAATCATCATAGCTTCCAGGGCAGCCACCACACACATCCAGTATGATGCCCTGGGCATCATATACAACCTGGCAGTTGATGGAGGGGATGCCCCTGCGGTTAATGTAGGCCCTACCTTGCTCAGCAGGTGGCGCTTTGATGCGTATGTGTGTGCAGGCTATAGCAACCACTACCCCAGGGTTTTCTGCCATTTGGTGGAAGAGACGCATATTGCTGGTCAACACCTCACGTGTGTTGAGGAAATGTACATGCTCACTGGCATGTGGTGACGTGGCATCCAAGAACTGGTGGAATACTCTGGATACAGATGCCTGTGACATCCCCCAGATATCCCCAGTTGTACTTTGGGAGGTACCTGTGGCTAGTATACCTAGGCTTACACATAGCTTGGTATGGGTTCCCCTCGGCCTGTTCGATGTGTCAGGTGTGGCCGGCACAGCTCAATAATCTGCTGTAGGAGGTCTATGTCCACCCCATAGTGCTCCACTATCTCCAGCTCATGTAGCCTCTGGTAGGTTACCCTGGGTCTGTACAGTCTTCTCTGTCTCCTCACTGAGAGTTGTTTGGCAGCATTCACATCCTCACCACCCTCAGCCTCCTGCACATGTTGGTCTATGTTGCCTGCTGCAGCCCATCTCATTTCATTGGACTGTTTTGTAAAATTTCCCCGCATGTATACACCGGTGGTCTAGAGTGTGGAAAAACCTGAGGGTATGGTACTTGCTCACTTTATTGTAGTGTTCTGGGCCGGGCTGGGACTGTAATCTGCTGATTGTGATAATTATCACCTGTTTGCCCAGATTGTTCACCTTGACTACTCGCCTACTGCTGTTGTCCCTCCCAATTGCACTAGGCAGGTATAGACACACCCCTAGCTTAGGCGCGCTACGCCAGGTCAATGCCGAGACACAGGGCTCCAATGTACGTACAGTATGTCTGACACCCCCCCCCATGCTTTCACCTATATTTGAGTCCTGCACCCGGCTATCTATACACATACACTCTTGGGATCTGCATCACACCCTGGGGATAAACGGGATTCACTAATTTCCACCTCGTTTGCATAGTATAGTCTTCTAATGCATAGTTAAATGACCCATACTGAGCCTCCCCAAAAATAACCACTGCTTACTGTCATGCAGATCTGCCCACAACTGGTTAAAAGCACCTTACTATCACCGTATTCTATGCCCCTTGTTCTTCCCAGCAACAAAACAACCGGTCTCTGCTCGGGACCATGCACACCACAGACAATGTGCTTTACCACTAAGCCATGGCAGATATACATACATCTGAGGTTATCACGTACAGATCATCCAGCACAGGCATTCAACAGTATAGGACATGTATTCCATCATGTAGATTTATGTGTGCTAATGTCCACACACACATATATATATATATATATATATATATATCTATATATACATATATATCTATATATCTATATATCTATATATATATATATATATATATATATATATATATATATATATGTATATACACACACACACATATACATATACACACACATATGTAGATATAGAATATATATCTCAACAGCGGACCATGTGACACCAAAGCATTAGAGAAGAATGAAAAGGAAACCACATGTGCCTCCTGTATTATGTACTGGTGTTAATATCAAGGCAGGTGTGTTTCTGTGCATCACATGGGTTCAGACTGTATTAAGGTTAAGATTAGGGCTGCTGACATTACTCACCAGACCTATTGCCGAATGTATGTGTATGTCAATCTCTTGGCCGATTGTGACATTTTTGGCCACTATATAGGAAAACAACAAAACACGCTCCTCAATACATCCTGGAGCTAGCCACTCACAGACACCAACACATAGGATATGACTGCCAAACACACACACCTGTCATGCCTTGGAATAGAACACCTACCTGTCTGTTTTATCATGCTACAGCATTATGCAGTTACAGAACGTGCTACCGAGATTACTGGGACACATCACTCCCAGAGGTGTACTTCTAGGTGGATGACATCATCAGCAATGGAAAGGTCGGTGATAAGGATTGTATGGAGTGTGAGCAGTCTAAAAGCATTTTTCTGTCCCCAGGCAGACGGAGACACACACACGCACACACAGTTGGCATGGGTGGGATTAGAGCACAGACCTAACTACCTTATCACACTGCAGCATTACACAGTTACAGAATGCGCTACCAAGATTACTGGGAGACAGCAGTCCTAGAGGTGTACTTCTAGGTGGGTGACATCATCAGCAATGGAAAAGTTGGCGATAGGGATTGTATGGAGTGTAAGCAGTCTAAAAGCATTGCTTTGTCCGCAGGCAGACAGACACACACTTGGCATGGCTGGGATTAGAACACAGACCTAACTACCTTATCACATTACAGCATTACACAGTTACAGAACATGCTACCAAGATTACTGGCATACAGCACTCCCAGAGGTGTATTTCTAGGTGGGTGACATCATCAGCAATGGAAAAGTCGGTGATAGGGATTGTATGGAGTGTGAGCAGTCTAAAAGCATTATGCTGTCCGCAGAAAGATGGAGACACACACAGTTGGCATGGCTGGGATTAGAACACAGACGTAACGGCCTTATCACACTACAGCATTACGCAATTACAGAATTCGCTACCAATGAAACCAGTCTTCTATGCAACGTCTGTAATTGTCCGTCACCTTAGATGTACCAATCTAAACCTGGCACACTAATACCACCTGTGGTGATGTCCTGCCAGGAGTGGCTACTTCGCCCATATAGTGCCATTCATAGATGAATGTCCTAAGACCAGGTTAACACCCTGACACCTAGAGGACAATTGCATTGTATGTGTATGCTAAACAGTGCTAGATGTGTAGCATAGTAATCACAGCTGCCCAATGTAGATCCAACAATGGGGAATACTGACATCTGTGCAGTGAGAAACACCTGGCTAAAGGCTCAGTTGTGCACAATAGCACTACCACCATATACCTCAGACACAGACATGTGGGCCATAACACCGCTATGGACCGCTCCAGGTGGTGGTGTCCCCACGTACATGAAGGCCACTCACATGTACAGACCAGTACACCCTCAAAAGGCATCACAGATGTGTCAGGTGCAGATCACAGTGTCAAAAGCTGCATTCTAGGATGTAGCCCTCAGACATCACCATGTCCTTGGACCAGCAACACACATCCATACATGTTGTAGAACATATATTAGTACAACACCATGTGACCCATGACCAGTGTACTGTACCTAGCTCTACATCAACTGTGCAGACTACCCATGTACTAACACAGTTGCATCATGTGTTATGCAATGCAATGATACCACTGTTCATTACCAGGTCGGCTGTACACATAACAGGGGTCCTGGGTCATATACAGCAGTAACAAATGACTGTTGCTGTATACCAGTAAACACCCTCATGTTTGGATATGACATACATGTACCTGCCGCATATATGTACATGCAACCCACACACACACACACACACACACACACACACACAACACATATGTACATAGCATAGCTGTTGCTGTCCTTCATGCAGACAGTTGGCTACAGCAATTACACGCATGCACATGAAAGGTAGGTCCATGGCTGTTGAATGCTAACAGTACATAAGGTGTGATATCAATGTTGACTGAGTTAACAATCCCTCTGTACTGATTACCCATGACAACTATCATATCATACAACAGTCCATTTGTCATGTATGTCATCACACATGTCCACCAATTGCAATGCCTACAAACATGGCTAAATGACAGGAATGTAGGACCTACACATATGCACATGTAGTGGTGTGCATTCAGCTACCATGCGTGTGCAGTAGCTGATGTTTGCAGTTGACATGTGTCTTACTACAACATGCAGTTGCAATGCAGCCCCATCATTGCCAACTGTATATGGTGATAAACTGACATTATGGTAAGATGTACATCAGGTATGAACAGATGTGTAGGCATAACTAAGTGGTGGGCCATCTTTGCAGATGGATGTTTGCTGAAGACACCTCACAGGTGTGTCACAAGCCATCCTACAATAACATGTGCAAACACTAAGCTATGTTTCTGTTAATTGAATGGGAAGACATACAACCTACACAGCGGTCAGGGTGTCACTGACTGTAAATCACTTGACACCTGTAACACTTAAGACCTCCTGTGTGCATATATCAGCACAATTGCTAAAAGTAGCGTCAGTACACATTGTAATGTGGGCAATACTGCTGCATGTCTGTCATACGTATCATAAGATAGCAGGTGTTTGGTTCACAGTACTGCCATGTGTGTTTTCTTGTGTATCCATATATGCCAGGTATGGTGGGGAATACATCCCAATTGTTACTCAAACTCCTGTACACTGTTGTAGAGATCTGTACATATTGCAGTGTAGAAAGCAAGACATAGGCAGGGGTGGGTGTGTATCACACACATGTGAGCTATCTGTATGTGCATGACATAGGTGCATTCAATTGTGGACTCCACAGTGTGTGTGTGTGTGTGTGTGTGTGTGAGTGTGTGTGTGTGCATGTGTGTGTGTGTGTGTGTGTGTGTGTGTGTGTGTTTATGTATGTATGGCTATCTGGTCCATGGAGTGAGGATGTATGTTACCATAGTGAACAGATAGGACCCCTAACCCCTCCAGGTGATGCAATCTCCTACCCTGTTGATGCCGTCAATCTTAGGCATTACTGACTACCTGTACATGTGTATTCTCTGTGTCGCATCATGTGGGTGCACAGTACTGTAATGGTGATTACCACATAGGCAGGGATCCTCACCTCTACACTATCAAGTGTGTGTGTGTGTTACAGTGTCATTGACCCTGTGAGTGTGGGCGTGTTACTGTGTGTCTGAATACATGTGTGCAAATACCTGTGTGTGTGTGTAGTTGTGTGTTCTCATCCTGTAATGTGAATGTGTATTACTGCTACACAGTGAGGCCTCAAGCTTCCAACTGGCCTCTACCCTTTTCATCAGCTAGACCACTATGTAAACTCCCCGCCTCATGTAACTGTACCTGTGATGTCACCTGGTATGGATGTCATGTCTCTAGCCACTGTAGCTTAGTACACAGCTCCCATGCTCCTGGATCAGTAGATGTGTAGACATCTTTGGAATGTCAACCTTTCTAACAGTGAGGTTGAAACTTCGAATAGCATGCTGGTATTGCCATACATACCTGTGAGTAGTCCACATTTACACATGGGAAACTGCAAACACTGGCACTCAATGGCACATGCAATTAGACCTGAAGAAGGGAAGCAGGACATCATTACCAACATGCTGTTACTGTTGTTACCAAGACACATACTGTGAACAGAAAACAATGCATTCTAAACCTGTACTACATGGTATGTCTGCTGCGTGTCAACAGTACACAACAATTGTAATCTACACTTATCTCCCTATTCTGTTCACCCTGTGCATCAGACCATATGAGCATGTCCCTGCACCAATGGTGTGGATGACAGGGATGCGGCACAGGCATCATCATATGCACAGGGTGATAATGTTTGCCAGGGGCCTAGGCTGCACCAGTGGATGACATCATGTGTGTGGGTTAGGGCCTGTGATCTAACTGGCCGTGTGTGGTTGTTATGCATGTGAGTGTTGCGGTGCCCTACATATGTTTCTGGTGTGTGCGTGTATGTGTGCACACAGTTCTGCCATGTGTCTGGGCTACATAGGGGTATTATTGACAGCTCCAGACTGTACAGACCAGGTTTTACAGCTCACGGTGTCCGGCCATGGCCATGTGACCTGTGCCTGCCAGGGGTTGCATGGGCACTACCAGGCAGAGGTGCAGATTGGGTACTGTCCGATGACACATGTCTACTGGAACCGTGTCCCCATTGGGACTATCCAGGGCCATGTGCATGTGGTCTGCTGTGTCCTGGTGTGGACAGCGCAGCACCAGCTGCACTGCTGCTACTGACACTATGGGAGTGGGCATGTACGGTAGCTCGTTCACGTAGACCTGCATCAGGTGATGTAGCTGGCCTACGTCCATGTCCCCTATGCCTCACTCCTACCAGATGTTCAGCACAGACAGCTCATGCCCGCGGATTGTCATGCCATGGTCAAGGATTCCAACCATGTCACCCAATTGTCTGTCCAAAACCTCAGCAATCTACTGTTGAGCATTTGCCAATGCCTGGATGTTGTCATTTAAAGAACGGATAGCAGCCCTCTGAAGCCTCTGCCCTTCTCTGTTCTGCCATTCAGCACGTGCCTGTGCTGCCATTACAGGCTGAAACATGTGTCTGGTGACACCCGCTGCTGCACTCTGTCCTGCAGGGGCATATCGGCCAGAGGTTCTCTTACGAGCAGCATTGGCCACATGCCTGTGTGGCCCATCTCCAGTCATTTGCCTGACACCATGGTGTGAATACACACCTTCCATAGCCACCACAATTTCCTGTTCCAAGCTACCACATGCCAACTGTCCTTCCTCTATGGCCACTGGCGATGGGGTATGTGTTGGCATGAGATCTGTGTGCGTGGATGAGGGGGATATAGGTGTAATGGCAACCAATGGCACAGATTCAGCCCCCGACAACCCTGCCTGTGCCTCAAGCATATGTTCATCATCACTGCTAGAGTCTGTGGGGACACTAACATCGGATGGACCACAGGAGGGTAACGCACCTACATCACCTGTGAAGGCAAACATTACAATACAGACACACACACACATACACACACAGGCACAGACACACACCATGCATGTGATTTGACAGAATGCATGCAACATGCATGTGATACAGCAGACGGCATGCAGCTCAGACAAAAATAGTGGTAGTTATCATACATCCCTGGGTTGGACACAACAGCATGCATGTGTCATAGCAGAAGCCACGCATTTCACACAATCATGGTAGTAAGCATGCATCCCTGAGTTACACCATGTGGACTAGCACAGGTTAACAGTACACATGGCTGATGTGCGACATATGCCTTTGACATTAACATGTAGTATGACATGTAATCTGCTGACATGTGCATTGACATGCATACATGTTTAACACAATGGTGTCCTGTCACATATACAGTGGGGTAATGGTGTCACATTGCAGTGCTGTCTGTCTGCCCTACAGATAAAATGCACATTTAGCAGATGTGCATGACCATTGAAGGGTATTATGAGGTGTCTATATTGCTATACAGTATAAAGTACAGACACAGTGCCATTGCATGGAATCATGAGGCGTCTCTATTGCTATACAGTGTGAATTACAGACACACTGCATAGCCATGACTGTGTGCATACACAATACATATATACTGTGGATTGTGACCCACATCACTGAGGTGTATACACACTAAACCATGATGTGGAATGCGTGGCACAGGTCACCAAAGGCCATACAGATGACACCCATGCACATCTGCAAACATATTTTAGCTGCCTGACAACCATGTCCACACATGGCAGACTTGTCCATACACCATGTCCCACATGACATTTGTGTACCACACACACAAGGTGCATGGCTGACAGTGATGTCCAACAGCAGCAAGGGAAATGTACTGTATCTGTGGCTTGATGTGGTTGTCTGTGTATGTATGTGGATGCTGTACAGGTGACTACTGTCACGCTGTGACAGAGTTATGATGTTCAACACATCTTACGTGGTCGAATGATGTTATGCCTCCACAAGCTGTGCACAGGCCTGTAGGATGTCCAGTGTTCCACATCTGCAATATAACCATTCAACAAAGACTATACTTGGACCATGTGTAGCCAATATACAACAGGGTCTACACACAAACACATCACATCTACTATGTGTTGCTACATGTCTCTGGCCATCCTCCATGGCCATGTGTGAACATGTGTTGGCCAAATGGTTGTGATGGCCATCTATCTCACATGTCTGTGTTGTCCCATATGACATACACCCATAGATGTCTCCTAGACTCCTAGACTCCTATATGTTATATACTCCTCTGTCACCTGGGTTATGCAGACAAAGGGTTGTATGTTTGATATGTGGGGTATGTTTTATGGGATAGTGAGACAACGTTGCAGCCTGCCCACTACATGTCATGGACATGTCAGATGGCACATCACAATATGTGCACTCATAGCAGGGGCATAATCCACAATGGTGAATCCTGTGGGCTGCCCATACTCCAGCTCACTGTGTAGTACTGTTTGTATACCCCACATGTGTAGTTCTGATGTGTAGTACATGTTCCTACATTGAACAACACCTCCACCATTGTATGCACAGCTGTCCACACATTTAGCAATGACAGTTTCTGAGGTTTCATGCTGGTGTTTCACTTAGTTTGTAAGTATTGCACATGGGTAGCCACTGTGATGAATTGCAGATGTGACCTGTATATTGTGACCGGAACATACATTATATGTACATGTGTTAACTTGCCACATGGTGAATGGATCTGTGCATTAACATGCCTGATACTTATAACTGTCTCAACTGCAATGGACTGCTGTCTTAGCGGAACACCAGAGGTACGTATGCAGGGGTGACACAGCAGTATGATCATTATCTGCACCTGTATGACAGCTACAGGGTGCAATGTGCATGTTAGCACATTCACCTGTACAATAGGATATACTGTGGAGTATGCACATGTGTGCATATACAGAGTAGCATAGTGTATACATAGTGTATACATGCCTTGCATATGATGTTACATTACATATTGTACAGTGACACATGCAACTATATGGGGTATAATAGTTATATGTGCAGTAGTGACTTACCAGGCAACTCCAGGCTCGGCGGTTTTGAGCCATCCACCTCCACAATGTCAGCTAAGGCTTGTGGATCCTGTTCTGATGTGTCCCCAGGTTGGCCAATAGCTCCTCGCTCCTTGGTACATTTGAGTGGGGGCTGGGTTGGTGGGCCACCACCTGTTGCACCTTGTTCCCTGGCGATTGCATTCGCACATCTGATCAGATCCGTGCAGTGTCTGCACACCTGCTGATATGTGCAGTTATGGCCACCCACATCATTAACCCTCCTGTGAAGTTCCTGCCACAGGTCATCCCACTGCTGTGCATCCTGTGGCACATGGCTAAACAGGACATCATAGTTGTCTTGGAGGTAAGGTATAAGGGCCACATCCTCCAAGCAGGTATAGGCTGGGAGCCTTGCTCGCGCCCTACCTGGAAGTCATAATGATGAAGACAGGTCACAGTATCTCAGAGATGCACAGAGATACAGATGCACATACATGTGTATCACATTTATTACATATAAATAGTTGTCTTTGCAAATCTTCATGATACTGACACCACTGACATGTTTATGTCACATACATGTGACACCCAATGGGGATTGGATATTATCACCATATATGTGTGTCACCTGATTACATTGCTCATACTCCATGTGGATGCTGTCTTGATGTGGGCATGTCTGTTTGCCTGTACTGGTGTTCTTACCTATCAGCACATGCCTGAATTTGCCCAATTTAATGCTGTCGACCTTGATGCTGTGTATATGTCACATATAAACACATACACTGCCTTAACGGACATGACCTGTGACAATGCAGACATGCACACGGAAGCCTTTACATGCATGTGTTTTACCATATACAACTACACAGCACTGTACAGCAGTTCAACATCCTGCCACGTATCGCCTGTGTTGCACATGTGATACACAAGGGACACTGGTTAGCCTGATAGTATTTGCAGGGATGGTTATCAACTATAGCATGTACGGCCAAGGTCATCTAGTAGTCTGTATGCCCTGGGCCATGTATGAGCCTAGGATGTAAGGTTACCTAGCTGTAGCCAACAGCCATGTTTCTGGTGCCAGGTGAAGCAGTGCCACATAAGTGATCCACACGGTTAATGATACATCTACCATGCGGTCATCACACCATGTCTGACAGAGGTAAAATGTGCAGCTTTGCTGGACAGGGTTGCATTGTATGGCAGGAGTATGTAATATGTATGGCACAAGGATCTGTCCAGCATGTGGCGATCCCTGTACTAGGAAGGTGGATGTCCATGACATATGTATTTCATATCAGGATATGTACGTGTGGCATGTCCAACATCACAGTGTTGGACATGTCTTTATGCAGGGTAGGCATCATGGTACATAGTAGAGATGAGGATTGTGAAGGCTGGTGTCGGCTATCCAAACATGGCCAATACCCCTTAAAGGTGATATGTGATCCGATATTGGTCACTTGAGTGATGAGTATGGCTGTACAATGATCTCCATGTTCATGGATGGCACCCTGTCATGACTAGGGTTGCCTCTTATGACTACCTAATAGGCTTGATGATGTCTCTAGCTCAGGGAGATAAACTGCACAGCAGCATCCCTTACACACAGTGTCCATTATGTTGACCACTGCCTAGGTGGTAGTTCATGGGTACAGGGTTATTAACCTAGCAGTGACAATGCAATATGCAGCTGTCAGATTATGCACATATGTCACACACCTCACCCACAAAGCCCCTTCTGTATGTTGTCCACAACACTGAGTCAGCTCCTGCTCCTAGGTCATAGCCATTCACATACTTACATAGGCAGCTGCCTCCCATTTTTCTGTATGGTATGGGCTACAATGAGGGGGAGTACAATGAATTAACCCTGTTTTACTGTAGCTGGCACTGATGTGATATGCACATATTACTCAGGCACCTTTTGTAGTGTTGGTTCTGTCAACAGTCCACTGGCAGAACACTCCTGTGACATACAAAGGTACATCTAGTATACTGAGTGTAGGTGGAACACAGTATGGGTAATGATGTCCTATGACCTGTCAGAGGTATGATATGCAGTGTGAAATCATCCGTACTTTCATCTATATCTGTACTGCTAACAACATATACGTTGATTAAGGTTCATGGACTTTCAGACCAGACTCAGTAGGGTAGTAGTGCAGTGCCTCCCATTATGAGTGGTGTCTCCACTTTGTGGGTTGCGATAACTGTTGGTGTGCACCATTCAGCGTTTTCACAGACTGACTTGAAGCTATGTTTTACATGATGTGTATGTGTAGAGCAAACTGTTTTGCCATAAGTGTATGATACAACCAGGGATGTGGACAGGTCCCATGCAGCCTGAGTGCACCTTGTACCATCATAGTTATGGTTACAGTGGCTCTGTAGTGTATATGAATATGTGATTGTGTACCTGTTGGGGGGGGGCAGTGTGTTTATGTTATCCAACACCCTATCTGTATTGCTTATTCATGCTCAGCACTTGTTCAGAACATGTAAGCACTACTTGAGCTACTAATTACTATAGCACTCAAGCCTCCTCATTACCTACAGGTAAACACTGTTTGTACTTACATTGCCCATTCGCTTAGAGTAAAACATCTCTTGTACACACTTTCCTCACATATCTAGTGGGAAATAGTTAAATATTCAGGCATGTCCAAATTCCTAGTTTTATCACCTGTCTATATGATGAATATGGGCATCATGAGGCAATATAGGAATTGTCTCATGTACACAGTCAATACTCCCCTCCTAACATACAACACTACAACCTGTGGGAGATGCACATATCTAGCCATGCTGGAGGTAAAGTTCTCTCCAACCCAGACTGAACCAGACAATCATGTGGGGATGTTAAACGTTTGCACCACACCACACTCATCACATAGTCTCACTAGATCTCCACCACCACAGGCCACACATAGTAAGACTACAACATTTGCAGAGCCTCTCAATACTACTCTGTCTAGGCAACAGAGAACTCCAAAGCAGAAATGCAGGCAGCCCCCATCCCCCAACACAGCACCAATTACTTATAGCCCACAGACTCAGTGTGCCCATCAACCACAGCCAATAGGGCGATATAACGCACCCAACACACTAGTCATAGGTGACTCTATAGGCGGTCACACTGATGTCCCACTCAGCAGGCTACACAAGGTGATAGTTACTGTCGGCTGCCTGTCAGGTAACAGGATCCGCAACATAACCTATGCACTCAGGTCACTCCTCAACAGGTACAATGTGTCATTCTCCATGTTAGTGTGAATGGCCTGAGATGTACCTTCCTGGACTACATGTAAAGAGACATGGAATAGCTCTCCGATCTTGTAGCCCAGGCAGGTATCGCCCTAGCCCTGAGTAGCATTCTGCCATCGTCCAGACTGATAACGCAGTACAAGGACAAAATGATTTACTTCAACAATTGGCTATGCTTCTGGTGTCATTCCAAGGGTATCCAGTATCTGCCTGCTTTGAATGACATGGTCGACAGAACACAATGGTTTGGCACCGATGGCCTGCACCTGTCGGCCCTGGGATTCCAGATAATGGCTAAGGGTCTTGCTGCTCCTATAGTGCTTGTTTTAGGTATGGTTCAAATAACATATTCACCACCATAACAGGAACAGGCAAGCAAAACCTGAGGGTAATGCTACTCAATGTTTGATGTCTTCATCTCAAATGCACTCACCTGAGGCACTCCTTGTAATGGACCACTTTGATATCTGTGCAGTGAATGAAACCTGCTTCTAGGCTCCAGAGAGCACCCCTGCACTACCAGGCTATTACTCATACCACACCTTTCAGTCATGTAACCAGGACCGGAACACCTACAGCGGAGGTGTGTCCATATTTCCTAAGGATATTCACACCTCCAGGCTTGTTACTTAGCACAATGCATCAGAGGTTATCCAAGTACAACTAACTCTGGCCATAACTGCTATACAAATTGTAGCTTGCTACAGATCCCCCACCATACCCTACGGTTAATGGCCCTCACTTCTTGGTGTACTGGAAAGTAGGGTTCGAACCGACACACTACTGATGTGCGACTGACACTACCCCACCATTAACTGCGATACCTACTCATGTACCGACACATTAGGCCAATGCTTTCTGGGATTCATAACCTCCAATTGCCTGGATCAACTTATCCACACCACCACCAGGGCCAACAATATCCTAGACCTGGTCATTACCAACATGTGTGACTGGTGTTCCACACCTGGGGTTATCTCCTCGTTGGTCAGATCCGAATGTACGCTAATCACCCTTGTTATCCACATCCCACCACCACACCCTTTACAGAAAACACAGTACAATATTTCTACAAACCCAACTTCAGGCTTCTTATGACAGCAGTAGTAAACGTCATGACACCCCTTGCAGATGGACAATACAGTTACAACCACGGAATCATACGCAACTGCACTTACACAACTGCATGGATCATGCTATCCCAAACAGAACCATGATGGTACCCATCAGAAAATGGAAGCCACTCTGGTGGTCCACTGCCATGGACATAATGTACAACAGAAGGAGGAGACTGTTGCAAAGTAGAGTACGATCCCATGAGTGGAGGAGCTCCCTGGTCAGCCTCAGTAAGAATCTGAGATCCCTTATCACATCCTCCGAAGCTAGCTACGTAAACATAACCATGACTAATTCCAAGGACTACCACAAAGCGTTCTAGAGGTATGTCACTACTCTTGATGGCGATACCCACATCTACTCTGACATACAGCAGTAAGGCATGAACATTACAGAACTGACTGATATTGGCAACATCTTGGCAGATAGGTTCAGTGCTAACTTTACACCCCTCTCACACCCTAAAGGGCCCATATCTATACAGGAACGATGCAGAGTCCCTGCGATCACAACTACACAGTTCAAAGCTGCACTCTCTAAAGCCAGGAACACAGCATCTATGTGACCGTACAACATCCCAGGCTGTGATTTCCATGAACGTCAGAATGAAATGGCTCCCCACTTGGGCATCATATTCACTAACAGCCTTGCATTAGGCACTTTGGACCCTGAATGGCACACAGCAACAGTTATCTCACTCCACAAAGGTGGCGCCACAATGGACCAGGGGAATTACTGCCCTATACGCCTGACTAGACTGTTCTGCAATGCTATGGAGCACATCATCACGGATCTCATTCACAGAGACATTGGTGGCCTCCAAACCTTTAATCCCACCCAGTTTAGATTTGTTAGGGCCAGACCGTGCCTCCTAAACCTGATGGAGTCCTTTGAGACAGTTACCAAGGCAGTAGATGAGGGTACGGAGGTCCACACAGCCTACCTTGACCTCTCAGAGGCTTTCAACACCGTTCCCCATTCTGGTATTGTCAACATACATATCCACCTGCACATTAACCCCTACGTCACGAGATGTTATGCAAAGTGGCTCACGGAAAGAACCCACACAGTGAGGGTAGCATACCCTAGGTCCTACTGTAAATCAGTTACAATTGGCGTCCCCCAGGTCTCGATCATAGGGCCCCTCATGTTTGGTACATGCTTCTCTGA
The DNA here is from genome assembly GCF_019279795.1 of Protopterus annectens. Lineage (NCBI taxonomy): Eukaryota > Metazoa > Chordata > Ceratodontiformes > Protopteridae > Protopterus > Protopterus annectens. The sequence goes on from NC_056726.1 coordinate 1,892,116,715, forward strand.
GGTAAAGGCTAACACAGGAGGACTTACCCTGAATAGGTTTGCAGATGACTGCAAACTAAGTGCCATGATTGATTCCCCAGCTGATACAGACACCCTCCATAAGGGTGTCACTGGGACAGATACCTGGTGTCAATAACATGACCTCAAGCTGCATGCCACAAGGTGCATAGACATCCCCTTTAGATTACACCAATCACCCATGGACTATCACATAGGTGGTAGTCCCCTACATACACAAGATGTAATAAGGGATCTTAGAACCCAAGTAGATAGCATTCACTCCTTTGATAACCATATTTCCAAGGTGGTGTGGATATCCTTCTATGTGACCTCCCTAATCTCTAATGGGTTTGTAGCCAGAACAAAGGCAGCCATTGTGCCTCTCTACTCATGAATTATGAAACACATTAAAGGGTACAACACCCCATTTTGGATGTACCTTACAAGACAACAGCAATGGCTTTAAATACCACAACCACACCAAGAGGAATACTAACCTCCGAAGGATGATGTATGCAGCCCAACTACAGAAACCCCAACTGTACTCGTTTGCATACCGCACACTCAGAGGGGATCTCTGCTGAACATACAAGGCCCATGTCCAAAACAGTATTGATGGATATGCTCCACAAAAGCAAAAGCTCATGAGAGCCACATGCTCTGGGATATGTACCTAAATGCAACGATGACTAGGACGTGCTGGAGGGATACATTCCTGACCCGGATGCTCACCATGTTGACCAAACAACCAAACTTTTAGGAGTTACTATTGACAACCAACTGAAATTTGATGTACACATAAACTCTATCATAAAAGCAACTAATAAAAAACTAGGTTCTCTCTACAGAATCAAATCTTTCTTAACACCTGAAGCAAGAACTACCATAGCCAGAACATATCTTCTCTCTACTCTACTATATGCATCCCCCATTTACACTAATCTTTCTAAACATAACATCAATAGGCTTACAACAACCTACAGCAACATTGCCAAATTTGCCACTGCATCTCCATATAAAACACATCACTGCCTAAACCTCCACAACCTAGGATGGCTTGAGTTACCTCACCTAATTAAATACTACCAACTTACAATCGCCCATAAGGCCCTCTACCACCCAGAAAACATACCAATGCTCTCTACTCTGATAAAACCCTATAATAACCTAAAACTCAGTTGGTAAAGACTGGAATCAACTTCCTCCTGACCTCATAGCCTAAACTTCCATTGCACTATTTAAAACTCAACTAAAACATTTTCTAACCAATCACTGGCTTTGCTCATGTAACTTCCCTAGCTGAGCACATATTGTCTCCTGCATCCTCTGCACTGTCATCCAACTCTATTTCTCCATCGCTTCTCTTTTCTACCTAAGAAGTCAACTCTATTAACTCCAAGCTACTACTTTCTACTAACACTTTTTTAGCTTTCAAACTACTTAATTACTAAAGTCTTTATTGTATAACCTGTACCGTAGAAATTTTAATACTTTATGTATTCTCTTACTGAAAAACTTGCCAAATGTCTGTTTGTAGATGTGTTTTAATTTCCCAATGTATTTTAAATGCCTGTTTTAGCTGTCTCTTAAACTGCCTATGTAATTTGAATGTACTTTTATTACTTTGTATTAGATAGTGGAGCTTTTCTCCTCGGGCCTCCTCTGAAAATGGACATGTATCCAGCAGGACTAGCCTGGTTAACAAATGTAAAATAAATAAATAAATAACATGATTCCTATGTACATCAGGCAGGGAATCTCACTAGCACTCTTCAAAAGATACCTCAATGGGTGGATGGGAGACATACATGTACACCAAGGATCAATGTAGTGGCTCTACTGTACAGAGGCACAGGAAATGGATGGCTCTGCTTTTCACAGGCACAGGACACTAACTTAGGGAGGTGCTGCAAGTGAAAACACTGTAGTTAGGCTTACGAATGGCCTTGGCCAGACAGCATAGTACCTAGCTATGAACCTATGAAACTATTACATGTCCTTTGTGCATGGATAATTGACTAGCTCTTCCATTTCAATTAGCTATCATGCTGATACACTGTCTGGTGACTACAAGTCATATGTATCCTGTTATTGTGTATTGTACATGCCAATAGACATACCTGATGTTTGCATAACATAACAGTAATGCTATGTAAAATGTTAGACATATCTACCTACAATATTGTACATTTCACATTTTTGTGACAATATCCCACAATGTAAATCATAATTGCACAGCAGGACCACCTTAGACATGTTATTCTCAGTTATACGCCCATATAGATGCCTACTTTTACAGTATATCAGCATATACTGTTGGACCAACCCTGCCACTGACAGCGGCTGGAGTGGAATTGTTGTGTTTAAAGTCATTATATAGCATCCCTTGTGGTGTATGAGGTGGCCCACAGCAGTACACACAATTTCTACGAGTGTTACTATGCTCAACAATACATCACTACATAATACCTTTTCCCACTATATGCATTGCATACACTTTAATTATTAAAGAACAGGTACTACATACACTGACATACTGAGTGTTCTACATACCTTATTAGTATCCAGAGTTAAGGATAATATAATTCCTATTCGTTTTCTGTTGTAACATTTTTCTGGTATGTACATATGGTTTGAATGTATGATAAGCCATCCTTTTATACTTAGATATCAGTAACATGTGGTATCCTGCCACCAACTGGTGTTCAGGAGTAGATGACTACATGCACATCAGCTGTGCAGCTACTCCATTAGCCAATGACATGGCAACAGTGGGGTATAATTGAATACTCCACTTGGGCGTTGTCCCTTTGCTCTACCTTCGAGGAAGTCGGCCTGGATGTGTTGTTTATGATGAATTGCAACAGCTATATGGAGACACACAGAGATATATTAACTTCATGGCCCCAGTGGATTGTGTGTAACGGCTAGAGGATATAGTTCTACATGTGAGTCTAGCTGTTATATCAGCCGTCTGATACGGGATTATTGCAACCAAACCCTGTAACATTGGCATTTGTTCCATTGTACGGCAGCAATGATTTCACATAGGGCCATTATAGTGTGTCTCTGACAAGGTATGTTAAGGCTTCTGCAGATGGCATAGAGTGAGTGGATGTTTGTGATGTTATTACAGTCTGTATTGCAATTGTTTCGGGTGTGGGGGAGATGTAGGTGGGTGTACATAGCAGATGCAGGTGTGTAGGAACTGCATTTATACATATTCGATATGTGTGTGAGGGCTCCTTCCCTATTTGAAGACCTATCCTTTAGTAGACTAATACTATGGTAATTGCAGGTTTATTTATTAAGCCATTGTTAATTGGTTGCTGTATAGCATGCAGGTGATGTAGGTCCTTCAATCCCTTTGGAAATACATCGGTATGTAATGAAATGTTGCTACATGAAAGCTGTCTCGTGTATTTCTGTCACAGATATTTGCACTCATTGGAGTTGTGTTGGCGACTGAACCTCTTTGGCTTGGGTTGCCACCTTTTCAAGTGGCCATAGTGAGACATTTGCAGGACACACATCAGATTTTAGAGGCCGACACATACCCGTGGTCAGTACAAAGTATAGAACTTTACATATATGCCTATATAAAAGCTTATATTCTTGTAGCGGTTTACTTGCTTATCCTGTTTCTTGTTACATGTAGGTATTTTAGATACAGATGACTATTTTATGCAATAATTACATTAAATATGGAACATGGCAAATGTCTCAAGATTGTAGGACATTAATATTTGTACTCATTTTGGTCAGGACATTACCGCACATAGAGGGACTGCCCCTCGCAAGGTGGTAACCCTATCTTTGGCTCATGTCCATAGCACATATTTGTAATAGTGTATAGACATATATACTCTCCATATCCTTTGTTCATAACGTTCGGTCATGGCGGAATGTGTGATTGCTATGGTCCATGTCATGCACATATTTGAAGACTTCAACCGCTGTATACGGCATACCCACAGATTGTGTGTAAAACAATGAAAAATACAGAGGAAACGCAGTGCAGGCTCCAGATGAACAATGTTTATTATAAAACAACTCGCTGAGATGAAAAAAGTTTAAAAATAATTCCAGACCAATACATCAGTAAATATACTTCCAAGATAAAACCTTAAAGTTGGACAAAGAGTTAAACGCTTTCACCTACATAATGTAGGCTTCATCAGAACTAAGGTATTCAGGTGCTACAGTGTTTAAATAACTTTTTTGATGCCAAAAATTAGTGACAGCCCTTAAAGTCACATTGCTCCATTATTTAAATATAACACTGAGCATCCTGTTGTTGTTACATCTACACAATATTAAATCTTTATATTCCACTGTTTCATTACATTACAATGAATCAATAATTAAAAACATATATGTAAAAAATGTATGAATAAAATATATTATTTAAAATAATATATTAATTAAAAAAACATTTATGCACTATTCTTATACAACAACCACATTCGGATGTGTATACCTTAATGTAATGACTTCTTAGGGGCTACTAGTCTCTGCTTTATGTATAAATAAACCTTACATCAGCTGTTTTCCCCCAGAAACACACACCACACTCAGAACACACACTTACACACACTACAGCAATCAGAAACACACACACACAGTACCTACCTGAACCGCAGCACGAGAAGCACTAACTAAATGTCCCTTAACATTGTGATAATAATACTCACGGTTCTTGCGTTCTGGTACTGTGGTCTTTCGGTCTTTATGTCTCGTGATTATGCGCGTCGGTATGTAAAGCATTCAGTATTTAGTAGTATCCTATTTATATGTACCTCCATGGTTGTGTAGATGTTGTTTACCTATCTATATATTTGCATATATATATGTATATCCATATATATCGACATATATCTCTCTATCACCCTTTCCCTCTCTCTCTCTCTATATATATATATATATATATATAGCGAGAGAGAGAGAGAGAAAGAGAGAGAGAGAAAGAATACACACTTTGTTGGGTACATGGCGGTGTATACTATTTCCTGAACTTCACCCTTTTGTGTTTTAACCTGTCACAATACACACCTGCCGTTGGTACATCTCAGGTAGCTTAGCGGTAGGTTATTGTGAAGATTGTGTACATGGTTGCATGTTCTACTCCTGGCAGTGGTCGTTTTACCTCTCAGAGCAGGCACTATTAGTACAAGGGTAAGTAATGAACATTTCAGTGGTTCTGGACAGCTTTGCCCGTGATCTGCGAGATATTCAGCAAAGGTTAGACCTGTGTTGCGCATATCCATGTAGTCATGTTTAAGCACAGCTTACCAGCATTTACCGGTGCAAAAACCCGCTAACATATACTTAAATGTGCTCTAATGACCTGCATCCAACATCCATTATTTGGGACATCAGAATTACGTAACAGCCCTTGCAGATCGTGGAACCAGGACCATGCACAAGACAGTCAGTGGCTTTACAACTGAGGCATCTGGGATATGTACAAGTGTTATGGTGTTTAGTATGTAGAGTGTACTATGGCTGTTCCTCCATACTGCAAACAAACGTGTAACTCAGTTGGTGTACATATGGATGATACCTATTAATGGTATGTCCAAGTAATGCTTAATGGATATGCTCCAGCTATGGGAATTCATGTCACAGTGAGCCACACACTGTAATGTGCTACACCTTGCCACAACCATAACTGAAGAATGCTGGGGTGACAGATACCTGTCATGGCGTACTCCCCATGCTTTGGAACTACATCACTGATTACATTATATGCAGCCCCTCATTAACACACCAGGGAATCCTTGCAGAGTGGGTGGGGAACAGTGGTTACACCACAGGGATCCCACAATTGACTCTGCTCCACAGAGGGATAGTTAGTTAATCAATGGGGTGGTGACAGCAGACACATTTTGGCTAGGCTTATGAATGGCCTCTGACAGTTAGCCATGTACCTACCGATGTACCTAGGAACCTATACATACAGTATCAACACATGCTGTTAGCTTAATTTACTGTTCAGGCATTGACTTACCTTGTGCCAATAGCAGTTGTGTGTGCAATAGTTTAGGGCTGCCTATGTAGGATGCACACAGTAGACCACCTATACATGACAATTTACAGGTGGTCGTGTGTGTGTGTCATCCCTTTTACTGTGTGTGCAGGTGGAGAAGTGTGTCAGTCCATAGGGGCCTACACTGTCAATGTATGTGCTATACATTCCCTCTTTGCCAAGGCATGGGCATACTGGGCATGCCTCTGTCTGCCTACTGGGGCTGGCACAGGATGTTCGTGGTCTGAATCCCTCTGTGCCTATGGTGCCCTTGGCAATTGTGGTGGGCTGTGAGGGCCTTCACCATTATGTCCATGCTGCAGCTGTTTCCACAGGATCATATTATGTAGTATGGCACATACTATGAAGATTTGGGCACACATGCCTGGAGAGTACTGCATGGCACTACCAGATATGTCCACGCAACGGAACCATGATTTCAGCATCCCAAACACACGCTCTATGATGATTCTGGTTTGTGCATGTGCCTCATTATGGCCTTCTTGCATGGGTGTGTGTGCATTTCTGATTGGAGTCATCATCCACAGCTCCAGTGAATAGCCAGCATCCCCCACAAGGTGGCCATATGGGATGTCCCCCATGACAAATACCTGGTACAGCTGTGAGGCATGACAGATGTGGGAGTCATGGTAGCTTTCAAAGCTGCCAGCACACACATCTATGATAATGCCCTGGGCATTGCACATGACCTGGCAGTTGATGGAGTGGTATCCCTTATGGTTTATGTAGCGCCTACCATGCTCACCGGGTAGTGACTTGATGTTTATGTGCATGGAGTCTATTGCACCCAGTACCTCTGGGTATTCTGCCACATGGCGGAAGAGGCGCATATTGCTGGCCAACTCCTCCTGAGTTTGGGGGAAGTATATATGCTCATTGGCATGTGGCAACATGGCATCCAGGAACTGATGGAGTACCCTGGATGCTGATGCATGTGAGATCCCCATGATATCTCCAGTTGGCCTTTGAAAGGTACCTGTGGCTAGTATTCAAGCTTACACATACCTTTGTGTCCACTGGGATGGGTTCCCCCTCTGTTGTTTCTGGATCTGAGGTGTGGCCGGCACAGCTAAACAATTTGCTGTATGATGTCCCTGTCCACCCTGTAATGCTCTATTATCTCCAGATCATCTAGCCCCTGGTAGGTTACCCTTGGTCTGAACACTCTTCTCCTCCTCCGGTGCCTGATGTGGTTCTCAGCATCATCCTCCACACCACCTTCAGTCTCCAACACATGCTGATAAATCAAAGCTATGGCAGCTCCCAACAAGTACATTGTAAAAATTCCCTGTCTGTTTACATCAATGGAGCAGTGTTTGGGAATACACGAGTGAGTCTGAGGTGCCTTCACACTTTATACTATTGTGCTTTGGAAACTGATGATGTCATAGGGTGTGTATGTACAATCCGAGCTGCAGGGTATCTTACTTATGTGTTTTACCACAGGTACTGCTACTGTGGTGCTTTTGATGTTGAATTACACTTGGCTGCCGTGGATCACCTCTTGCCCTTGCCTTTATTTTTCAAACCGATTCCCCTCCCATTGTCAGGCATGCATCCAGCAGCCTGCTTTCTTGTTTTGTACTTTCCCAACCCAGGATTGTGTTGGAAAATGTGTTCTATAGCCGATCTACTGCATGTTTGCTTTGCTCTGCTGTGACAGTTCTCTTTTCTTTGCAATCCAGCACCTCCCCTTTCCTGTTCTGCAGGTTGCTGCTAGCAGCCTTGTTAGCTACCGTCAATAGCCCACTGTGAGTTAATAGGTGTTAATTACTCAGCTGTACTCCAATTACCCTGCTGTGGCATTTCCTTATTGTCTTTCCATAACCTTCCTGTTTCAGCTGTGGTGCCTGCCACGTGCAGCCATTTACCGGGTTTCGAGCTCATTGTCATCCGCATACACATGCGCTTTCAGTCACCTTGTGTGCTCTCAGCTAAGCAAAGCTATGGCTACATCCACACCCCTATCCTGCAGCTTTGCTTAGCAATGGGCAACCCGGATTAGCAATGCTCCAATGTGCTTGCAGCTACAGTGGCACACCCCTCTCCTGATGTCATGTATACCTCCAGGCCACTCCTTGGTGTTATACTGCTATGCCGTGTGGTACAGCCTTACACTGGGAAGGCGTTTGCGATTCAGTATTACTTGCCTCATTTGCATGGCATTGACTACTAATTCATAGTTACCGCACAGAACACTGTCACAGACCCTTAGCAACCCTTGCGCCTTGGTTGTGGTATAGCATGCATACCATTGTCTATTATGGCGAAATCATGATTTGTGTTACATTGCAGTTTTATGACATCTATATATATTTTTCATGTGTTCCCATTTGCGCACACATGCCCTGTGGTTGTACTTTGCATTAGTGTGGCCATGACATTAAATGATATTTTTTATGTGTTGTGCATGTTTTTTTATGCCATTGGCTGTATATTTAGCCATTGGCATATGTTAAGTTTGTAATACGTAAGTTTGGTCCGCTTTCATGGCTCTGATGTACTGTTTGAAAAAATGTAAACCGTTTTTTTTTTGGTTTACATTTCTGTATGCTTAGGCTACATGTGCACCACTTCATGAATCACTATGTACCTTCATTTGCATGCTGCACTATTGCACATGGGGTGATTAGCATACATGCGTTGAGAGCTACACAGCTCTGGCATACGCTGGTAGTGCACGTGGAATCGGCTCGTACCTGAATCGCTCGGCAGACATATTTGGTGTTAGAACACCTACGCTATGCCTGCACCTGGCGCAAGCTTCATGAATCCTGGGGGGTATTTATTTCTTTGGCAAATTATGGCAAAAATCTGTAATACCTGAAGACTGAGAGGTGACAATATGGTTCCAGTTTAGGCAAAGCTCACAGAGGAAAATAATGACCTGCTATTATGAACACAGTGGTATAGTAAGACTGTACCAGAGATTAAGAGGAAGGGAGCCCTAACTATGGCCAAGGTGACTTGAGTTTGACTAGAAGGTCAGGCACTTTTAGTGCAGAAAAAGAGGATGGGTGCTCCCTTCTTTGGGGTATGTGTGCATGCACACAAATCCCACTTCATGGTTGATCCTTTGTGAATGCCCAATATTTTTTTATCTAAATTTTTTATGTTTTCTTTTTTTTCTAAATATTTTTGGAGAGTGTTGTCTAGAGGGTGGCAATGCTGTGGCTAAGTTACATGTGGATGCAAGGATGATACACCAGCATAGTTCATTTTGCTCCTTTCTTTGAGGCAATGTGGGTGAATGAAGGGTGGGGGGGGTCAGTTCTTAGGAGAAAATACTCCACAAGAGCAGTATGGCTCTTCAGCAGAAAGCCTTGACCTACTTATTAGCTCTGAACATGGGTCAGAGATAATCTGGAGTATGTTGGTGGTCAGCCGACCTGGTGGATGACGAAAGGCCCAGGAACCGGCTGATGGTTAGCTGTTAGTATTCAAAAATGCAGAACAAGAAATAACACAGTGGTACAATAAATTGTGTAAACACCTCTACATGGTTAGAACCCAGTGAACAACTGATTTATCTCACATTAAGTCTACAATAATAAATTAATCTCCTTATTTATTTTAGTAACTGATCAAATTTATACATTATAGAGGGGTTACAGCACAACCAAGTTAGAACATGGTATCTCCTCTGATAACATTTCATATAAAAGCAGTTTTCAAGTAACATAGCATTTAGATAGGTCTCTTTCTGGCAGCCCCTGCTAACTATATATCTATCTATATCTATACATCTATCTCTCTCTCTACATATATATATATAAAGAATCATTACAGACTAATTTATTTCAGTTTGGAAATAGGCATTCAAAAGATGTTAACGTGGCAATTCAAGCTGCAGTTTTACTGTTGTATTTTTAATGTTTTTATCAGTTGTTCAACTCAACTAGTCCTTAACTATTACTGTACGGTTTTAAAGCTTGTTTTTCACAACTGAATAAGCTATAACTTGATGAATGGTATTTGTGTCAGGAAATCATTGCCAGTGATTTGTTAGTTATTCAATTTTTGTTTTTTTCTTCTTGACTTGCATCTATAAAGTTGGCATTTGTAAATAAAGGGAAAAGTGTAGCGACAAAGCCTCCCAAATGAGGGATGGGGTGAAACACAGCTGTTCTCTTCTTTTCCTCCAGACAAACGTGCAATTGGTTGTGTTCTGCCAGCTGTAGATTCGTCCATATTTTACTCAACAACCTATAGTAGAGCTGTATTGCTTTTATCGAATATCTTTTTATTGAGTATTTTTCTTACATAGAATAGAAAGAGTAACAGGTCATAAAACATATGAAACAGTTGATGTTACATAGTGCTTAACTTTAGCAAGTTATTTAAACAAGGTATTACACATTTCTACTACAGAAATACAAACAAGCTAAGATTACACTTTGAATTACTATGAAGATATGCTATGTTATGTCATAGAAAATTGTTATATTATAAGAGTTCACTTGTATATTCTAGTTACAAACGAGAGTATAACTGGTGGCACAACACCAACCTACCTAATGTTAACAGTCTACTCTGCTCTACTATACTCTATATACATATGCACAAGAATGTCACCTTAGTTAGTGGTGTTAGTACTCACAACTCAGAAATGTGTTTACTATCTATGTGTAATTAACATTGTTTGCCATTTATGATACAATATCAGTTAATGCTTTGCAGTAGTTCTGATAATATGTTTGGTTCTTTTGGCTTTTGGTATAAAGCTTCTTAGCCAAAATATATTTTTTGGCCATGTTCTTGTATTCTGACCAGGATAGTTTGGATCTGTCCAACCAGTTTTTTGCTATATAAAATTTGGTGCATAGTGTTATTGTCATGTGTTTGGAGAAACTGTTATTCATACTTTTGAATATATGCAGTATTGCTGTCTCCTAGGACAAAGTGAATTTTGAATAACCTGATTTCTCTAAGAGAAGTATTAGTGGGCACCATAGTTTGTAAACTGTTTTGCAGCTTCAGAATATATGGATGATGTCAGTCTCTTTATTAGGGCAAAAAGGACAACAGGGTGACTTAGATGGATTGAATTTGTTATACTTATTATACAGCAGGAACTTTTCATTGTTACATTTGTTAATGCCTGTTATGTACTTCACAGATAAAGATTCTAGTTGTCTACTGATGTACTATGTTCTTCATCTGTAAATATGTTGTAAGTAATTTCTATGTTAAATTGTTAATCACTATGTAATCCAATGTATCTACTGTCTATTTATTTTACTGTGGAGCTTTTCTCCCCGGGCCTCCGCTGAAAATGGACCCACGTCCAGTCGGACACTCCCGGTCAACAAATTTAAATAAATAAATAAAGTGTACAGGTGTATCATATGCATTATTGAAGATCATGATCTGGGTATAAATTAATTTTTTATGGGGTCAGTTTCATAGTTCATAGGTTACTATTTCAAATAGCTAATTCCTTCTGAATGTCTGATATGATACTACCTTTTCCTTCTCAGAACATTGAAAACAGTATTGCATTTTGATATTTAATTTTTACTATTAATTTATAAGTATTTGAAATAATTTTCTTTTTGTGTAAAAGCAATTTTTGGATTTGCTGCGCTAGTTTGATATCTTGCTCATTTACAATATCTTTGGTTATAGTACTAAGTATACAATTTGTTTAATTATCACCTTATAATTATTGCTTGCTCTAGTTAGGTTCTTGATGTTTTCCAATGAGAGGTTTTGTAGTTGGTAGAAGTCCCATACTGTATAGTTTTTTATTAATGGATATTTATCCAGGTTTACCATAGAGTTTGCTAGTTTTATATCATGGTTGTTATGAATTGGTTGTAGAAGAATAATCATGTCTTTTAGATTTATTGATATCAGTAATTTCTTGAAAATTTTACATGTATTAATTAAAATTGGGTGAATATTTGTAGTCTTAAGAGTTTCTTGATTAATGAAGGGAATCATGTTTGGGTTAATTTTACATGTCATGATGTTTTGGTGGAATAATTTAATCCATATTGGGCACTATTCATTACCTATTGTGTCACAGTTAGCTATTTGCATGATGTGACTAGCATTTATAATTTCGTAGTACAGTTGAAAATCAGGAAGGCTTAGACCCCCTTTTTCTTTTGGGGGATTCATTTATTGTTGCTAAGTCTTGTACTCTGTGGGTACCATATAAATTTTGCTAGTCGAACTTTTATCTTGTTGAAGAAGGTAACTGGAATTTTCATGAAAGTGGCAATCAAATGATTTTGACAATTGAGGCTTTTGATAAGATAGAGAGTTTAAGCTTTTCCCATTTGTCAATGCTACCTACTATATTTGCCCAAGTTTTAGCTATATTATTATTGAACATATCTGATTATGTATGGCTGAAAACTATGCCTAAATATTTCAGAGTATATTGCACTTTAACATTAGTCTCCGGGAAATAAAATTGCTTATGTCCCAGGGGGTTGATTGGAAATATTATTGACTTATTGGGATTGATTGCATAATTCGATATTAGAGAAAACTTATCAATGAAAGATAAGATTTTATTTAAATCAGTGTTGGGATACCAGAAGTAGATATTGAGATCGTCTGCAAAAGCTGTGCATTTTATTTGGGTTTTAGATACTGAAATAAGGAGATGATATGTTCTCTGAGTGATTAGTAATAATAATGCTTCTATACAGAAATTGAACATATATGGTGAGAGTGGGCATCCCTGTCTGGTGCCATTAATAATTTGTATTTGGTTAGATGTTTTCTTGTTTACATAAAGAGTTGTAGTTGCTTTACAGTATAATGTTTTAATCATTTTTATGTATGTTTTAGGAAACCAAATTGAAAAGTATAAACAGGAGGCATTTTTGATTGACTATATCAAATGCTTTTGCTGCATCCACTGATAAAGCATATTTTGGGGATTTTTCCCTGGCACATAGGTGGGATAGGGCATCTATGGTTAGTGTGTTGTCCCATACTTATCTTTGAGTCATAAAGCCCAGCTGTTCAGGTACAATTATTACTGGAGCTACTTTCTGTATCTTGTTTGCTAAAAGTATTGAAAATATCTTTAAGTCTATATTTATCAGAGCTATGGGTCTACAGTTGTTAGGATTTGTGGAGTCTGTACTTTGGTTTTGGGATAAGTATTGTTTTAGAATTGTTCAGATAAAGGTCTGATATTACAACTTCTCTTATAAAGTTGTATAGTTTTAAAAGTATTGGTGTTAGTTGTTGCTTAAAATGTTTATAGAATTCTGCAACATACCTATCAGGGCCAAGAGCTTTCCCAGGTTTTAGCCTGTCAATAGCCTTTTTTACTTCCTGCTCTGTTAATGGACTTTTGAAACTATTAGATTGTGGTTCATTAATCTGAACCCATTTAGTGTTTTTTTTCTGTGTCCTTGTCCCATTGTTCCATAGTCATATGAGTTTCCTGCAAGAAGGTTACATCTAACTTTGATTTGTGTATGAGGTGCATAATTAGCCTTTTCTTTTTAATGTCTTGTAAGCCATTTATATTCCATGAGGCTGTGTTAATCATCTTAGTAAATAATTAATTTGAAACCCTGTAACTGAGTTATCTCTGAGTGCTATAAGGGAAGTCATTGGCAAAGCATTGTCAATAGTGATTGATGTGTGCTGAGAAATAATAACATGAGAAGAGTTGGTGACATAATGCTCTTTCAGAAATTCCCTACTGCCTAATCTCTTTCCACTACTGTCTGAAAGAGAAGGATTAAACCAATAGGCAAGTAATATACACATCTTCCTAACACTGAAACAACTAAAAATATATATGATTTTAACTATCTTACAATAATTATTATGTATTCCAAAGAACATCACAACATTGCTAGGGTAACTACCACCCAGCCAGCAACTTAAGCTGTGAATAACATAAGTGTTGCTAACCCAATTAGGCATTGGGATACCTTGTAGCTTGCAATGATCTTATTTCACTATAATATAAACCCTTGTATTAGGTTCTTAGTGAATAGTTGTGTTCTTTTATCTTAAATCTCCTTTTGAGTAGCTAGAAATTACAAGAATTAGAGGAAGTCTTAATATAACAATTTACTTATTTTACATTTGATTACTGGGAAAGTCCAACTGGAACAAGGACAATTTACAGCGGAGGCCCAGGGAGAAAAGCTCATATAACATAATAATACAAATACAACAAATGACAAAAAAATGTCTGTACATGTAAGAGGACACTGTTAAGTCTTTAAAACAATCAACATGTAAGAATTTATTTACAATATCATAGCTAGTCATGCTGGCATACAATACACAGGTCAGTCTAAAATTATGTACAAAAACTCAGCCAGACACACTGGCACAAATAACAGTGTCTAATTTCTTCACACGCTGTCTCAATTCAAACTGTTTTAGTAGACTGCTATTGTTCTTGCTTTGAGTAATCTAGTACGTAAACAATTCCTATGTCTAAAAATCATGTATGGCGTAGAATACCATTGAAGGAGACAATATTTCTCTGTAGAATTTTGCATGAATTCCTTACCTGTGTAATATTCTGGACTCGGAACAGACGGGTAATTACATCCTCATCAGCTGATCTTGAAACAAACTCTACTTGCACAGGTCCAAACTGCTGCAGTCCTGGTTCAGGCCAGTACTGTAAACAAGGCTGGAGAAACATAATCCAGTAAGAGAGGAAAGAAATCATGTGATTACAAAACAATTCAATTTATATTTTAAATAAAATAGTATAAACAACATGAATCAACAAGACTCTTGCAACATACTACTTAGCTCATTATTACTGACATTCTTAAGGTTGAAAACTAATAATGGATTACCACACCTTCAATGTAGACCTTTCTGATGAAGCATTTTCACAACTTACCATAACGATTTGGTAACTAGAATTAAGAATTAAAGAACCACATGTTTTTAGTTCAGTAAAATGAATAATAAACACATAAAGTGGTTTTCATTCTGCAATGGCGCTAGTTATACAAAAGCAGACAGTTTACAGACTTACTGTACTGCCCAGTGACATATCTTGGCTATAATAACCACTGTAAAGTCAACGAGAATGTATCAGACCTCACTTCAGATCGAGAAAAGGTAAAGATAACAGCAGAAAGGAATACTCTACTAAGAAAAAAACAGCTACACTTTAGGTTTTAAATAAAAAAAAGTTAAACAGACATTTTCTACATTATATACTTTGAAATGAAAAAGGCAGTGCAAAATTGAAGAAGTTTTAAACACTTCCACTGTCTTCAATGTTTTTTCCCCAACTTAAAAAATACAAAAATTATAAAAAAAAAGATTTATGTGAAGGCATAACCTGTAGTATAAAAACTACCAGGAAACTGTACTTCAACCAATCAGTAAGAATAATTATATTGTTGTTAGTTTTTCTTGCTAGGTCATAATTGTTTATACAGATCATAGTTTACAATTTCCTTGCAAGCATTGTTATATTACCTTTTATTCTTTTGATTTTCTTGTCAAGATACAATTGCCAAATTCAGGACTTCACTACAACAGCAACACACAAAAAAAAGGCTCCTAGCTTAACCTGCCAAATTTCTTGTATTTGTTGCACTCCTCGGTGTGCTTATATAATGCATTATTAACATCTTTTTTCTTAATGCTGTAATAGTGTTCTCTCATATGCTCCATTAAAGTGCGTGTACCTATTCCTACATAGAATGCTTCACATTCACTACATAACCCAATGTAAACTTCTCCCTTCATAGGTTCATAGGTTCATAGGTTCATAGGTTTATACTAGGCTATCTGCCCTAAGGCATTTATAAGCCTAGCCCAAATTTTTGTGGCTTACGCCACCCCTTATATGAAAAAATACTGTGCCCATTAGATTGTTGTGCCTCTGTCCAGCAGTGACACAGAGATGATTCCCGGGGTAAACCTACGATCTCCCATCCACAGGTCTAGATTTCTCTTGAACAGAGTCAGCGAGGTGCTCTGCCTCACATGGACCGGGATTTTATTCCACAGCATAGGGAGTCTCTGAGTGATAAATCTATCCCTCCAGCACGTCCTATTTATATCCGTGCTAAGGTTTAAGTCGCTTGCTCTAGTGGTTTTGGTGGATTTGGATTTTTGAGGTGGAGCATGTCCATTAATTCCGGGTTGGACATGGCCTTGTATGTCAGGCACATGTCACCTCTGAGCAGACGGTATGCGACTGAATAGAGCTGGAGTTTCTTCAATCTGGCAGCATATGACAGATTTTGGAGTCCCTTTATCCTTTTGGTGAGGAACTTTTGGGGTCTCTCCAATTGCTGCAGATGTCGGGTGAGATACATCCCGAATGGGGCATTGTACTCGATCATTGGTCTGATAAGTGAAGAGTATAGGGAACAATGACCTCACTAGATCTGGATGTGAATCCCTTCATGATCAGGTGGGCAATGTAGAAGGTCTTTCTAACCACTTTAGCAATGTGAGTGTCAAAAGAAAGGCCACTGTCAACCTGGGTCCCCAGGTCCCTGATAACCTCTTCTGTGCTTAGTGGATTGCCACCTATATGGTAGCTTGGGGTTACCTTGTTTTTCCCGAAGGGTATGACTATACATTTTTTGGCGTTTAACTTCAGGCCATGGCTCTGGCACCAGCTATCTGTTTCCGTGAGTCCCTTCTGAAGGATATTCGTGTCCGATGCACTTTCCACTATGGTGCCCAGTTTGAAGTCGCCTGCAAACTT
>NC_056726.1:1892133950-1892431450 GCF_019279795.1 Protopterus annectens
TCAGTTAAAAATTCCTTCAACACTCAAATTAAATACTGTATTTTTAAAAAAAAAAAAGTGCAGATAAAAGGTACTTAAATTCTCTTATACGTCCAGTTGAATATAACCAAGTTCTTAGCTGGCCAAGCTGAAGTTTTAAAGCAGGAATTATTTCACATGCACCAGTTTAAATATGCAAGGACAGGAAATCAAAGAATGTGGCTACCCCCACACCTGTAATTACTAGCAAATAACAAAATTCAGCCAACACTAGCTTCAGTTCAAGTTACTGAAGAGCAGAATAACTTCAGTTAAAAATTCCTTCAACACTCAAATTAAATACTGTATTTTTTAAAAAAAAAGTGCAGACAAAAGGTACTTAAATTCTCTTATACGTCCAGTTGAATATAACCAAGTTCTTAGCTGGCCAAGCTGAAGTTTTAAAGCAGGAATTATTTCACATGCACCAGTTTAAATATGCAAGGACAGGAAATCAAAGAATGTGGCTACCCCCACACCTGTAATTACTAGCAAATTATAAAATTCAGCCAACACTAGTTTCAGTTCAAGTTACTGAAGAGCAGAATAATTTCAGTTAAAAATTCCTTCAACACTCAAATTAAATACTGTATTTTTTTAAAAAAAAAGTGCAGATAAAAGGTACTTAAATTCTCTTATACGTCCAGTTGAATATAACCAAGTTCTTAGCTGGCCAAGCTGAAGTTTTAAAGCAGGAATTATTTCACATGCACCAGTTTAAATATGCAAGGACAGGAAATCAAAGAATGTGGCTACCCCCACACCTGTAATTACTAGCAACTAACAAAATTCAGCCAACACAAGCTTCAGTTCAAGTTACTGAAGAGCAGAATAACTTCAGTTAAAAATTCCTTCAACACTCAAATTAAATACTGTATTTTAAAAAAAAAAAAGTGCAGATAAAAGGTACTTAAATTCTCTTATACGTCCAGTTGAATATAACCAAGTTCTTAGCTGGCCAAGCTGAAGTTGTAAAGCAGGAATTATTTCATATGCACCAGTTTAAATATGCAAGGACAGGAAATCAAAGAATGTGGCTACCCCACACCTGTAATTACTAGCAAATAACAAAATTCAGCCAACACTAGCTTCAGTTCAAGTTACTGAAGAGCAGAATAACTTCAGTTAAAAATTCCTTCAACACTCAAATTAAATACTGTATTTTTTTTAAAAAAAAGTGCAGATAAAAGGTACTTAAATTCTCTTATACGTCCAGTTGAATATAACCAAGTTCTTAGCTGGCCAAGCTGAAGTTTTAAAGCAGGAATTATTTCACATGCACCAGTTTAAATATGCAAGGACAGGAAATCAAAGAATGTGGCTACCCCTACAACTGTAATTACTAGCAAATAACAAAATTCAGCCAACACTAGCTTCAGTTCAAGTTACTGAAGTGCAGAATAACTTCAGTTAAAAATTCCTTCAACACTCAAATTAAATACTGTATTTTTTTAAAAAAAAGTGCAGATAAAAGGTACTTAAATTCTCGTATACGTCCAGTTGAATATAACCAAGTTCTTAGCTGGCCAAGCTGAAGTTTTAAAGCAGGAATTATTTCACATGCACCAGTTTAAATATGCAAGGACAGGAAATCAAAGAATGTGGCAACCCCCACAGCTGTAATTACTAGCAAATAACAAAATTCAGCCAACACTAGCTTCAGTTCAAGTTACTGAAGAGCAGAATAACTTCAGTTAAAAATTCCTTCAACACTCAAATTAAATACTGTATTTTTTTTAAAAAAAGTGCAGATAAAAAGTACTTAAATTCTTTTATACGTCCAGTTGAATATAACCAAGTTCTTAGCTGGCCAAGCTGAAGTTTTAAAGCCCATTTTACATGTTAAATAACCCGGTACATTAAAAGTACATTTAATATGGAGTAACATTACATATGGTCCTTCTGATATATATATATATATATATATATATATATATATATATATATATATATATATATATGCAGAAATTACATTGTCCACATTTGAACATCCCTACTTTCTGACTCAGTTTTGATTTTAATTTACTTGTCCCATTAGAACTCTTTTCCAACATTTTTTAAGACTATTATTATTTCTATAAACAAAACTGGGTTTGCATCCCAACACATTAATTAAATCTGTGTTGCCTTCCAAAATGTTCCAGTTTTTTTGGATGATCTCCCTAATGCCGCCACTATTCACTCAAGAAATGTGGAACTAAAGCCAAACTCAGACCAAAAATCGAACAGCAAAGGCTTCCAATGGTCAATAAAGATTGGAAAGTGAAAAGCTTTTGCATATAAAAGACTTTATTCAATGCTTTCATCTAAGCAAGACTTCCTCAGAAAAACATATAAACCACTAAATATGCAGCTTAAATACTTTTCAAAAATTCTTTAAATAAATTAACGAATACAAAATGGATTCCAATTAAAATATCACCAAGTTAAAGACATTCTCTATTTCATGTAAAACTTAATATTAAATGTACATATAAACCACTGAATAAGACATATATTAAAAAAAGATGACATGAATTGATAAAACAGCTAATTCAAACTTTTTTAACTTTAATTTTCTATATTTCAAAAAACATTTAATATTAATAGCTCCATTTAAGCCAGGTTTTTTATCTGCTCCTAACTGTTTTATCAATTTGTGTTGTCTTTTGAGTTATTTGATAGCAAAATACATAGAACGGAAACTTTTACTAATGGATATCTACACTACAAGAGTAATCATCCTTCTTTTATTTCGAAGAACATCCCAAAGGGACAATATATACAAGCTTGTCATATGACAACCTATTTAGTAGAGTTGCAGGTAGAATTTGACAGGATTACCTCTATGTTCTTGGAAAGGGGCTATAATAGAAAGTATCTTGAAGTCCTTAAGCAGGACATTTGGGAAAGGAGGGAAACTTTATATATTCCAATATTAAAAGCCCCTTTTATTAGTAACAAAATGAAGGCACCAAATAAACAAGCAGCTAGTACAGTCTGTAATTTAGACATGACTGTGGATAGTGGTGGCATTAGGGAGATCGTCCAGGAAAACTGGAAAATTTTGGAAGGCAACACAGATTTAATTAATATGTTGGGATGCAAACCCAGTTTTGTTTATAGAAATAATAATAATAGTCTTAAAAATTGTTGGAAAAGAGTTCAAATGGAACAAGTAAATTAAAATAAAAATTGAGTCAGAAAGTAGGGATGTTCAAATGTGAACAATGTAATTTCTGCAGATATATATCAGAAGAACCGTATGTAATGCTACCCCATATTAAATGTACTTTTAGTGTTATTTAACATGTAAAACAAAGGGAGTAGTTTACATTGGGGTATGTAGTGGATGTGAAGCATTCTATGTTGGGATGAATACACACACTTTAACGGAGCGTATGAGAGAACACTATTACAGCATTAAGAAAAAAGATGTTAATAATGCATTATATAAACACACAGAGGAGTGCAACAAATACAAGACATTTTTGTTTTCAATATTAGAAGTTGTTAATTCTGACCCCAGAGGGGGGATTTTAAAAATTATTTGGAGCAGAGAGAAACATTACGGCAGGTTTAGCTTGGAGCAGACAAAAAAAACTTGCTTAAATGAAGCTATTGATATTAAATGTTTTTTGAAATATAGAAAATTAAAAGTTAAAAAAGTTTGAAGTAATGGTTTTATCAATTCATGTTGTCTTTTTTTAACATATGTCTTATTCAGTGGTTTATATGTACATTTAATATTAAGTTTCACATGAAATAAAGAATGTGTCTTCAACTTGGTGATATTTTAATTGGAATCCATTTTGTATTAGTTAATTGGTTTTAACAAGTTTTTGAAAAGTATTTAAGCTGCATATTTAGTGGTTTATCTGTTTTTCTGAGGAAGCCTTGCTTAGATGAAAGCATTGAATATAATCTTTTATACGCTAAAGCCTTTCACTTTCCAGTCTTATTGACCATTGGAAGCCTTTGCTGTTCGATTTTTGGTGTGAGTTTGGCTTTGTTTCCACGTTTCTTGAGTTTTGACATTTTTCATGTAGATGTCTTTGTCTGTAGTGCCTGGTCTATGACAGTATCCTGTTGTAGATGCCAAAATGATCATGTTGAGAGAGAGAGTTCAGCTACAGTAACATCACAGTCCATGTAGTGGTTTTTAGCTTAAATAAATGTGGAGGTATTTTTTTATTAACCACTTTTCTAGTCTTGTGTCCCATATGCATGACATCACTTCCACTATGTTGAGCCTTATGGTGAAAGCCTGACTGTCATTATTTTTGAATTTAGTTGAAAATCTAGTTCTCTAATGTCTTTTCAGATTATTGATTAGTAATGTTTTCATCTCTTAGAAGGATAATCTAGACTTTTCAAATAATACATTTACTTCATCCCAGATAGCTGAGAAAAAAAAAAAGTTTGCTCTTTGAAAAAGTAATCAAGTGATCAAGTGTAGCTGCTTCTGGGTTTATCACTTCTATACAAAAACTCCATCCATTAGCACAGGGAAGTTAACTAATTCATATGGATATTTTTTTATACATTTTCAGCAATGGAGAGATGAGGAACAACTAAAATAAATAGCAAAGATGTCCCATTTCAATTTGAAAATGTTCTAGATGGGTCTTGTATCAAGCTGGACCAAACAGACATTTAGAACAATATAAACTGTATATGATAAGCAAAAATTGAACTTGAACAGGATGTTATGCTAGTGGCACTGTCATATATTTTACTCAGAGGAAGAGATTTTAAACAAAGCTATACTGGCAAGGAATAGACTTTAAACAATCAGTACTCAAACACAAGAGAATTCTGATTAATAGGTTCTTTGAGGCAAATAAAAGAAATGTTCCTTTTATTTCAAACGTCTGTTAAGGCTGCCATTTAGCCCTGGACCTGCTGCCAAAAACAAGTTCAGAATGAAAAAGGGCAGCACATAAAGCAAGAAATAAAGGCCTGTCAACTAAATAATACAAAGAGGTCAACATTTTCATTGCGTACGTTTAGTGCTGCTTGGAAATGAATGGGCAAAGCTTTCCAATATTTAGCAAGTACTTAGACATCTGCACAGTTCTTTTTATTACCACTTAGAAATTTCAAGCAAAGAGCAACTTCTGAATTGAACTGGCAATGGATGTAAGCAGAACTCATTAAACCCATTTAATGTGAATATATACGATAAAGAATGGCAATGGCAAACAACTGTTTTACAGTGCTGCTTTTTTATGCTGACAGTTAACATTTTTTTTAATCTGTAGATATTCATTTTTTTTCTTCCTCAGACACCTGCTATACCCTAGTCAGGACAGTGGAAAGCTAAAGTATATCATAATAACCAAGCCAGATAGCCAGTTTTGAACAGGGTGTCAGCCTATTACAAGACATAGGGTACCTCATTATATGTATACCTATGGAGAATTCATGGGATTCTAAAGTCATGAAATAGCAAGCATCTGGGATGTAAAAGGCAAATCAGAGCACCTGACAAAAACCCAGGCAGCACCAAAGAGGTCATGCATATTTTACATCAAAAGTACTATAGCTGGAATTTAGAAAACCAGGAGCTGTGCGCAGGCAACTGTAACTACTACACCACTGTGCTGCTCAATAAAGGAATATATTTCAGTTCAACAATAAAAACAAACGTTCATAGTTTTCCAAGGAGTATATGATGTATTATAATAATTTAGCATGTGGAATTTCTATATATTCTTAAGTTGCTGCAAATATTAGTAGTAGTTTACTATTTTACCCAGATCTGTTAGTTTCAAATGTACTTTGTGATTCACTGAGAATGAAAAAACATAAAATGTACCATCCGTGTCTTTGTTCAGACTGTGGACTGAATTTAATTTGGTTTTAAGAACCATTATGAAACCTTGCACAATAGCGCAGACGGAAAAAGTAAATTGTTTATAGGTTTAGCTGCGTGCCCATGTGACAGTGATTCACTGTTTCTATACATTTACACACCTTACACTCTTAACAGCAACAACAAAAAAAAAAAACATTAAACACAGCTAGTAAAATACTAACACTATTTTTATGAGATTCTGACTCTGACATTTAAGCAATCATTTACAGCTGTACTGGGGAGTTTCATATATCAGTGCATTGTGCTCTTCATTTTTACTTCACATACATCTACCTTGGAGTTACTGCTGTCTATTAAGCCAAAGGGTGGCTCCTTTAACAGCTGAAAATATACAATCATATGAAGGTGTGAAGGGAAAAAAATATATATGTTCTATGATATTAACCTCAGTCAAAAACTAGTTAACCACTGTGAAACTAGTAACACTACTCTACCCCTTCGTTACTTAGTCTTCCAGCTGTTTGTCATAGACAACAAAGAAACTCCAATATAACCTATTCTCCACCATGCCCTTTGAAGCTAAATTCCTAGATTCTAGTGTTATTTTCAGCCACAAGTGCAACTTATGCAGTCTTTGCCTCCTTCGCCCTTCCTCTTCAGCAAAACAGCTTCAATATGTGTACTGACAATGTTGAAAAGGTCATATAGTAACCCCTTTCAACGCGCACACACACACACACACACACACACACACACACACACACACACACACACACACACACACACACACACGCACACACACATGCATTTTTCTTCTCTTTTCCTGTACATAGCTTTCTAGAATGTTCAGACTTTTTTCAAATATTCTACTCTGTGGAAGATCTCCAAAGGTGTCTCTTGCAAGAAAATCATATTTTAAGACTTTTCTTCTTCACAGAAGTCAAAAACTATTGCCAAATGTTAAGCAGCCAAAATTGATGGTAGACCAGCATTTGTTATGATTTTAGTTGTATGACAGAAGATAGGTAGGGTCTGTATATATCCTGTATATCTTCCCATTCTCAGCTGCTTGAACAAATAATATGACAAGATGCCAAAAAAAAACCAAAGTCAGTGAGTAGGAAACATGATGGTGTTGCAATAAATGAAACCCTTGATAATACAATATTATGGTGAGTACCTAATAGTTACTTGCAGTGGGAAAGATCAAGTCCCAAGGACAAAATCATTTACAGTAAACAAGCTAAAGAATGGAGGGGGAAATCACAGTAAAAGCCAAAGGATCCTTTAGCACTTCCCTACCAGAGGAAGATTTTCATTTTTTTTTTATTTATTGTTTAGTAAACTGAGTAAATAACCTGTTCTATGGACACTTTTCAGGAATTAACGAGCAATGTGGGCAAGGGTAAATATGATACATCAATTCCAGTGCAACTAAATGCTGCCAGACAGAATGCTGACGTAGTAATATCACCAAGTAAATACCCTGTGCATGCAATACTGAATAAAACACAAACCACCTACACCCCAAGTTAAACTTATTGCAAAAGTAAGACAACAGGTTTCCTTTTGAGATCATTTTATATAAAAGCAAGCAAACAAACAATAAATAAATAAAAACAAAGAAATCCCATAAAACCTAAGAAAACAGACATATCATATAACCTAAGCAACATCGCATAAATTATTCAATTTCTGCCCCTTTTTTAAAATAAGGAACATATTTATTGAACCATTACTTATGACATAAGCAATCGTACATTTATATAAATGAAACAAACCACACTGACGCAATCCTAGTTGCAAGTATTTTACAGGCTAGATAATCTGCATATTTTTATTTATTTATTTGTGTTTGGACAGGTACATAATGAAAGGAGCTGATTGGCTTAATGAGTCCTGAGTGCAGAGGAACTATTACATCCCTGAATGCTATACCCTTAAATAAAAGTTGTGTGATGAAAAAAAAAATCTTCCTGACAATAGTGACTACATAGGGATATAAGGATAGTCCATTGTTACCATAGGTTACCAGATCTCTGACTACAGAATACATAGGGAGTCACACCTGCCAAAGAATACGATCACATGTTTTTTGGCATTCACTTTTGTTCCATAATTTTGGCACCAAATACCTGTTTGGGTTAGGCCCTCTTGTAGGATCCTGGAGTCCATGGGGGAGATCATGTTGGCACCAAGTTTGTAATCATCTGCAAACTTAGTTGACAAAACTCCTTTTACATTAGCTTTGACCTTCAAGAAGTATATACCAAAAAGACCTGTTGGTGGAGGTAGAACTGCCCACCCTTACTTCCTGTGTTCTATTTGTGAGCCAGTTCATTATCCAGTGAGTTACATAGGGATTAATATTTAGCCGGGAGAGGTAAGCTTATGATGCCTGAGTGTGGGATGATGTTAGAACACCTTCGTAGGGTGCAGATAGGCAGTGTGCAATGATCTGCTCTTATCCATTACCTCAGTGAGTTTTTCAAATAAGTCAGTCAAGTTAACTAGGCTGGACTACTCTTTGACAAATCCATGCTGGCTTGGGTCAAAAGAGTTTAGGCCACCTATATCCTTATTTATTAGATCCATATTAATCCTTTCCAAAGTCTTACAGATGAGTCTGATCAGGGTTATAGGACTGTGATTACCTGGGCCCATTGTACCCTCACATTTCAGCAAGCGATTGACACTTGCTGTCCTCCATCCATGCACATATAGCTGAACTTGTCTGCTAGTATATTGTCTATGTTATCTTGGTCAAACTACATGATATAATTTACTATTAGCTGTGTGCAGTGCTGAACATTGTTTCTGAGATTTCTAACATAGTTAAAAAACATTTATAGTTATATTTCACCTATGTTGTTATTTGATCTTGTGTGGTTTTGGTTGATAAAATCACTATTCAGAGTTTCTTGCTTAGTTTAACAAGAAATGTTTGACTTTTTTGAGAGTTACATTTATGGCTTCATGCCATTATTTATTTATTTATTTTAATAGAACTTGTTTTTATTAGTGTTCCGCTGCAGGGGGGTATTTTTAAATTTGATGTTGTCTTTATTTCTGAGAGGGTCAGATGCATCAGTGCACCTATCTAAATGTGCATAGAACTTGATAGTAAAGGGTTCCACATAAGCAGTGGGATTATTAAGATGGAACTGAATTTCATCAGGTTATCACTCAGTTTTAGTAGATTAGCTTAGGCATTTGTGTAAGAGTGAATGGAGAGGAGGGATATATGGTTACCAATTCTACCTGGGTCACCTGGTTCAGCGGAACATGAGTATGGGAAATATGTCAAGTTTACTTGTACTAACCCAAGAGAAACAGGACAATGATTCACAAGGTGGTGCTCTCTGGTCCAAAATTCATTGTGCCAAGATACTACGGCTGAACTACACATTAGCAAACCTTCTGACAGCTAACTTTATAACTGCATCATATCACCATACTGTCTGCAGACCTTCTCAGACATACACTGAAATTTCAACAACGTTAACTAATTTGTGAAGACTTTCCCCACAAAGTTCCATGTTTGCTGAGTCTAGAGATGGAGCTGTCTTACTTCTGCATGAGAGTATCACAGAATATTTCCATAAGCAGCTTCAATCTCTTGTCACATTGCCAGTGGGGTAACACAGCTTGCATACATGTATGTTTTTAAATATAAACACTGTAGCCTTGTACAATGGCAGGCCACACATACATTTACAAACCTCTTGTCCATACCTGGAACATGTCCTTCTGATGGTCTCACAGGAGGTGGTAGAAAAAGACTTTCATCAACAAGAAACACATCCTGCAATCATGTCACCACCAATATTATATTCATCCACACAGCTTGAGACCTCAGCACTTCCACAGATTTAGACATTAAAAGCGTGTGTAATTGGACACTCAACAGTGAGTCTTGTTCTTATACTTGGAGGCTTTGCAGTTGCCCGCCTCTACTGTAAATTTGATCTGGGACACTTCTCTCAATCTAGTATCATTAGCTCATTCTACTTAATACAGAGAGAACATTTGAGAAGGCCAACCCACTCAGGGTCTTAACCAATTATCTTCTGTTCCTCCTTTCTCCCTTTCCACTTTACTAAAAAAAAAAAAAACTTTGCTAGAAACTCCTTGTGTTCTGACTGAGTGTGCTTCTCAGCTGATAAGTATATTTTTGGTACTTTTTAACTGTTCGGAGTTGAATAAAACAATAACTGAATTCAGTTCAGAATATAGTTTGAATAAATTGCATTTATTTAAACTGTATTTGCTTTAATATTGCTGCACACTCAAGTGTGCTAGCTTGCACTGCTCTTGAATTGTTTTTAGTGCTATTTTAGCTGCTTTTCTAAAACAAAAAATATATAAGCCTGTTTCCTGCCTTTCCTGTAACTAGTCTAGTCCAGATACAGATTTGCTGTATCCAGGACTGTTTGTAAGCTTCTGAGCCCCCCCCCCCAAGCCTTTCTGTGTTGCAGGGGAACCTACTAGCTTACCTGTGGGACTGGTAAGCATTAGGTAGCCTATCTACCACAAGAAGAGTGGTTTCTGGTCCAGAAATTGTAGTTTATTGGCCGTCTGGGCTGTTTTTCCCATTACTTTCAACTTTCTGGTTTAAAAGCTTGTGTTTGCGCTTGTTTTCCACCTTTCCTGTAACTAGTCTAATCCAGATACAGATTTGCTGTATCTAGGACTGTTTGAAAGCTTCTGAGCCCCCCAAGCCTTTCTGTGTTGGAGGGAAGCCTTCTAGCTTATCAGTGGGAGTGGTAAGCACTAGGTGGCCTATCTACCACAAGAGGTGTGGTTTCTGGCCCAGAAATTGTAGTTTATTGGCTGTTTGGTCAGCTTTTTCCATCTCTTTCAACTTTCTGGATTAAAAGCCTGCATTTGCACTTGTTTCCCACCTTTTCTGTAAATAGTCAAGTCCAGATACAGATTTGCTGTATCCAGGACTGCTTGGAAGCTTCTGAGCGGTACCAAAGTCTGCTCTTTAATTTTTTTCCCTTAGATCCCCTAGTTCTCTCCTCTCCTGCACTTTTACTAGCTTGTTAGTCTACACTTTACCAGACTTCTTGTAGCAATTACTGTAGCACACAAAGTACTGCCAGCACTAAACATTCTACAAGGAAACAGCTCCAGCACTTATTATTAATGCCCACCCCTCCAGGCATGTCTAAAGGTCAGTTCCCTGTGCTTTCTCCTATTAACCTGGTGAGCTTGGGCATCCTGATGCAATGTAGTAACTGCCTCATGTACACTGACAACAATCTCCTCTTACCTCCAGACACTCAGACTTGCGAGAGATGCACTTATATATCCAAACTGGAAGCAACGCACTCTCCAGCCAAAACAGAATAACTAGTCAAGAGGAGAAGGTCAGCACTTGCACCACATCACATGGAAAACATAGCCCTCCAGAACACACACCACTGCCTTCACATAAAAACACAAACCACACACCCACCTTTGCAGAGGCTCTCAATAAAAATCTACCCAAACAGCATAGACCTCCAAGGTAGAAACGCACTCAACCGCCACAACACAACACTAATCACGAGACACATAACTGTCCTAAACAGTGTGCCACTCAACCAAAGCCCCTAAGGCAAAACAGCATCCCCAATACACTAGTCATTGGTGACTCGATAGTGAGGCACACTGATGTCCCCCTCACTAGGCTGAATAAGGAGAAAGTAACAGTCAGCTGCCTCTCAGGTGCCAGTATCTGATACATAACGCACGCACTGAGGTCCCTCAACAACAGCTACAAATATGACTGTCATTGTACATGTGGGTGTGAATGACCTGAGATGTACCTCCCTGGACTACATGAAAAGAGATATAGAGGAGCTCTCGGATTATGTAGCCCAGGCAGGTATGACCCTAGCCCTGAGCAGCATCCTACCATCACCCAGAATGATACCACAATACAAGCAGAAAATTATTAATTTCAACAATCGGCTAAACTTCTGGTGTCATTCTAAGGGGATCCAGTATCTGTCTGCTTGGGATGATATGATTGACAGACCTCAATGCTTTTCCACAGATGGCCTGCATCTGTCACCCCTGGGTTTCTGGATGCTGGCCAAGGCTCTTGCCACCCCTATAGTGCCTTTTTAAGGTGGTGTTCCAAAGACCAAATTACCACCATAACAGTTACAAACAACTGCAATCTGATGGTCATGCTGCTCAATGCTAGAAGTCTAAATTTCAAAATGCACTCGCTCGAAAGCACTCCTCAAAATTGAGAACATCAACATTTGTGCTGTAACAGAGACCTGGTTTAAAGCAGCAGAAAACAACCCTTCACCACCAGGATTTAACTCATTTCACACCTTTCAGCCCCAGAACTTGGACCAAAGCTCCAAAGGTGGTGGTGTTTCCATATTCATAAAGGATGCACACACCTCCAGACTGGTAGCCCAACATAATGCATCAGAGATACTTCAGGTGCAGCTACCATTAGGTAAGACAGCGATTCAGGTCATAGCCTGCTATAGGTCCCCAACCATGTCCCAAGACTCACACTCCACATTCCTAAGCACCCTGGAGAATATTAGGTTCCAACCTAACAGTCTCATACTGGGCGACTTCAACTACCTCTCCATTAACTGGGAAAACTATTCATGTACCAATACAATTGCTCAATGTTTCCTGGAATTCATTAATTCCAATGCCCTGGACCAGCTCGTTCTTACTCCCACTAGAGGTAGCAACATCTTTGACCTGGTCATTACTAACATGGGCGACCGTTGGTCTACACCAATAGTCAACTCCTCTCTGGTTAGATCTGACCACAAACTTATCACCTTGGAAATACACATCCCTCCCACCCCCTGCAAAGGTAACTGCCATGAAAAAGTTCTCCAAAGCTAACTGTGGGCTCCTAAAAACAAAGGTGGTTAGCTTCACAGCACACATGCAAAGGTAGAATAGTTGCATGACTGCTGAATCATACACCAGTGCACTGTACGAACACGTACACAAATGCATGGATCTCGCCATACCCACTAGAACCAAGATGCTCTCCTCCAAAAAATGGAAGCCAATCTGGTGGTCCCCTGCTATAAACAAACTCAACAACAGATGGAGGAAACTGATGTGATATAAGGAAAAGTCCCAAGACTGGAAAAATTCCCTTATCAGCCTCAACAAAAAGTTGTGATCCCTCATCAAATCCTCTAAAGCTAGCTATGAAAACAGGATTGCAGAAGATAGTAAAGACAACCACAAGTCCTTCTATAATTATGTAAAGAATCTCCACGGCAATACCCAGATATGCTCTGAGCTACTGCAAATGGTACCTCCTATACCGAGCCAACGGATATTGCCAATATACTGGCTGACAGATTCAGTGCCAACTTTACCCTCCCAAGGACCAATCACAATACCAGTAGATTGCCATGCACCCAGTATTACTGCCACACATGTTAAAACTGCACTGTCCAAGGCCAAGAATACAGCTTCTATGGGACTTGACAATATCCCTGGCTGTGTTCTACATGAACTACACAGTGAACTGGCACCTCACCTGTGTGCCCTGTTCAACCACAGCCCCACCTCAGGCTTTGTCCCTACCAAATGGGGCACTGCTACAGTCATTTCTCTCCACAAAGGAGGAGTGATTACAGACCTTGGGAACTATCACCCCATTAGCCTGACGAGTCTGATATGCAAAGCTATGGAACGCATCATCACAGACCTAATACACAAGGATATAGGGAATCTCCAAACTCTGGATCCCACACAGTTTGGTTTTGTGAAGGGTAGATTATGCCTGCTCAACCTGGTCGACTTCTTTGAGTCAGGCACTAGAGCTGCGGATGAAGGTAAGATGGTTCATACAGCCTACCTTGAGCTGGCCAAGGCTTTTGATATCATTTCCCACTCAGGAATCATAGAAAAAAATCACTAAGGTAGGCATCAACCCCTATATCACTAGGTGGGTTGCAAACTGGCTCACAGATAGAACCCACAGTGTGAAAGTAGCTGACTCCAAGTCAGACTGCCTACCAGTCATGAGTGGAGTCCCAAAGGGTTTGGTCCTGGGTCCTCTCCTGTTTGATATCTACTTCTCTAAAGTCCAGGCCAACATGAAGGGACTCTGGCTGACAAAGTTCACAGATGATTTCAAGTTGGGAGTTATTATTAACTCTCTAAGTGATGTTAACATCCTATAGAAAGGCCTCACTGAAACCAATGACTGGTGTCAGAACCATGGCCTTATGCTCAATGCCAAAAAATGTTTCATCATTCCCTTTGGGAAAACCCCAGTTCCCATGAATTACCACATCAATGGAAGTCCACTGAACACAGAAGGTGTTATAAGAGATCTGGGAACATAGGTTGACAGAAACCTCTCTTTTGACCACCACATTGCAACTGTGGTCAGAAAGTCCTTCTATGTGGCACATCTCATTACTAAGGGTTTTGCTTCCAGGAAGAAAGAGGTCATTGTCTCCCTCTACTCTTCCCTCATTAGGCCAATTATCAAGTACAATGCCCCACTTGGCATGTACCTCACCAGACACCTGCAGCAACTGGAGAGGCTGCAAAAGTAGCCCACAAAAAGGATCCTAGGCCTTAAATGCTTATTCTATATGGACAGACTCAAAAAAACTCCAACTATTCTCTGTCTCATATCACCTACTTAGAGGTGCTCTCTGCTTAAATTACAAAAACATGTCTGACCCAGCTCTGTTAGAAATGCTACATTTATTTATTTATTTAATTTATCATTTTGTTGACCGTGAAAGTCCAACTAGGACAGAGCCTATTTCAGCCGAGGCCTGGGGAGAAACGCATCAGATGCATGTTTTTGGATTGTGGGAGGAAACCAGAGTACCTAGAGGAAACCCATGTGAATGCAGGGAGAACATGCAAACTCCACACAGAAGGCACCCCAGCCAAGAATCGAACCAGAGAACCTCTTGCTGTGAGGTGACAATGTTAACCACTGCACCACTGCGCCAAATACATTCTAAAGAAATCCCAGTCCCTCCACACCACATGCTCCAGAGACCTCTACCTCATTACCACAATCAACAGAACATGCTGGAGGGACAGGTTCATAACTCAGAGACTGCCCATGCTATGGAATAGACTTCCCATACATGTCAAACAGAGCACTTTACTTTTCCTCTTCACGAGAAATCTTGATGAGTGGATGGAAACTAGAAAATTCTCCCCAGGGATCACTCCAGTGGTTGTACTCGACAGAGGCACTGGGAACTAAGTACGGGTGGCACAATGCCAGGGTAATCCTATGAGCTAGGCTTGTAAAGGCTCCAGGGCCATTAGCCTAGTACACACCTATGAACATATGAACACTGTAACCATTCATAAGAAACCAGATGCCCAATTTTGTTACAACATGATTTGTATGAGTGCAAATGTACACATCTATTACTTTGACCATGACACCAGATATACCTAAAGCCTTGATTTTAGCCAACATTACTAAAATAATGTCTGGTCATATGGGTAGAAATACAAGATGTCTGTTATATTAGGTTCATAGGTTCATAGGACGATAGAAGGCTATTGTCCCAGAGGCCCTTACAAAACTAGCCAAGAATTTCACCCTTCTTTCCAGAAAGTCAGCATGTCTTTCCGGTCCAGCAGAGACACAGGTGGGATCCCAGGGGTATATGTTTTGTGTTTCCCAGCCAGTCGTCCATGTTCCTCTTAAAAAGGGCTAGTGAGGTACTCTGCTTGAAATGGAGAGGAAGTCTATTCCACAGATGGTGGAGTCATTGGGACACAAATCTATCCCGCCAACAAGTTCTATTAATGTCACAGACTAGGTAGAGACCTTGCATGTGGAATGCACAAGTGGAGTTTGACTTACGTATATGCAGCAACTACATCAAGACTGAGTCTGAGACAGCCTTGTATGCCAGACACAGGTCACCTCTGAGCAGTCTGTATGAGACTGAGTAGGGGAACAGGGCTTTTAGCCTCTCTGTAGAGGATAGGTGCTTGAGACCCTGGATTTTCCTGGTCAGGAACCTCTGTGGTCTTTCCAACAGCTGCATGTGCTTGGCAAGGTACATGCCAAAGGGGGCATTGTACTCAATAATGGGTCTGATAAGGAAGGAGCACAGGGATGTTATGACCTCCTTGTACCTGGATGAAATACCCTTACTTATGAGGTGGACCCTGTAGAAAGCCTACAGTACAATGGAGGCATCATGGTGGTCAAAAGTCAGATTGCTATCAACCTTGGCTCCCAAGTCCCTCATGACTGATAGTGTGCTTAGTACGTTGTTATTAATGTGATAATTAGTGGGAACACCATTTCCTCAAAGGGGATAATAATGCATTTCTTGGCATTCATTTTGAGGCCATGTCTCTGGTACCAGTCATTAGTTTGGTTAAGGCCTTCTTGGAGGATGTTCACATCACTAGGGGAATTTATTACAGTACCCACCTTGCAGCCTTCTGCAAACTTGGTCAGCCACAGACCACTGGTTTTGGTTTGCACCACAGAAAAGTATTTCCCAAACAGTAGAGGCACCAAGACCAAGACCGATCCTTGGGGTATGCCAGTTGTTATGGGTCTACTACTAGAGGTGGCTTGCTATATTTTGACTGAGTTTGTTCCATCAGTGAGCCAGTTAGCTACCTATCTGGTAACATATGAGTTGATGCCTAACTGGGAGAGTTTATCTATTATGCCTGAGTGGGGAATAGTGTCAAAAGCTTTGGCTAGGTCAAGGTAGGTGGTGTGCACAGTCTTGCCCTCATCCATGGCTTTAGTGACAGTTTCCAAAAAAGCAACCAAGTTTAACAAGCATGATCTCCCTTTGTCAAAACCAAACTGTGTGGGATCAAGCGTTCAGAGGTTGCCAATATCCTTGTTTATTAGGTTCATGATAATGCATTCCATGGCCTTGCACATCAGGCTAGTTAGGCTGAAAGGCCTTTAATTGCCTGGGTTGGTGGACGCTCCACCTTTGTGCAGAGGGATGACAGTTGCTGTCCACCAATTTGTTGGGACAAAGCTGGTGCACAGGCTTTGGTTGAATAGGGTGTCTAGTGGTGGTAACTGCTCTTGCCTTAGTTCATGTAGGACACAGCCAGGAATGTTGTCGGGTCCCATGGAGGCTGCATTTTTTTGTCTTTGAGAAGGCATTAATAACCTGCTCCCTGCTGATGAGGGGAGGGGGACAGGTGCTGGGGATGTCCTGCTTTACTGATGGGGGGCAGGGGGTGAAGTTTTCACTGAACTTGTCTGCCAGCAGGTTGGCTATATCTATGGCATTTGTGTATTTGGTATTCTTGATCATCAGTTCAGAGCAGTTTTGGTAGTTACCTTTGAGACTGTGGACATATGTGAAGAAGGCCTTGTGATTGTCCTTAGTGGATGTGGCCAATTTGGACTCAAAGTAGACTTAGTGGATTCACCAGTAACCTTATTTACTTGCTCAGGCAAAGGAGAGATTGCTTCCAAATTGTCACCTGCTCCTTCTTGGTCCTGGACAGCAATTTATTTATTTTATTATAGAGTATGTTTATTTTTGCTGTCCACCAGACAAGTTTAGTCTTCCTTGAGAAAGATGACGATTCTGTCAGGTATTGCTGAGTCCATACAGCTATATAGGTGCTCATATATTTTTTTGTTCTAGGTTTGGAAATTTGTGCTTGATTCAACTGAAGGGATGGTGGCTGTGAAGCTGCTTATACCTGCTCTCAAGAGGTTGTAGTCAGCTTTGGAAAAGTTTTTTGTTCAACCCTGGCAAGGGGGGAGGGATCAGGTGAGATAATGACTTTGAAAGTGATTGCTTTATGGTTGGATCTTACCAAGAAGGGTGACACTGTAGGGGTGCTACTCATGTTGGCTAGTACCAGGTCTAGGATATTTTCACATCTTGTGAGGGTGTCGACCAGCTGATCCAATGCATTGGCACTGATGAAGTTGAGTAATCTCTGGGCATTCATGTTTGAGCTAGAATAGGCCTTACACTCTATGGTTGTGAGTTAAAGTCACCCAAGATCAGGTTAGAGGGTTGAAGCTTGATGGAGTCAAGTAATCCCAGATAGATGGAGTGGGCCTCCTGAGTCATTGTTGGGGGTCTGTAGTTAGCTATGATTTGAATAGGTGTTTTGTCAATAGTTAACTGAACCTGGAGTGTCTCCTGTGAGTCATACTGTTTGACCAGCCTGGAGGTGTGTATGTCTTTGATAAATACTGAAACTCAGCCTGCTTTGGCTTTATAGCCCTCTGTTTGGGGTCTTAAAGTATGGTAGGACAAGTAACCTGGTAAGGCCGGTGTGCTCTCCATAGCTTTAAACCAGGTTTTAGTGACTGCACAAATGTCAGCATCTTCCAGGGCAAGGAATGCTTGCAATGGGTGTAGTTCCATGTTAAGACTCCTCGCATTTAGCAGTACAGCCTTCAAATTTCATTTAGAGGAATTTTTCACGTTTGTAATTTTGTCCTCATGATTTTGCCTAAAAAGCCACTATGGGGGAGGCAAGAGGCTTTGCCAGAAGCCTGAAGCCCAGGGGAGAAAGATGAAGGGCATCTCTAGCAAAGCATTGTGGTCTGACAATCATATCCTCCCACTCTGTCAGGTATTGGAATGACACCAGAAACTAAGCCAATTGTTAAAGTGTTAAAGTCAATCAGTTTCTGTTTGTACTGAGGCATATGTTTATATATATATATATATATATATATATATATATATATATATATATATCTTTATGGCCTGTTATTGCACATGTTCACAGAGTTATTATTTGAAAAACATGCACATGTGCAGGGTCTGTAACTATGAGCCTCTATTAAAGCAATAAATGTACGCATGTGCCTTTTGTGGTAGATATGCTATGGACACTGTAATACATCAGTATGTGTTGTATTAAAACTGGATGTATTCCAGCTCTACAAACAATGTCATCAATTATTCAAAACCCCATAAAATCACACAATGCAATATGGGGATAACATCATAAAAATAAATAACTTGCCACACCTTTTAACAAAAAAGAAATAAATAAATAAACACAAGCTTCAACATATCTTTTGCTATGTTAAATCTGACGTCATGCAAGCATGAAACAAGTCATACATTCTGTTTAATCTGACTGATCCACCTTCCGATGAATGGTAACAAGTATAACAAACGTGGTACCATAAAGCACTATGTACAATCCATATGCAAAACCATCCTATTGAAATACAAATAAAATATCTCCTAATCAGAACTGGTAATAAGATAAATGAAACACACCCAGACAAAAGGAACTCAGTAATAAGAGGTGTTTGTTAATTTTTATATTACTAACACACGTTTGAAACAGGAAATGGAATACAGACTGCATAGTGCATTGCCTTTTAGTGCTGTTACTTAACACTAAAATTGGAGTATATGGTCTCCTGAATATATCATCTGAGCAAATTATTTTAAGACACATATATGGCTAATTACCAATGGCTGTGTGATCATGTAGAGAAATGTGCAAAAATCTGTGAAATCAGCAATGTTCTTGCTCAGTCTTCGGAATGATATTTTTGTGTACAAGACTGAACTCAGAAATAATTTGTAACATATACGTGGTTGAACAGCAGTGAAATCAATAATAGAATACCAATACTTAGCAGTAATTGTCACAATTCCAAGCATACACTGATTTGGAAAATTCCATATTCTGAAAATTAAAATCAATAAGATATCTGAGACACTTATGTGAACAGCACATATGATGAAAACCAAATTTATGACTTTGGAAAATAAAGCAGGTTAATCCCCCCATATAAATATGTGACAGTAAAAATCGCATGCAAGTAAATGTTATAAATACTGTATGTGACAGTATAAATCACATGCAGGTAAATGTAATGCTTTATCATTAGCCATACTTAAGGCATTTAGGCTGGTGACAAAATAAAAAAGTCATTTGTACTAGCAGTGGTCCTAATTCATGTATATGCCAGTACTGGCCATGAGACAATATCCTGTTTTGGCACATAGGTTGTCTTCTCTTATCTGTCCTTAAGATATGGGCTCCTACCCAAATGGCATTGTTGGCCTTCTGTAAGACAACCCTCAGAAAGAGATATCTCTCCCTCTTATGCCTAACTGTCTTTTGCACTTCCTAATTCTCCTGAATTTTTTGTGTAGCATGCAAGCATGTGTTGAACAGGCACATGTGACCTCTAGGGCTGGGGCATGATGGTATCTGACTGCCGGCCTGCGACTTGTGACTTAATATGGCTGCATGTACAAGATTAATTCATTGTGTTTTATCACTGATTGATGCTCTGCACTTAAAGGGGAGTAGTTAATTTTCTCAACATGTTGAAATTCTCGTAAGGATTAAACATTCAAAAATATTCTGAAACTTAACCGTGTCATTTCTTGTACACAAGCATACATCTTTAGTCCATATTGTACGGCCACTGGTTATGCAACTGCAGGTAGGTGGTAGCTAGCTTAAAAGGGCAAACCTATGTAAGAGAATAACAGGATGTGCTTGCATTCTGAAATACTTTTATACATCCCCTTATTATCCATGTGCAGCATCAATATTTTAGCATGCTGAGGACTGAATACCATGTGTTTGTTGTAGATGTTTTGTTACATTTTCTTTTCAAGCAGTCAGTAAAAAGTACTACTTTAGTGAATGCACAAAGAAGCATTTTAAAGTATGATACCTTACTTATTCTAAAATAGTTAAAATATAGAATATAGGAGGAAAAGTGGATTTTATGCAAAATGAGCTACTCAATACTTTGTGGTAAGTTGACATACCACTTATGGTTGTGATAGCAATAAGGACATTCAAGATTGTAAAAAGGCAGAGGCTGTGTGTGGCATAAATTCAGTTTGTGGCTATGGGTAGTTGAGTACAGAATGTAGGAAAATAATTAATATTAAGGACCATGACAAGTGGAAGGCACAGGACCTAAGGCTTCAGCATGAAAGTGGAAAGGCAGGGACCTATGGTGGTGTGCTGCCTTAATCTGAAAAGCAGCTACTTATCGACATGGTCCCTGATGCTCTCCTCTCCAGTGATCCTGATCAGACTGATATTAGTGTATATCAAAAAACATATCAGACTGTCTTATAGGTATTTTTGCTTCTATATAACTGTCATGTCTCTGCCATTTTTCTCTTTGCTGTGTCTCTCTCAGCCTGCCCTTCTGAGGTTCAAAAGTTTACTTTCCAATAAGTAACAGTCAGTAAAATGGCATTCCATGCACTATGCTTACTTCCTAATCATCACTGGTGTACCACAAGACTCAATCCTTGGTCTCCTCCTCTAACATTTTCACCGACGCCCTCTATACATCCACACAACAGGCAACCCTCATGCAAAACACAGATGATTCTACACTCTCTTGATAATACAACCATGTAGGTCACATCTCATAGCAAATTATTAAGAGTGATAGTGGATGATAAGCTTACATTCGATCTACATATACTAAATTGCATAACAAACATTCAACAAAAAAATAGAAACTCTTTACAGACCCAAAATCTTTCACCGCAACACAACTAAAACTACACTTGCCACTACTTATTTCCACACTTAATAACCTCCAGGCTTCACAAAAATTAAAACTTGAACAATGTTATAACAAAGTTGCGAAATTTGCAGCAAATACCCCTTTCAGAATCCACGACTGTATAGCACTAAAATGCCTAAATTGGTTAGAACTGCCTCATCAACTAACATGTACACAGCTGCTTACCACCTATAAAATGATCAAGCATTCCTCTATCAGTTCAGAACTAAAATACATTCTACACAACTATGTTCCTAGTTGGTCACTGTCATTGTAATCCAGTGACCAGAAACTCCTGTCTGTCCACAAACCTATCAAATCTGCTTGGCACTGTCTGCACTCGTACAAGGTTGCTAAGGCCTGGAACTCCATATCTGTATCCATCAGATCAATACCCTCCCTCTCATCTTTCAAAACCAGTCTGGAAGACTTACTAGCTTAAAATCTGACACGATTCTTGCTCAAAACCAGGATAAATTACATCCCTAAATGTGAACAAGTACTTTTTCATTCCTTATATCTTCTTAATCTTCCTTCTTCACTTACTTCCTTACTTCTATTAAATTCTCTTCCTTAACTTTCTCTCTAAATATACCATAAGTCTGTTTTTCCCTCACCACATATTGCAATTCCTGTTTGTATTAGACTAATTTCCCTTTAAATTCTCTACAAACTCTCTAAAACTTCTATAAATATTAAATGATTTTCATATAACTTGTATCGATCTTAACCAATGTTTTTTATATTATCACTAATTTCTTATAATTATTTAAACTGCAGATGATTTTGTTTTATTTTTGAAGATTGAAAATTATTGTTATTAAAATTTTTTGTAATAATTTGGAGCTTTTCTCCCTGGGCCTCCACTGAAAGTGGGCTTCTATCCAGTCAGACCTTCTCAGTAATTAAATGTCAATAAATAACTAAATAAATAAATACATTTCATCACAAATCAACTTCATGTGGATGCCCTTCACTTTAACAAATGTCTCACCTCTAAAAAATTCCTCATCAATCCTAAATAAATAAATAAAACAATGTTTTTTGAAACAAACAAAAGGCTATCAAAATGCTAAAATGCTCTGTAGATCAGAGACAAACACACCGACAGCAGAGCCAGCAACCATTTCTTTAGATACCTTGCTGTTTCCTAGATCAAACCCTTAACTTTCAGCACAAGTGAAAATCAAAACAAAAGTCAATTATCTTCTGTTGTCTTCTAGGCCCAGAAAGTGTAGCAATTTCTCTTACCCACTGCCAGAGCAGCCATAGGAAAAGCAACTTATTTGCCCAACTGGAATACATTGTACAACGTTTTGCCACAATCTCCAACAAAAAAACCCATGTTACTATAAACCATCAGCATCAGGACTAGCCACCTGGGGGTTTAAGCATTGTCTCTAGGTGATGTGGTCACACTGATTAATGTTGATGTCACATCCCAACCCCATGGAAAAAGGTGGGGGGTTGGTGACAATGACAATAACCGCAAATAACTTCCATCAAAATATGCCTCTCCATAGACGACCTTCCATGACAGAAACATCCTTGTCTCAAATTTACTAAAGCCATCTGGCTTCCTATGGTAGAGACAGAGTAATCTTCCTTGTGGGGTAACTGCATCTCAGACTACTCTATCAGCACCCTCAACTCCCATTTTCTGCTAGACCCCTAACAGATGTCCTCTGTTATAATCATAGAAACTATTCCAACTCAGGCTCAGAATTCCAAATCCACAACATTCAGCTTCATTGCTCTGATCATAGCTATTCTGTGCTTGAAAACCAAACTGTGGCAATCTTTCCCATCAAGCCTAAATAACATGTCCACCCACACAAAATTCAGACCAGAGTTTAAAAAAAATATACTATTTAAACAAAGGAGATGTAAGTGATGCAATGTAGGTTGTATTACCTACCCAAAACTATACATTGTGTTCTACCCCTGCTGCAGCTCACTCTCATTCACCTAACTCCACCCTAAGACTAATCTCCCCTGTTCCACTGTATGTATGAGTATGTATATACTGTATATATATATATATATATATATATATATATATATATATATATATATATATATATATATATATATATATATACACGTGTGTGTGTATGTGTGTGTAAAATGCTACTGCGTTAGCTTATTTCACATATACCAGCTTCTTACTTTGATTAATATAGCAAGTATAGTCAATGTATGTAATAATACTACTTTAGATAAGTTCAAATACAGCCGCTTCTTACTTTGTTCAATACAGTAAAATGGCAGCTTTAAAACCTTTGCGATGAATATGTTCTGTAGATATTCTGTAACTACATTACATCTTATTCATTCTTATTGTATACATTTGTGTTCTTTCCTTGCTGTACTATGCAGCCTGGGCTGAGTCTGATCAGTACCCTGATAAACTAATAAATAAGGATGCATGCATACGTGGCTAAATAAGATTAGATTAAATTCAATTCAATTAAATAATCATGTGGCTATATTTATTTACTCATTTGTTTGTTTGTGCATCTTTGTTTACATTTGTGACCACTGTGGCCATGTTTCTTCTGACACAGTATGGCATTATATGTAGCAGGTATATAGGTATGCACTAGGCTAATGACCATTAGGGACTTTATAAGCCTAGCCGTGCAATCCAACCCCATGTGCCCCTATGTAGCATGGATATTTATTAAGAGGTAGTTTGTTTGTTAGGAAGTTTCTAGAGGTTGTGTGTGTGTGTGCATTACTGTCTGCATCTGTCTGTTAGAGACATGAGGAGGCCAAACTTGGGGTGAATTTCTGTTTTCCCATTCATTGACCACTTTGCACATAAATAGGGTTAGGGATGGACTCTGCTTCACATGTATGGGGAGCCTGTTTCAGAGCTTGGAGATCCTCTGAGACACATATCTGTCTCGCAGACATATCTTATTTATGTCACAAGTAGCGGTTCTGATGCCGTTCGTTTTGCAGATGTGCAAAAGGTCCATCAGATCTGGATCCAAAGATGCCTTGTATGCCAGACATAGATTGCCTCTCAGTAACCTGTAAGAGACCAAGTATAGAGAAATGGCTTTAAGGTGATCCATATAGCACAATGTGTTAATATCCTGGATTTTTCTGGCAAGGAACCACTGTGGGCATTCCACTGTTGCAAATGTCTGGTCAGGTATACACTGAAGGGGACATTATACTCAATGATGGGTCTGTTAAGGGTCGAATAAAGTGGCACTATGACTTCTTTTTACCTGGAGGACAAGCCCTTACTTTTGGGTGACATAGAATACAATTAATTAGAGATATTGTGTTGCAGCAGAAAAAGGCTTAAATCCTTGACAACTCATACCGACTGAATGAAAGCCTGTGTCCAACAACTCTGGACATAATTCCTTTGCTGTCTAAAATACCACTCTAGCTGCCATAACAGCGGAATGTGCAGCTAAGATGGTCAATGGTCAGCAGTGGTGTGGATGATGCTGCTGAAAGTCCACTGTAAGCATCCAGTGTGACTGTAAAACCATCCTTATGTGGGTCTACAAACAATGCATTATGAGGCACTACAAACAGGTGATATGATTTGTGGTTTGCAGAATCAGATGAACTGGATGCTGATATATGTGACAATATCATTTCAGCAGCTCTGAAACAGATCACAGCTTCATTTGTGGCTTCCACACAATGACCCTATAGGCACACTTTTGCTGCAGTTGGTGCTTTAATAACTGCTGCTGGTGATGGGCTGCTAAAGCAGGCTTGTAGATGAGAAATAGTGTTAGATCATAGGAATGGACATTGAAGGTACAGCAGGGCAGTGACCACAATGTCAGTTAACTTATATAGGTTCTGTGTGTGGTATCAGAAACAAATAGAGTCTGCTCTAATAATTTAGCTTCATAGACACAATAATAAATTCTGTCTGTTCACATGATATGTAGTCAAACTAATGATATTTATAAGCTGGTGTAGATGCATGCTGTACTGGGACAAAACCAAAAGCTGTTTTTCTGTGACACATAGTACACCCTTTATAATGGTACTACAATGGTCAGAACAGCTGTCAATGCCAGTCAGAATCAGAACATCCTCAACACTGGGTTATAGATGTTCTACAATGGACAAACTCACTTTAGAGGTCATAAGTATTACTAGAGAAGGCATGGCTACGACAGGCACCTTAGCTCATAATGGTCATGTAGATTCTTCACCAACATAGTTGTGAACATCTTGTGTAAACAGATACAGGAATGGAGTTTGAGGAGCCAGCTGAAGTAAGTGTCTGTGTGATATAAAGTATCACACATCAGATAACTGTATATGATGGATGTGATTGTGCTGGTCTTACAGGTATGGTACAATGCAGAAAAGTGCAATGCTTGTGTGCCTTTGTTATTCACATGATGCTTGGCACAGCTGTCCATTATTTGTCAGTGTGGTCAGCTGTTCAAGATGCATATATATAAAAGTCCATGGCATTCAGTGAAGATCTAATGCTGGCTCCACATTACTGTATTCATTCTGAAATGGGATATCCAGATGCATATGCATAGTTTAATTTCACAGTTTCATACTAGACTAACTGCCTTTGTTGGCTGTTTTAAGCCTAGCTAATTATCCCATGTGAGAATCAAACCCCACACCTTGAGTTTGTTAACCATCATGCCAACTTCTCATTCCATGAATGTTGCATTAGCCAGGAAAGGAGTTATTTCAAGGGTGCAATTAGCTAACACCCGAAATAATCTTGTCAAATCTCCCTTATTCCTTTGAAAGTTGCCAGAGCAGAGGATAGCAAAAAATGATGATTATTTGTATCTGAAGGGGCAACTTTATAGAACTGTATAGCCTGTAGCACGGTGGGCAACCATCCAGCCACTGGCACGGTTCTCTTAGAAAATCCCAGGTGCAGCCACAATTCAGAAGCAGTGTTGTCAAAGGTGTTGTGGAATACTCCAGAAAAAAGTGCATTTGAATATGGATGCTGAACATAACTGGTGCCACTGACATATAGTAAGGACAGTTGCTAACTCAAAGACAGATCGACTACAGTTTTCTAAGCTTGTTAATGGAAGCCTCAGTCTCGATTTGTCCAGCTGTGTGACTATGAAGAAATCATTTCAGCTACTGTATGTGTTGAGTAGCCTCAACTGTTAGTTACATCTATTAATAAACATGCTACTGGTCATGGAGCAAACTCATTCACTCACAAGCCTGGGATGACATGCTCAACAAGCCACGTTGCTTCATAAGAGACAGCTTGCACCTGTCACCCCTTGGCTTTTGAATACTGGCCAAGGCTCTTGCTGCCTCCATAGTGCCTTTTTTAGGCAAGGCTCAAAATTCAAACCCACCTCCGTAAACGGCACAAGTAAAAAATGAGGGTCATGCTACTCAACGCCAGGAGTTTAAATCTCAAAATGCATGCGCTCGAAGCACTCCTAAGTATGGAGAATGTTGACATCTGTGCAGTAGCTAAAACCTGGTACAAGGCTCCAGAGAGCACTCCAGCACTACTGGGCTACAACTCATACCACACATTTCAGCCACAGAACATGGACCGAAACACAACAGGAGGGGGTGTATCCATACTCATCAAGGATACCCACACCTCTAGGTTAGTGGTGCAGTGTGATACCTCTGAGATCATCCATGTGCAACTAACATTGGGAAAATCTGCAATGCAAATTGTGGCCTGCTACAGATCACCGTCCAAGACCCAGGACCACCACTCCACCTTTCTGGAGACACTGGAAAACATGAAGGTCCTACCGAACACCCTGATCTTGGGAGATTTCAATTACCCTACCATTAACTGGGAAAACTACTTGAGTACAAACTTCCAGGCTCAGCGCTTCCTGGAATTTATCAACTCAAATGCCCTGGATCAGCTGGTAAACTCCCCTACCTGAGGCCACAACATACTGGACCTGGTCATCACCAACATGGGCGACAGGTGCTCCGTACCAGAGGTCAACCTGTCACTGGTTAGATTAGACCATAAACTAATCACCCTGGATGCCCACATCCCACCGCCATCCCCAACCAAGGAAACCACAGTGAAAAACTTTTCTAAAGCAAACTTCACCTTACTTAAGGCAGAGGTGGTAAGTTTCACAGCCCCCACACTAAAGGATAACACTGCCCAAGATGCAGAATCCTTTACAATTGCACTCTATGAGCACCTACAAGGATGCATGGATCGTGCCATCCCTAGCAAGACCAAGACTCACTCCCCTAAGAGAAGGAAACCAGTCTGGTGGACCCCTGCCATAAACAGGTTATACAACAAAAGGAGGAAACTAGTTCAGAAGAAAAGCAAATCCCAAGAAGGAAAGACATCCCTGATCAGTATCAGTAAGAAAATAATGTCCCTCATAAAATCATCCAAGGCTAACTTCAAAAGAAAAATAGCCAAGGATTCGAAAGATAACCACAAAGCCTTCTTTAGCTATGTCAAGAATCTAAGTGACAACTCGCAGATATGCTCTAAGATAGTGCAAAATAGCACAAAATATACTGAACCTACTGATATTGCCAACATACTGGCAGATAGATTCAGTGCAAACTTCACCTCCCTCTCACCTTCAAAAGGGCCTACAACAATACCGGAAAAGTGTAGTGTCCCGAAAATCACAGAAGCACAGGTGAAAACAGCCCTTTCAAAAACCAAAAACACAGCATCAATGGGGCCAGATGGTGTCCCAGGCTGCATCTTGCATGAACTACAGAACAAACTAACCCCCCACCTAAACACGCTGTTCAA
Organism: Protopterus annectens; assembly: GCF_019279795.1. NCBI lineage: Eukaryota > Metazoa > Chordata > Ceratodontiformes > Protopteridae > Protopterus > Protopterus annectens. The sequence goes on from NC_056726.1 coordinate 1,892,162,046, forward strand.
ACTCAGCCTCTCCACAGGCTACGTGCCCATAGAATGGCGCACAGCAGTGGTTATTCCGCTCCACGAAGGAGGGGCCACAACTGACCCTGGTAACTATCGCCCCATAAGCCTGACTAGCCTGGTCTCCATGGCTATGGAGCGCATCATCATGGAACTCATTAGCAAAGACATTGGAAACCTCCAAACACTTGACCCGACCCAGTTCGGCTTTGTTAAGGGCAGATCATGCCTACTAAACCTGGTTGACTTCTTCAAGACAGTTACCAAGGCCATAGACGAGGGAAAGGTGGTTCACACAGCCTACCTTGATCTTGCCAAGGCGTTCAACGCCATTCCTCACTCGGGTATTATATAAAAACTTACCAGCCTGAACATAAACCCCTATGTCACAAGATGGGTTGTCAACTGGCTTACAGACATAACTCACACGGTAAGAAAAGCGGGCTCCAGGTCTGACTTTAAACCAGTCACAAGTGGTGTCTCACAAGGCTTGGTTCTGGGACCCCTACTGTTTGGCATATATTTCTCAGAAGTACAGGCAAACACAGGAGGACTACGGCTAACCAAGTTCGCCAATGACTGCAAACTGGGAGCCATAATTGACTCTCTGGCTGACATGGACATCCTTCAAAAAGGCCTTACTGAGACAGACACCTGGTGTCAAAGTCATGGCCTCAAGCTAAATGCCAAAAAATGCATAGTCATCCCGTTTGGGGAAAATAAAACACCCACAAATTATCACATAGGCGGAAACCCCCTTAATACAGAAGAGGTAAGAAGAGATCTGGGGACCCAGGTAGATAGTAATCTCTCCTTTGACAATCATATTGCCAAAGTAGTTAGGAAATCCTTCTATGTGGCCCATCTAATTACTAAGGGGTTCGCATCTAGAAATAAAGAGGTTATAGTGCCCCTCTGCTTGTCACTCATCAGACCCATCATAGAGTACAATGCCCCATTTGGGATGTACCTCACAAGACACTACCAACAGCTTGACAGACCACAAAAGCACCTCACCAAGAGGATTACTGGCCTCAAACATATGTCCTATGCAGCCCGACCGAAAAAACTCCGGCTGTACTCAGTGGCATATCGCTTACTCAGAGGTGATCTCTGCCTGACTTACAAAGCCATGTCCAACTCAGAATTGATGGACATGCTCCATCTAAAAGAAATCCAAGTCACTGCGAGCCACAAGCTCTAGTGAGCTAAACCTCGCCACAACAATAAATAGAACATTCTGGAGGGATAGATTCCTGTCACAAAGACTCCCCATGCTTTGGAACAAAATTCCTAACTACATTAGGCAGAGCCCCTCACTAATACTCTTCAAGAGAAGCCTTGACGAGTGGATGGGTAACAGAAAATACACTCCTGGGATCATCTCATTGGCTCTGCTTGACAGAGGCTCAGTTAATTAATCAATGGGGCAGCGAAAGCCGACACACTCTGGCTAGGCTTATAAATGCCCTCGGGTGGATAGCCTAGTACCTACCTATGTACCTATGAACCTATGAACAAACAACAGTGACTCCAATGTGTTAGTCCTCCATTCAAGTTAAATATCACAGAAAAAATCATTAACAAAAATCCTCCCATCCTGCTGAGGCAAGCTGTCAGACAGTAAAAAACTTGATGATAGAGTACAGCATTTAATAAAAAAATATGAAAAATTTCCTTAATGAACAAAATGAGTGCAAATATTTTGGAGACCTAGATTAGCATTGCAGTTTTTCTGTATCTTAATACTGGTTTACTTTTATGTCTGATTGCCACCTGCAGTCTCATGAGAAAATTGTTTATTAAAGCAATTATAAAGAAGAAAATTGTTTATTGAAATGATTACACAGGCTTGTTTACTGTGCATACTGTAAATATTGTTCAGATATTTTAGTTTAATATTAGTTGAAAAGTGCTGTATGCAAATTGCATGGGGATGACATAATGGTTAAGGACTTTACCTAACAGATACAAGGTACAGCTTTTGACTCTGACCTCTTGCTATTTGCTAGGCTTGCAATTGACTACAGACTGATAGCCTAGTATTTAACTATAAACACTATTTTAAAGGCTAGCATGTCTCATTATACATTATAGTTTGAAATCTCTGTGTTCTGATGTTTAAAATACTGACAGGCATCAATAACATAGACACACATGCACACACATATATGTACATACATAACATTGCTTCATTTATCTCAAATGGCTAATGAAGGACTGGAAGCCAAAACATGGAAAAATACAAAACACGTTTTTTTTTTTTTTTTTGCAGGAGGCAAGCACTATTGCACAGACCATGTGGAGTCTTTACCCCTCCACATCTCTTGTTAATTATATATACTAACTCTAAGATTGCTGTATAGTTGGGAAAGTGCAAATTCTTCAATCCACACTGTGCGCAGTCTTGCACAGATATAACACCAGCAAAACCGATCAAATTAGTTTATATCACTTCTGCTGTTGCTAAAAAAGTTTGACAAATGTTTGATTATGTGGAGTATTTCCAGATATATATATCTATATATATATATATATATATATATATATATATATATATATATATATGTATGTGTGTGTATGTGTGTTTGTATGTGTGTGTCATTACCTTTTCTCTGACTTGCACATTACATGAGTCCAGTCAGACCTGATGGAGGTAGTTTTATTCCTGATCGTCATGCATTGCTTTGGCAAAGGCACTGCAGTACCTTCAAGCATACACGCATTAAGACACCAGGGCACATCTGCACAAGCACATGCACACACACACTCTCAGACATTCCTGCTCATAGACACACACATGCGCGTGCGCACATACACACACGCATACACATGCACACACGCGTGCACACACATACGCTAACACCTATACACACACACATATGTGCTAACGCACACACACACACACACACACACACACACACACACACACACGCACACATATATGCTAACACCCCCACACACACACACACACACATATGCTAACACCCATGTACACACACACCGTCAGACATTTATGCACATACATACATGCTCTCACACACATATGCTAACACCCCCCCACCTCTGTGCAGAATGTACATACACTGTGATTTCTTCTATCGGAGTAAATCTGTGACTGCTGTATTTTGGCATCATTCACTTTTTTTCCTCAAAAATTGGAAATTTATGCTGCCAACCAGTTCTCTCAACTGCTAGGCAGCATATATTAGTGCCACAGGCATTTCTGGGGGGCAAATGCATGGTTAAATGGTGTTAACCACTTCCTTGGATTGCAGCATTAGCATGCAGCTCTGCTACTGGGTCTGCCCTTGCTCAGACTCCTTCTAGTGGAAAACCTGAATGGTAGGCAGTCTAAGAAAAAGGCTTACCAAGAGTAGGAAAATGGCTGTATTAAGACTTTCCAATTGTAGTAAGGAGTTTTGAATCCCATAAACCTTTGTTGTATTAAGACTTTCCAGTTGTAGTAAGGAGTTTTGAATCCCAAAAACCTTTGCTGTATTAAGACTTTCCAATTGTAGTAAGGAGTTTTGAATCCCATAAACCTTTGCTGTATTAAGACTTTCCAATTGTAGTAAGGGGGGTTGAATCCCATAAACCTTTGCTGTATTAAGACTTTCCAATTGTAGTAAGGAGTTTTGAATCCCATAAACCTTTGCTGTATTAAGACTTTCCAGTTGTAGTAAGGAGTTTTGAATCCCAAAAACCTTTGCTGTATTAAGACTTTCCAATTGTAGTAAGGAGTTTTGAATCCAATAAACCTTTGCTGTATTAAGACTTTCCAGTTGTAGTAAGGAGTTTTGAATCCCAAAAACCTTTGCTGTATTAAGACTTTCCAATTGTAGTAAGGAGTTTTGAATCCCATAAACCTTTGCTGTATTAAGACTTTCCAATTGTAGTAAGGGGTTTTGAATCCCATAAACCTTTGCTGTATTAAGACTTTCTAATTGTAGTCAGGAGTTTTGAATCCCATAAACCTTTGCTGTATTAAGACTTTCCAGTTGTAAGGAGTTTTGAATCCCATAAACCTTTGCTGTATTAAGACTTTCCAATTGTAGTAAGGAGTTTTGAATCCCAAAAACCTTTGCTGTATTAAGACTTTCCAATTGTAGTAAGGAGTTTTGAATCCCATAATCCTTTGCTGTATTAAGACTTTCCAATTGTAGTAAGGTGTTTTGAATCCCATAAACCTTTGCTGTACTCTCCGTCTTTCTATTACTTCATGGAAGTCTTGTGAATGTCTTGCTTCTACAGTATTCTCCCTCTTTTTTACATAGGCACTGCACTTTATGTAATTTACCCTGCGACTTTTCTTTCTGATTATTATATATAGCACCATAATTTTATATGCTTAATAGTATAAAATATTGCTGGATTTACAAAATTTCCTTTTTTATTGGACTTGATTTCCAAATGTATCATAGTTGTTTTGCACTGCACATTTCTTACAAATAATGTGCGACAGACAGTGCCAAAGTTATAAAATATCTTATACTATTTAATGCACCCACCAAATGGATTCCTAAATCCCCAACAACTATTAAGGACATAGCTGGTAATATCTTATATAGTCTTTGCAAGAAAATGGGAGTCATTGTCTCACCAAATTCTGAAGTTTGCTTCACTTATTATAGATCATGCTTGACATGGTGATCAATATCTTACACATAACAGCCATTCTAAACACACAAAACCTAAAATCATGGCCTCATCTGGGTCTTACTTTGGACATTTATACTAATTCTCTGACAAAGATGGTAGTTGTAAACAAAAATATAATTAAGATTATACTATTGATCTTATTTCTTTATACAGTTTTGCAGTCAATATGTGAGCTTCCAAGTTTTTCCATCTATTATTGCAAAAAGACTTGCTGCATTAAAGGTAACATTGCAAAATGATAGCTTTCTCACTATTAAGAATAATCAAACATTCACTCAATTAATTGGAATGCATTAAACTGAAATCATATTCTGTTGTCAATGATATTAATGTTAACCTTTTATGAAAGCTAGGCATTCATTTTATTAATAATTGATTTATGTGCATTTGTATAGATATGCAAAAAAAGTGTATCCCTGAGACAAACAACCATTTTAAACTGTAATCAGGAGAGACTAACAACCAAAACAGTAAAAAATTACTAACCAACTAACTAAACTAAATAAATAAATAAAAGTCTCTACCTAAAATCATACATTGCATAAAAACAACCATAGCTAACTGGGTCTATGTTTACTGATCGACTAGTACGTTCCTCGAACAGCCATTCATCCTACACATAACATCAAATATGCCATTCATCAAAAGGCTATATGATCATAAAAACATCACTGAATGATCATAATTCACCAACATAAACAAAAGTGCACAAAGTACATACTTAATAATGCAGGGATAAGGAAATATGCCCTTTCCCCATGTAGCGCCATCTCAGAATTGGTTTATATAATTAGCGGGGGTTGTGGGGGGCTGAGGGTCTGGTGTTCACCAAGTCCTCATCATGTGGGGGGGGGGCCTGCACCCTTCACATCCCCCACTAATTATATATATACCAACTCTGAGATCACACTACAGAAGGGAAAGGGCACATTTACTTATCCCTATGTTACCAATAAGTACACAGTTCATGCCATTTTGTTTATTTTGGCCAATTATGATCTTTCGATGATATTTTACAATCATATGGCCTTTCAATGAAATGAACTTTTGATGTCATGTTTATGATGAATGGCCATTCGAGGAACTCGATTCGTTCGATCGGTAAACATAAACCTAGCTGACCAATGGTAATCATTTTAATATATTTGGTTAACTCATTTATGGAGATTGAAATAATTTTATTTTTGCTTAGTGGAAATTTACATAATCATTTTATTATGTCATCTTTAATCAGAGTTGGCTAATTTGGCACTGGAGTTTGTTTGCCAGCCCTAAACTGATTTGGCTATCAATGAATCTCAGTGCCACCATGGACTCCATAAACCAATTGGCTGATATGACAATAAGCAACTTTCTTTTCATAAATATAAAAGTAAGACAGTGCTGAAAAACAAAGGGACAAAGCTGTAAGTTAGTGGCACCTTTCCTCATCCAAATATTTGTAATTTTTTACACCTTTAACTGAGATCTGAATGGTCTAGTGGGCTAATGCACTATCCTGTAATTGACTGGGTCCTGGGTTCGTGGCTGGGCAGAATTGATTTTCTTTATCCCAGATTCTACTCCTTCTATGGAACAAGCTCCCCAGTCATGTGAAGCAGAGTTCCTTCCTAACACAATTTAAATGCAACTTGGACAATTGGATGAATAACCGGAAATTCATCCCTGGTTTGGCATCTATGTCTCTAATGCACACAGGTCATCTGTAAATGGTTCATCTATCAGGTCCATGCTTACACTTATCAAGGGTATCAGAACTTGTCAGAGATTTGGGATGCATGACTAGACTTAAAAAAGGCCCTTGTGGTTGTTAACTTAGTAAACACCTATGAATGTAAATGGAGCAAATTATTTAGGATTGTCTGAATAATTGGTAGGGAGGAACTGAGATTTATGTGCATCGTGTATCTTAGGATGTTTTGGCCTAATGTTAGGTTGGGCTTCTTTTATGATTACCATGAAAATCAGTAACCATCTGCTCCAGTTGATAGCCATCATTCAAGTAAATTATGTTTCAGAAATGTACATATACATGTAATGGATATGTTTTACTATATGTATATAGTTGGGTAGCTATGGTTAAAATTCAGTCGAAGCAGGTACTGTTTATATGAGATGACAAATCAGGGGTGAGAACAGCAATAGCCAGCACTTGTTACAGAATCATCAGGTATGTAGCACACATGCACTAAGTGCTGCTGTGAGAAGATAATTCTTCTCATAGCTAATAAGACAGTTATATACATGTGTGCAGTTCAAAAATGTGTAGTGGATGCAGTTGGTAATTGCACATGTTATGTAAGACACTCATGTGGTGTAACCCTCTGCTGCTGAGTTGCATTAAAAGGCTAATGACAAACATTTCTGTCTGGTTTTACAGACTACTTGTCACATGACTCAAAGAATGAAACAACTTGCACATCTTGAATAGAAGTACAATGCTTCTGAAACATGCTGATGGGTGCATTACTGCATAAGTACCCACTGGCCATGACTGGACATATTACAGAAATTCATTGTCAGCTACTGCTGTTTGCCTACAAATTCAGAAGTGCTACAGTTCTATCATTACTTTAAATAACTTGCTGCTAGTAATTATGGGGTGATCCTGTCTCACTCTGCTACACAAAGAGAGCATGCCATTGACCAACATGGCTAACAAAATCAGACATACCAGACTGTATGCTCATGTGTTCTAGAAAGTGTTAAGAGCTTGACATAAAACTTTAACTTAGGCACACAGTGAAATAAGTCATAGCTACAATGAATGGAATCAGCATTTTTTGCCCTAAATGCATCAGTGAAGATGAGTCATTGTGCATTTTAAAAGCAATTGAAGTGTAACACTTCAATGTCCTTATGGGTGCTTTAAATATTACTCATAAAGTCCTCATTAAGGAATGCATTTTTCATGTTACTCTGCCAGGGTCTCTGTGGTTTTGAGCTATATGCCTCAACTAAGTTATATGCCTCAACTAATGACAACCATAAGGTGTTCTTTAGTTACATCCATAACCTAAAAGGAAAGGCCCGGATTTGTGCTGAACTGGTTGTTAATGATACCACATATACTGAGCCTGTGGACATAGCTTACCTGTTGGCAGGCAGGTTCTGTGAAAACTTCACTCCCCTGTCCCTGTCACATGTATCCCATGACATCCCTATGACCTGTCCCCTACCTTGTATCTCTAAAGAGGAGGTTGTAAATGCCCAGTCTAAGGACAAAAAAACAGCATCTACAGGATGTGATAACATCCCAGGCTGTGTCCTACATTGGCTCCAACTACAATTAGCAAACACCATTGGGTAACTCTGAGCACCGGCTTTGTCCCAGCTGAATGGAAAATGGCCATAGTTATTCTCTTGCACAAAGGTGGTGCTTCCAATGACCTCAGAAACTATAGACCTATTAGCCTGACTAGCCTTATCTGCAAGGCCAGGGAGTGAATCATCATAGACCTTATCAACAAAGATATAGGTAATCTCCAAACACTTGACCTTACTCAGTTTGGATTTGTCAAAAGGAGATCATGCCTGTTAAACCTGGTGGACTTCTTCAAAACTGTTACCAGGACCCTGGATGGGGGGGGGGGGGGGGGCTGTGCATACAGCCTACCTAGACTTACCCAAGGCTTTTGACACTATCCCCCACTCAGACATCATTGACTAATTCACCCAGCTAGGCATCAACCCTTATATCATTAGATGGGTCACTAACTGGTTCACTGATAAAACACATATAGTCAAAATAGGGGAATCTACCTCCAACAGCATACCTGTAACCACTGGTGTTTCATATTGGTCAGTACTGGACCTCTACTGTTTGGAATCTATTTCTTTGAAGTACAAGCCTTTAGCCTAGTAACTTCCTGTGATCCTATGCATTTGCAGTGCAACTTGTTTGCTTACTATGTACTTAACAATTACGAAAACATTTTGCCTTTTAGTAGTATGTTTATCTTAAAACTTGACATACTAGAAAAGCAGTGTAAATATGTTCAGCATTATTTTAACTTATTCTATTTATCAGTTATCTATCTGTCTATTTACATGTGTGTGTGTGTGTGTGTGTGTGTGTGTGTGTGTGTGTGTGTGTGTGTGTGGGTGCATGTGTGTATATTTATGTTATGCATGTCCTTATTATATGTAAGTACATCTGTATCTCTCTCTCTCTCTCTCTCTATATATATATATATATATATATATATATATATATGGGTCTACTTCAACCCATCAAATTTACATTTATTCGAATTTCACTTAACCGAGTCCACTTCTTTGAATCTTCATTACTCTGAAAGTACTGACTGCCAGTGAAGGGAACCACTTGGCTACCATGGTGAATTTGTGCCCTTTCTTCTATGTAGTGCGATCTCCGAGTTGATATATTTAAGTGGGATGTGGGGTATGGGGGGTAAAGCCCCCCCACTTTGGTGGGTTTAGTATTGGTCTATTTAGGTATTTACTCATGGTGGCTAAGTGGTTCTTTTCACAGGGATAGGATTTTGGCAGTCCATGCTTTCAAAGTAATGAAGATTTGAAAAACTGGACAGGGGTAAGTGATATTCAAATAAATGTAAATTTGATGGGTCAAACTAGGCCAATATATATATATATATATATATATATATATATATAATAGTGCTGTAGGGCAATTTATATTATAGGTTTATAAGTAAGTACTAAGCAGTAAGTAGACCATTACTGGCATACCCAATAACCCATATTTAAGTTACATCCAGCCTTAATGATGGCAACTCAAGGTAGACTGGGGAAGAAATTGAAGCTGCTCATCCAATTATGCATGTTTTAATTGACATTGACAGACTTCTACTTTGCTTTACACCCAAGGGAAATTTCTTCCAGAGATGGCGAATGTACTGGGTTATGAATCTATCACACCAATGTGCCTTACTTTATCTGTTCATGAAAGTTTAGTTCCTTTCACCAGATATTTGAGGAATCATCTTTTAGGACCATGGTATTATAAATACTATGTTGTTATTTTACCATGACAGATTTTATTACAGATAAAAATTATTTAAAGGCAAATTTAATAACTTTTGCTAAATACACCTAATTTTTTCCACCCTTCTACCTGGACCATTAATTCTAGTCCTAGTGCTCCTGTCCATCACCAGCTGCACCTGCTGCTCTTTCCACCCCTGCAACTTCTCTGAGTGAGAAGGGGCTATTATGGATCTTAAGTATGGTATAGGGGCAATGCTGCCAACTGCTTTTAATGCTGAGAGGGTTATAATTATCTACCCTTATTTCCCTCATCCCTCACTCCTCCAGAGTGACAGCGTCCAAAGACTACTCCCCTCTGTGGACCAGGAAGTAATCTTGAACACCTGAGTATTAAAGTTTGCAAAGTTTTTTTTTGTTTTTGTTGTTTTTGGTGACATGAGTAAAAGAAACGTTTTTAGTGATATGAGTAGACAAAAAAGTATGACACAAATGTGGTTAAGATGAAAGTGGTAAAAGAAATAGACGTGATACAAGTGATGTAAATTGAAGAATGATAAACTGTAGGGTAGAGTGGAAGGAAAAGTAGTAGATTAGTTGAGAAAGGTGGGGTCAGAGAAGGAGAGATATATACAGGTGTACTGTATAATACTGAAGGGATGTGGCTATTATGAGAGAAATATGCTGCATAAACTCTATGTAAGGAAAGAAAAGTTAATAATCAGACATCTGCTGAGCAGGGGGGTGTTAGGAGTGTAAGAGAAACAAGAGGCAGCTCTAGATAATTTTATCTAGCTCTCTTTCTCTCTCTCTCTCTCTCTATATATATATATATATATGTGTGTGTGTGTGTGTGTGTGTGTGTGTGTGTGTGTGTGTGTGTGTGTGTGTGTGTGTGTGTGTGTGTGTGTAAAAATACGTAAAGGTAAATAGGTGAGACAGTGAAAAATGTATACTAAAATATTTTAGACAGTAGTACCTGGTAATTCAAATACATATATGTCTGTCTCTAGGTATACATACTTAAATAAATGTATACATAAGGAAATGTACACAGATACACACACACACACACACACACACACACACACACACACACACACACACACACACACACACACACATACACACACAAAGCTAATGCAAACTGACCATTGAAAGTAAACTGTAAGAAGGAACAATGAAAAGAGAGTAGTTGCATCGGTGCATCACATACATAAAACCATTATTTTCATGTTAATCATGTGCCTGTACAACATTAATATAGATGAAAACAGTCCTACAATTAATCACTATCCCTTTTCAGTATGATTTAATAAAAGGCAAAGGAATCCCCAGGCTTTTTATTTTGAAATAAATCACTTGCAAATGATTATGAGAATAATTTGCAAACCTGTTTCTCTGAAGATGAGATTGAAGCTTTTTCTATGCTTATTAAATCATGTTCCTACAAAAATGCAGTTGATGATCAATATGAAAACACATCAATTAATTCTACTGATATGCAATATCACATCAGTGTTCATTCAGCCGACATGCTCACATTTAAAAAGACCCAAGTAAATTAAACAATCATATTCATTCTTTGTTGAGCATCACTTATTATTACAAAGCAATTATTTGAGAATCCAGTGCTTTTCTGTACTCATCCATTTAAATGTGCGTTGATTTACCATTTCAAACATTTCCCAAACTAAATAGTTCTTAGAATAAATATATTAATGAGTCCAGTACACCTATCCGTGTCTTGAAGTAAACACTGATTCTCCCTAAGCTTCTTTCATTTCAGCTTACAGAATTAGTCATAACCATAGGTAATGTTAAATATTGTCTCAGGCAATTCTTTCTCAGAGGTAATTTCTTTTATTATGTCTGTACTTTATATTTGTTGATAAATATGAAAGGTAAAGTAATTAAGCCCTGATTCACAGACAAGTTCTGAGAGCGTGTGCATTGTTAATTTTCAAGGAGATCGATGCTTGAAGAGCCTCAAAGAGAATCAGAAAGGCATTAGGCATTAAATAGCACCAGGAGCCCAAACAAAGGACTACCTAATTACAGAGATGTCTAATGATAACAATATACATGGTGTTAGGCTGCTGTACAGCTGGTGCAGAGCTACAGAAGGGTGCTTAGCTAACATGATGGAGGTAGACTAACACATCTGAATCAGTGCACGTCCAAGCATTCAATGTAACATTGCACAGCACATTTACAGCCGATATGATGGCGATCACACAGCAGGTAGACTAACACAACTGAATCAGTGCATGCCTGGCATTCAATGTTACACTGCACAGCACATTTCTCACTCAGCTGTCACAAGAAAGGCAACATAGCAGCCCCCAGATAGATGACTGCAGGTGTGCAAGGCAAAACCCAACCCATGATCATTGTACAAATTCAGAGAAAATGGGGTAGATAGAAAAACAGAAAACAGGAAAACAACAAGAGGAGGAAAACACACAAGTATAACCATAAGGAATGAAGGGTTGTGGGGTAAAGGAGGGGTGACCTATTTTCTTTATGGGAAGTGCCCTTTTTGTAAGATTTATAAATGATGGGTAGGTAGAGAAGGTAATGAGAGACAGCTGTAGTTAGGGAAGACAGAATAGGGCAGGCATCATGGGCAGAGATGCAAACAGAACACAGACTGACACAGTTTTTCTACATACTTTGATTACAGACAGGCACTCCTGCTTTCTGTAACTCCCAAAAATATTCAACTGTCGCTCCTCCTCTGCTACAAAAAAAAAACAAGTATGCACTGCTAGGCATACATATATGATAGGTAAGACAGAATTACTTAAACATTTAGAAAGAATGTTGCCAGTATATGTCAGGCTCTCTCTTTTAAACTTCTGCTACTGCATCATTCACCGTACTAGTAAGTTCAAGCCAGGCATCCTCTTCCAGAGTCAGAATTCTAACCCAGGTGGTGCTACCTAACGTTTCTGTGCAGGAGAAACAGCAGAATTCATGCTCTTTGTGGCACAACACAGTGGGGTTCAGCATTCCACCATGTCTGACATAATGACAGACATTCATTCAGATCTGCTCAAGGAGCAAAATGGTAGCCCTGTGTGTGTGGCTGCATGGACGTTTGTGGACCACATGTGATGCAGCCTAGTGTTGTGCTGTGAAGTCCCTCTTTCTTTTCTGTGTCTACACTGCAGTGTAAACACAGAGCTGTGGCAATTTACTGTGATGCTATGGGAATGCATATTCCACATTGACAGTCATACTGGCTACATGCTTCAGGATCACAGGAATGTGAATGCCTAGCACAAGCATCTTTGGGTAGAATATTTTATTTATTTATTTTATTTTACATTTGATAACTGGGAATGTCTGACTGGACACAGGCCCATTTTCAGTGGAGGCCTGGGGAGAAAAGTTCAAAGTATATACATTCACAACATCTTACAGATTTTGAATTAACTTTCCTTACAGGTAAAACTAACATTCCAATTAAATGACAGCGTACTGCACTCACTCAAAGTAAGTAAGAACATTGTTGGGTAGGACATTACATTATACATTTCAAATATGTCAAGCTATACAAAGCCATACAGTGGTTATTGGACTTGTTGGAAACATAGTTGGCAGTGATTTTTGGGCGTTAAAGGCATTTCATTGCCTGTAGTCATGATTGTTCTGTGGATAGAGTGAGAAAATAACAATTATTATTGTGGTGTACGGGAGTTAGTTGTAATCTAAGTTTTTTATCCTGGGGTGAGACAGGAGTACAGCCTGTTGTTCATGAAGTGTACTTTAAAGAGTTTCTTAAACTGAGTGGTAGTGTTGTTGGTTATTAGGTGGGTAGGGGGGAGTTCCAGAGTTTAGAGACTGAGTTATAGTTTGGCAAGACTGAGTTCTACATTTTTGAAAACTGGACTGGTGATGTCGAGCTGTTCAACGATAAGGTGATTTTTGTATAGTATGGCTACTCCCCCTCCCCATTTACCCACTCTGTCTGTGTGAATGATATTATACACTGGTGCTTTAATTTCATTATTGTGAATTTCTGGTTTTAGCCACGTCTCAGTTATTATGACAATTTCTGGTGTGTATAAAGCTAACAGAGTATGGAGGTCATGTACTTTGTTAAGGATACTTCTTACATTGATATTAATAAGGAGGAGAGAGTTTTTCTGTCTATGGAGTAGGGTATTATTCCCATTGGGGCTTGGGGTGTCTAATTGGAATGGGCCTGGATTTGCGTGTATGTTGCCACAACATGTGAGTTTCTTTTGCAGGTATAAGTAGAGTCTGTTAAGTTTGATGATAATTTTAGTGTATTTTAATGAGGTGTGGGACTGACTACTGGCTGGGAGTAATTTGTGTAAGAGGTAGTCAATGTGTGTGGGTAGCTAGAGGTATGGAGTTAAGTGAATGTATGTATAGGCTGGTGTATAGTTTAGGGATGCAGATTGCTTTGGAATGGTTAGGTTGTGATGTAGCTGGACGTGATAGTTGGTTATGGTTGGTAGTAATAGTAAGGTAGAGATGGAGGCAGTGTAGAGTAGGAGTTGTAGTTTTGTGATCTGTGATAATAGAGACATAGATATTTAGTTAAGTAGACTTTGTGAAGTTGCTGGAGAAGTATAGGGTTTGTATTGTGGCTTATAGTAAACTAATTAATGGGCTAATTGGGTAATTACCTATGATAGGTAGGTGTAGTGGAGGGAGGTGTTTGAGGTAAAGGGGAGGTGTGGTGTATGGGTATAAATGTAAATGTAATGGGGTGGGTGGGAATGAGGGTAGGGGAGTGGATTGAGCCCAAGAGAATTGAGGGGGAACAGAGCAGGAACCCTACGACTTGCGAGAGGCTAGGGTTCTGCAAAAAACAATCAGGAGGAGCACTTCTTGAAATTAACCAGGTCAGTACAATGCAGTTCTTTTGTCTTGGCTAAAAAACTACCCTTTTTGTTTTTCTTATTTTTGGTGGGCACAAATAACTTTAGGGGACAGAGTTTCCTGCCTGGATAGGCTTTTCTTGCATTCGCTCAGTAGGAGAAATGAGTGGCAATGAGAATTTCTATTCACTGAGCTTTTAACTTTTTATTTCAAATTGACTACCAGCTATCAGAAGTTACATAGCTTAGTAAATGCTACCATCTAGTGGCCAAAATGTGGAAGCGCAAGCCCACCCCCCCCTGACTAAATGCCAATAAGATGAATGGGGAAGTATATATATATATATATATATATATATATATATATATATATATATGTATAGGTATATGGCTGGGAATACAGCTGGTCCATGCGGTGTGTGGCCAGTATTTGTGATAACGCTTTTGAGTATTTTAAACCTACTTAGTTTGTGGTTTGGGCTAGGATGTCCTTGTAGACTGCAGGGAAGATGATAGCTTATCCACAGAAGAGTAGTCTCAGGACTTTGACTACAGCTGAGCAAGAAGGGCAACTCCTTCATTGTGGGTGAATATCCTGGCTGTGAAGAGAAGAAAGGAACAGAATGAGATATATACACTTTAATTAAAGGACAAATGGGGGGGCAGATAGGGCGTTGAGTGTAGGACACAGTATTTTAAAATGAGCACTTAGTCATTGGAGAAAATAGTGAGGTATACCTCGCTAAGGGGAATACAAACTACCAGCAGTTATTGAAACAGAGGAAGAGTGACAGGGCAAGTGTTCAAGGTAATCTGTATTAAAAAAAGTCTTTAAGCCAGCCCTAATAAATAGCGCACATATCATAACTCTAGCACTTTAACTTAATCTTCCCTAGAATATTGTACAACAGTGATTTACAGACAGAAGTGCTACCTGGTTTCATTAGTATATGTGAAAAAGATAACTGCTCTTGTTAGCACAATATAATGTGTTGGCACCATTTTGGACAACGCCAGTCATTGCCATACTATTGTGGAATACAGAAATTTCATATAAGATTCGGTAGACCTGGAACTTCTCAGAATTAAGGAAAGAGCCCTGTCTGAAGCAAAAATAATAAACCCTGTGATGGATGTCAGTGACAGTAAGGCAGATTTGGTGAATGACAACTGCTAACCTATGACACTAACATGACACTATAATATCTGCCTGTAACTGTCGAAGAGGGGGCATCTCTGTACAAAGAAATCCTTGTAAAGGACATGCCATATATTTACTTTATTAATATCAACTGCTCAATTTCACCTGCTCACTGCAGATTGCTCAACTCATGCTATGCTCATAATTAGCAGCATTTTTTAAAACAATGTGTTTTGCAAGTGGCAAGCCTTCTACCACTCGTACCCCGCCAGTCAACAAAGATATGGTTTTAGAGGTTGCACAAACTCAGAGAAAGTGTATTTACAGAATGAGTTTATGTATTCCAGTTTCTTGCATTGCAATTGAGAATTACATTTCCTTCAGAGGGAAGAGATACATCAATGCAACTAAATACATGCATATAACTTGTCAGTAAAGGATTCTGCATAAACAGTGAAGATATAAAGCTAGGAGAAGATGTTGTAGAAATAAATGTAACTCAAATGAGGAGTAAAAATGCTCTTGCTAAACTTAATAGGGAAGTCTGGACCCTGATCAAATCAACCAAAGCCAAATACGAGATAAGAAAAAAATAACTCCCAGGTAAAGAACAACCACAAAGCCTTCATTAACTACATCAGAAATCTTAGAAACAGTGTCAGCATTGTGGAGAGCTAATAGTAAATGATATCCCATACTCAGATACAGAGAACACACACACACACACACACACACATATATATATATATATATATATATATATATATATATATATATCAAAAGCATTTTTACCCATTTGCTTTACATTTATTTTTACCAGCAGTGATTTTTTTTTTTGTTTCATTATAGAGTCTGTTTATTCTTTGGGTTCCACTATAGGGTTTTATTTATGTGTGTATGTATATATGTATATATATATATATATATATATATATATATATATATATATATGTATATATATATGTATATATAGGTTTACCATGACTTGTTCTAATGGTGAATGTGCAAACACGAATTGGTTGAACACACTGTCCTCAGAAATGTAAAACATGAAATAACATTAATCTAAGCTCAAAATGTTGAATGTGCTGCTATAAACAATCACCTGCAATACGACGTTCTTACATGGTCATTTGCATCATGTGCATCATGACATTGGTGGCAGTATAATGTAATTCACAGGGGAAATACATCAACGTTGACAACAAAATAACTAGCAAGCTACATACAGCAGAAAATGTCAAGGCATGTCAGTATACTGTGTTTCGGCAGTACAACACTTTGGACAAGTGACGTGCAGAGATTGTGGAGGGAGGTCACGCTTCAGTGAGGAACAGGGAAGTAGCCAATTTCTTCACTGTAGTGTACTCTTGGAGTTGTTATATTTAAGTAGGTGGGGTGTGGGGGGTGCAGGGGGCATAGACCCCTGCAAAATAGTAGAGGTGAGCTAATTGCTGTGGCTGGAAGAGAGGAATGTCAAAAATATGGAATGTACTTTATAATGCAAACCATTTGCGACATTCCTCTCTTCTGATGTTTTAGGTTAAGATGTTAATTTTCGGTCAAATGCATGTTTGATGTTACTGCATTCGACCTTATCATGGTAAAGCTATATATATAATATATATAGATATATATATATATATATATATGGTTCCCATTCAGAAGCCTGAAACATCATAAGCCTGAAAATCAAAATCCTGAAACCAAAAGCCTGAAAATTCAGAATCCTGAAAACTCAAAATCCTGAAAGCCCAAAATCCTGAAAGACCAAAATCCTGAAACTCAAAATCCTGAAAACACAAAATAGGCATACTGATGTCATTGTGGCTTTGCTATTGTTAGCCCTGTGGTGTTAGGTCATGCGTTGGGGTCAGGTAAGTGTGCAGTTGGTTTTATTTTAGGGTTAGGGGCGGTTTAAGTGAGTTAGGGTTAGGGCGCAGGTTAGGCATGTATGCAATAGTGACAAATATTGGGGTTAGGGGCGATTTAAGTGAGTTAGGTTTAGGGCGCGGGTCAGGTGAGTGTGCGATAGTGACGGACCTTAGGGTTAGGGTTAGGGTCAGGGTCAGTTGGTAGATATTAGTGTCTTTATAGTGACATATTAGCATTATTTGTGTTTTCAGGATTTTGAGTTTCAGGATTTTGGTCTTTCAGGATTTTGGGCTTTCAGGATTTTGAGTTTTCAGGATTCTGAATTTTCAGGCTTTTGGTTTCAGGATTTTGATTTTCAGGCTTCTGATGTTTCAGGCTTCTGAATGGGAACCATATATATATATATATATATATATATATATATATATATATATATATATATATATATATTTATATTTGTGGATAAATGCAGCTCTTATACCCATATATACACCTCATTCATATCTCCCATGAGCAAGTCCTCAAGGTACTATCCAAGGCCAAGAATACTACTTCTCCATGGTGCTGGATATCAGGACATGTCTGACCCCATAAAGAGAATATTTAATGTCTGTCTGCAAACAGGCTTTATGCCAAATGAATGATGGGCAGCAACTATGACCCTCTTGCACAAATGTGGGACATCCATGAACTGAGGTAATTATAAACCCATAAGTCTGACTAGCCTCATCCATGAGACTATGGAAATGAGTATTATGGAATTAATAAATTAGGATATACTGTTGGTAACCTACAAACTCTTGACCCAAACCAGTTCAGATTTGTTAGGGATAAATCCTGCCTACTTAACCAGTCTGACATCTTTGAAAAGGTTACTGGAACAAATGTTAAGGGTAAATAATTACTCATGGTATTTATATAGACCTCACAAAGGTATTCAGCACCACCCCCACTCCAGTATCGGGTCTATATTATATAACTGAATGCTTAAAAAAGCAAATGATGAATAATTGACCCCATGTAAGCAAAAGCTTACATTCGCAAAAGCTCAGAACAGCAATTTATTTCAAAGGGAAAGTATTGCTGTTCCAAAAAAAAAAAATTGAAATAATACATAAAGTGGGGGGCAAATAGCAACTCCAAGATTGCACTACAGTGCCGAAAACAGCAAAGTAACAGAAGCGGTCAAGCGAGCTTAAAAGCCGCTTCGCTATTTTGCCTTTTTTGTTGTTTTAAGTTCGACCAAGATGCATTCAATAGAATGCATCTTCAGTCATCTAATATGTACCCTCCAGTATCATTGGTAAAGTATTCCAGCTAAATGTTTATCCATATGTGACTCACTAGAGAGCAAACTTGCTTACAAACAGAACATGGGAAATTAGGGTGTGCTACTTTGTCTCCTCCAAAAGACTAATCACTAGTGCTGTACACCATACGTTAGTCCTTGAGCCATTTCTCTGTCATTTACTTCTTGATGGTCAATACTACTGTTAAGGGTTTATGGCTGATTAGGTTTGCAGATGCCTTTAAACTTAGTGCCATTTTACATCTCCCCTAAGGACATTAAGATCCTCCAAGAGGGCCTTTTCCAAACCAATAGCTGGTGTCAAAACCATAGGGTAGAACTGAATGCCAAGAAATGTATACTAGTATCCTTCATCTAGAAGAAGCCCTTGTAACTATTACATTGAGAACACACACATGAAATTTGATCCAGTAGTTAGGGAACTAAGAACCTATGTAAACAATAAATAGTTTTTCTATCAGCACATTTCCACTATTACAAGAAAGTGCTTTTTCATTGGATATCTTATTATGAATGGTATGCTGCCAAGGTCCAGGTAAGTGATCATTCCACTTGATTCTGCACCCATCAGGCCAATCACTGAGTACAATGTCCCCTTCAGAATGTACCTGTACAAACATTTGAAACAAATTGAATGCCCACAATACTTTCATACCAAGAATATCAAGGACAGAAATAAAAAAAAATTACACAGGCTATGTCAAAGCCCTATCTCTCTTCTTGGTGTCATATACACTACTGAGGGGGTGATCTCTGTCAAACATACAGGGCCTTAACAGAACCCCCCAAAACATACTACATATTTGCAAGTTCAAAGGGGCAACAGCACTCAATCAGGAGATCTACATATCTTTGCATCATACATAGAACATGTTGGAGGGGTTGATATATATCAGAGAGAATAATACTTCTCTGGAATCATCTTCCTTTCCACTTAAAACAAAGTACAACAAAATTGTTGCATTACTCCACAACTGCTGGCTATATTCAATTTTTTTTCACACTGTACAGTAACTGTGAAACTGTCATATTACTGTAAAACTGCTGGCTATTTTAAATGTTTTTATTTTACTGCTGTCAACCTTAACTTGACTCTCTGCTTTTTCCTTTCATCAGTCTGCCTACTTCTTGTGACTGTGTTCTTCACCTCAAGTAAACCTGCTTCTTTACACTCCTACCAACCTTTTCATCTTGCCTTTTTTTCATTCTGAATCAGCCACTCACACACCACAGATCAATCCCCCCTTCCATCTAGTCTAAATCACATTGCAGCCTGCTCACTCCTTGCTAGTCTAAAGGATCTTCAGAGCTTACAGTACAGGAGTGATTTACTCAAATTTAAACTAATGTAGGTGCTTTCCTGTGATAACTCCAAGGAATATCTCATATTTCTTTGCATTGTACTTCATATAATCAGTGGATTGCACACTCGCTTTTCCACTCTAACTTTCCTCACTTTCTGCCACTAAATGGCAGTGTAATACCACTCCTAGAAGCTATCCTAAAATGGACAAGGATCACTCAAGCTGTTTTGCTCATGGAAACTCTAACTAAATATCTGTCTCCCAGTTTTAAAAGTGCTGCTTACAAAGCATACTAGGGCCCCTGTCCTAAAACAAAGCATCCTTAGACATTAATAACATTGCACTCACATAACTTACAACAGATTTAAAACCAACTCACACTGATAGTTTATCCTAGCAGCTGCTGGGGTGGGTCTATTTTGTCTCTCTTTGCTCCCCTACCCTACCCTCTTCCCCACCCACCCCTTTACTCCTCCAATTTATACTTAGTGGTTACTCCACTCCCTCCTATCAAATCACACCCACATACACATCCCACTTCTTAGTGTATTCACCCTCTGTCCTCCCAAATTCTACCCTCCTCCCATCTGTCCTCCCAACCCCCACCCAAATCTTTCCCTCAGTCATACCAACCTTACTATTTCATACTCGCAGACCAGAATATTTAGGAAATCAAACCGTGTGTGGCTCAGTACAAACTCTACAGTGGTAGCCCCCTCCCTTGCCTAGCTTCCTGTGGTTCCCAAGACCTAACAGCGGCCCATCAGGACCACAAAAGAAAACTAAACCAGAAGCCTCAACTCTTCTTAAAAATCAGGGTAGCCCCCTCCCTTGCCTAGCTTCCTGTGGTTCCAAAGACCTAACAGCGGCCCATCAGGACCACAAAAGAAAACTAAACCAGAAGCCTCAACTCTTCTTAAAAATCAGGGTAGCCCCCTCCCTTGCCTAGCTTCCTGTGGTTCCCAAGACCTAACAGCGCCCATCAGGACCACAAAGAAAACTAAACCAGAAGCCTCAACTCTTCTTAAAAATCAGGGTAGCCCCTCCCTTGCCTAGCTTCCTGTGGTTCCAAAGACCTAACAGCGCCCATCAGGACCACAAAAGAAAACTAAACCAGAAGCCTCAACTCTTCTTAAAAATCAGGGTAAACACAAAACATTAGTACCCTATTCAGAGAGAACTATACTGTCCTTGTCAAGAACCTGTCACCCTATCTTGAAGACTTTAATAATACAAAGCCTGTAAAAAATTGCATCTTTATAAATTCAGCACTAGTAACTCCATTGTGTTGAGTTATACTACTGGAAACTGTTACCTTTAAGACCCTGCAAAGTCTCCTGGCGGTGTATAATTTGGTAATCTGAATGCTATTTAAGTATATGAAGGCAACTGAATCTATTTTAAAGGACCTGAATGTGTTTTACTGCTTATGTAAATGCTCGCAAATGTTACTGACTTACATTTAATGTCTTTATATCATAAACCATAAGCAACCTAATTCTGCAATCTTTTAAAGTAACTGGATGCTATTTTATGTACAAGAATGTGTTTTAAAGACTATGCAAAGGCCTGCACATGTTCCTGACTAACTCTAGGCATCTTTTAAGCATAATGCATTAGCGACCTAGAGCTGAACTCATTTAAAGTTATAATTTCAGTATCTGCTGTGTATTTAACTAAGCTGAAGTCATTAGATGCCATCTCATAGTATTTGAATGTTTCTCTTTAACTGCATACTTTATGGATTATGAAGGCATTTGAGTGTGTTTGTGGCTAAAAAGGATAGCTGTTTTAGCCTGCTAGTACTATTTTTCAACCTTATTAACACTAATACTCATATCTCTCTCCCTCACTTGTATCATAGGTAGCCCCCTCCCTTGCCTAGCTTCCTGTGGTTCCCAAGACCTAACAGCGCCCATCAGGACCACAAAAGAAAACTAAACCAGAAGCCTCAACTCTTCTTAAAAATCAGGGTAAACACAAAACATTAGTACCCTATTCAGAGAGAACTATACTGTCCTTGTCAAGAACCTGACACCCTATCTTGAAGACTTTAATAATACAAAGCCTGTAAAAAATTGCATCTTTATAAATTCAGCACTAGTAACTCCATTGTGTTGAGTTATACTACTGGAAACTGTTACCTTTAAGACCCTGCAAAGTCTCCTGGCGGTGTAGGCCCCGCTCTGCTTCGCCCTGGCTCGGGCTCCGCTCCCCTCCCTGCCCCCTTATCCCACCCGCCTCAGCATCCCTACTTTTATAGCTACAAATAGTCCCTCCCACTTTCCCACTTAACAAATCCAAAGCTCCCTTGTCAAACTCCATAACTCCTCCCACCGCAGGGCCCAACCCTCTAACAAACCCCACACAAAGTCTTTCCCCCACTCGTTACCCACTTCCCTACTTCAGTATGGCAAATATCACTTATACTATTACCCCATCATAATTATACTTCTCATCACCACCTATATCCTAACAATATATGAAAACCAAACTCTTATAGGCATTCCTTTCCCTAAGTGCCACACCAACTCCCAATTCAATCTCCATGACAGTTATATACCACCCTCAATCTACCAGGACAAAAATATATCCCCAAAATAGTCCACCCGACACTTCAACACCCTAAAATTCCACATAACAAAACTAATCTCAAAATACTATTTAAACTACAAAGACTTTTAGTTTACTTGAAAAATTGTATTAACATCGATGGAGATATTCACCCAAACCCAGGTCCCACCACTATGCCAATCTCTAATCCCTATAATTTACCCCGAAAACCTACTGACTCCCTTCTAATACTACACCTGAACCTAAGAAGCATTAACAACAAAATTCACAACCTTCACGCCATCATAGCTAGTCATTCCCCTGACATCATGTGTCTAACCGAAACATGGCTAAAACCCTCTACTAAGAATGAAGAGATCCTCCCACCCGGGTACAATATTCTCAGGGCTGATCGTACAAAGAAAAAAGGTGGAGGAATAGCTATTATGTTTAAAAACAAACTAAACATCCTTAAGAACCAAGTACAACCTCCTATGATCTCAAACCTAGAAATTACAGCCCTACAGATCTGCCTAAACACTCAAAAACGCATCAACCTTATTGTAACCTATATCCCGCCAGGGAAGAACACAGAAAACCTGGAGCAATCCCTGAGCTGGCTAGCCATCAACTACTCACAAGAAACCATAGTTCTTGGAGACGTCAACATTGACTGGTCTCTCTATTCTACCCATATAACTCCACAACTTATTAACCTATATGGTTTCTCCCAAAATATCCTATCCCCAACCAGAATAGGCAACTCACTTCAAAAAGAAAGTATAATTGACTGGATCCTTACTAATAGAGACTCTAATAACTATACCACTGGCACCCTTCCCTGTGACCTCAGCGATCACCTAATAACTTATATCATTAAACATAAATGCCCAACTTCTAACACCCCCCTATATAGATTAATCAGAAACAAAAAAAAATTTGTCCCTCAATTATTTCTTGCTGACCTGAAATTCTGCAACTGGACCATATTAAAGACTCTTCCACTAGAAGAGAGTGTGTCCCACTTCAATGACATGTTCCTTAAGATACTTGACTCACATGCTCCACATAGACAAATTAGAACCAAAACATGCATAGCACCTTGGCTCACTACTGATACTAAATCCAAAATCAAACTTCGTGACCAAGCCTGGGAAAAATGGAGAGCCACAAAAACCCCCCAAGACTGTTGTAAATTTCAACAACTAAGAAATGCCACGAAAACTGCCATAACCCAAGACAAAAAAACAATACTTCTGCAGCCTCCAGCAAAAACACCAGAACAACCCAAAGAAATTCTGGGCAGGTTTTAACAACCTTCTGCACCCAGGCAAAACTTCCACCCCAACCCCTGAGAAATTCTTAGAGAAAGGCCAAGAAGAAGTAGCCAACACCTTTAACTCCTTCTTCACTGAGACTATCCAAACCTTAGCCAGTCACCTTACCTCCACTTCCCCACCTGCTGCTAAACTGCAACGTGACAACCCTACCCCCTTTAATTTAAAGCCAGTCTCTTCCTCCTATGTACGCTCCCTCCTAAAAAACCTCAAACCAACTACCCTAGCGGCTGACCACCTTCCTGCGGAATTCTTACAAATTGCATCTGATGAAATAGCCTACCCCATATCAATCCTAATAAACAGATCTATAACTGAGATGAACATTCCCTCAATCTGGAAGACTTCCTATATCATTCCACTTCACAAAGGAGGTACCTCCCTGGAAATGTCAAATTATAGACCAATAGCCATCCTGTCCCCCATAGCGAAAATCATGGAAAGATGCATCCACAAACAACTTCTTCACTATCTGACCTCTAATAATCTCTTGTCCAATGCCCAGCATGGTTTTCATCCACACCATAGTACAACTACTGCCCTCCTTTCCTTTATTGACTCAATCAACAACGATCGCAATAACAAACTCATATCATCTGCCCTCTTTCTGGACCTATCAAAAGCATTCGATATGGTCAATCATCAATTCCTTCTCAACATCCTTGAAACCCTACGTCTGGACACTCCAGCACTAAACTGGTTCAACGCCTACCTCACTGGTAGGCAACAAGCTGTCCTATGGCAAAACAGGATATCAGGATTGCTCCCGAATACCATAGGCGTTCCTCAGGGCTCGATACTGGGCCCACTTCTGTTTTCCATCTTCATAAATGACCTTCAATCAGTCATCCCTAAATCCACCTGCATACAATACCGACGACTCCACCTTAATCTGCTCCGCCGTCTCCCTCTCGAATCTCCAAATGACCACACAACGTTGTTTTTCACTAGTTGAAAAATGGTTCACTGACTTAAAACTTCTACTTAACCCAGCTAAAACCAAACTATTACTTTTCTTCCCCAACGTCTTCTCACCTCTAGGTAAAGAACTCCCAAACACTAACAACACAACCTTTCATATTAAATCCAATAATGGGACCCTCATAACCCCTGTCACCAGTACCAAACTGCTAGGTGTCACTATTGATCATAAGCTCAAATTTGACATACACATTACCCAAACAGTAAAGTCTGTTAACAAAAAACTAGGATCTATGTACAGAATTAAAACTTCCTAACTCCCACTACCAAATTAACTATTGCTCGCACCCATCTCCTCTCTTCCCTCCTCTATGCTTCCCCGATCCTCTCTTTTCTTAATAAACGTGAACTTAACATGCTCTCTCTTGCCTATAACCACATTGTCAGATTTATTACAGGTTCCCCTTATCGAACCCATCATTGCCTTAATCTGCGAAGACTTGGCTGGTTGGAACTGCCAAATCTCCTCAAACTTAGCCAACTCGCCGAAGCTTATAAAATAATCAACCATCCTGATAGAACTCCCTCACTGTGCAAAATTCTAACTCCATATACTAACCTCAACAGTCTCCAATCATCAAACAGCATCCAGATCCTAACCATCAAAGCAAAAAACTCAGGTGGGGATGCCCTTTATGCAAATTCCATTGGCAAGCAGTGGAACTCCCTGCCAAACAACCTTAGACTTACTTCTTCGCTCAATCATTTCAAAGCTAACCTTAAAGAATATCTCTCCACACAATGGACATGCCCATGTCGAGAACCTGACTAACTACATATCTCATTACTTCTAGCGCCACTTCCCTAGCCCATTTCCCTAATTGCAGATCTCTAAAATTTCTCTTTCCTTTTAGTAATAAGGAAAATCTCTGATTTCAGTCTATTTCTCAGTATCTTTAACAAAATCAATGTTTTGTGTATAATTTCCTGTCTGTCCTTTAGTCTTATATAACATCTATGTAAATTTTCATTCCTGCATATGTAAGCTGTATTCTCTTGTTGTAACAATACTTTGAATCTTGCAATTTAAATATGTACTTCTATTGTGTATTGGAGCTTTTCTCCTCGGGCCTCTACTGAAAACGGATATGTATCCAGATAGACCAGCCCGGTTAACAAATGTAAAATAAATAAAATAATAAATAAAGGTATTCCACTCTAACTAATCTGCTTCTAACTTTTGTCCTCATTCTTCTACTTCTAATTACCCACCCCAAATATAGACTTCAACCCATAGCTATCACATCTACGACTTCTCCCTTTAACAGTGACAAACCTTTAAACAGTTACCATAATATATCACCCAGCTTACTCAACTACCATTTCATTTATTTTTTCAAAGCTGAAAATCTTGCCCTATACTACCATTAACAAAATTACCCACTGCTATTCAATTACTTATTACAAAAAGAACACTCTTTCCAAAACACTCCCATTGCATCCTAAACAGAATATCCCTGTGTGGGGACATACACTCCAACTCAGGACCCTCAGGCATAACTACACTCAACCAAACTTCCCCTCCCAAAGACGTCCGCTTAGCAACCATAAACATTCATAGTGTGTGTATCAAAATTACAGATTTCCATGCTTGGCTAACACAAAACACCCCTGACATCATAGCAGTCACAAATATCTGGCTAAAACCCCAAATCCAACATATTGAAATAACACTCCCAGGTCACAGTATACTAAGAAATGATAGAACCAACAAAAAGGGAGGTGGTGGATCCCTAATTTATGCTGATTCTCTCACAATACTATCCTTCCAGAAAACACTCCCATGTTTCTCAAATGCTGAAATCTTGATAGGAACCCTACAAATCAATAAATCTAAACAGCTAAGCATAGCTAGTATATATATATATATATATATATATATATATATATATATATATATATATACCACCTGGACAAAACATCTAAACTCTTGAGAATATCCTCTCCTGGATGTCATAAAAAAATCTGCAATTAAACTATTATTATGGGAGATCTAAACATCAATTGGCATGATTTAATAACTGAGTCCCAATAAATGGCATAAACCTCTACAATTTCACCCAACTCGTCACCACCCCTACCAGACTGCTCAACAGCAATACACCAGGAGACATGCTTGACTGGATCTTAATCTCAGATTACTCAAGTCCTTAGACCCCACCCAATATACTGAGTGACCACTTGCCTGTTTTCACTTGTAAATCCACTCCACAAATATCCAAATCTCAGAACTACAAAACCATTAAAAATCTAAAACATTTTGATCAACAAGAATTTATCAACATCCTACACCTCTCAGATTGTAACCCACTAAAAACTTTCTCTTTGGATGATGCCATATTCAATTTCAACAAGATATTTTTAGAAACTCTCAACAACCCAACCCTTCCTCTTACTAAAATAATACAATCTAACCATGCTCCTAAACAACCAGGAATTTTTTCAGCACATTTTACAGTAAGTAAGTACACATAGGGTGATGTATTATCAGTCAAGTTGACGGAGGCTCTTTTAAATAAATGCCTTAAAACAAATATTAACTGCATGTTGTAGTATTGTATAGAGTTTAATATGTTTTAACATTTATTTTTGGTTTAATTAACAATTTTTGGCGCCAAGTGTGGTATAAATAGGGGCTAATTACATTCAGTAATGGTTCTGAGGAAGTCTGTTGTGTACAGATGAAAGCGCTTAACCTGTTTGTTACTTGCCTTTCTGTGCTTATATTTACTGGTGCTTGCATTTTCGTTGTGGATTAAAAGTGGATTTTTTTCACTATACCATTGCTGTGGGCTATTTTCCCTGTTCTGTTTGAGCCTAGAGCTACAAGTGTCAGCGTTTTTTTACATTTTGGTTGTGGCCATCTCCCTTACTATGGCAGATTCCAAATATCCAGTTTTTAATTGGAAGACATATACCACTAATTGCAAGTGTGAGCAATGCTTCCTTAACTTAATAAAAGCAAACTCCCTGGAACAAAACATCAACTTACCCAAAAGGGGTCCTAATATTCTGGATGTTATCCTAACAAGCATAACCAGCTTCTGCACTACTGCTATTATATCTGCATTTCTGGTTAAATCAAATTACAGAACAACGGTCTTCTTTTTCAAAATTAGAAATACTTCCTTAATGAGCAGTTATGAGTTTAAGGACATAAGAAAAACAAACCTCTTAAAACTTGAAGATTTACTTTTAAAATTCCATTGCAATATATCCACTCTCAATGCAGTTACAGCTGCCACCTCTACCTTTGAGCTTTTTTACAAATTTACTAAGATTTGTAGAGAAAACAGTGACAAAATACTAAAAGTAATGGAACATTAAAAAAAACTTAATTGTTTACCCATATAACCAAACTTTACAATAAAAGAAAAAATACTAAATGCCTACAATAAATTGTAAAATTCTCACCTAAAAGGCTCTATCAGTAAAATCTGTAAAGAACTAAACTTACCATCTAAAAGACCAAAGCCAATAATAAACTGAAAACAGCAGCAGAAACCAAGAATAATTGCAGACTGTGCTTCACCTGTGAGGGAATTAAGCAATAACTCCTAACAATGCTCTGAGCTGAAGCACAATAACAACGCACACTCTGAACCAAGACATCACCAGCATAATATTGCAGAAATAAAGCCTATTTTACACCAGTTAGAGTTACAAAAATTCCATAAAAGTCTGCATGTCTACTCCTCCAATGACTAACATGGATTAAGCCATAACTGCCCTCACCAAAATCAAAAATACCATGTCCAAAGGTTTCAAAAGTATCCCTGAATATCTAATCATTGGTGTCAAATATGTCCTATCAGAGTCTCTCTCAAACCATTTCAGTATAAGTCTCTACAGTAGATTGTTATTTACTTATTTATGACATTTCTTTACCGGGAAGGTCCACTGGGCTGATGAGAGCCCATTTTCAGTGGAGGTCCTGGAGAGAAAAGCTCCAACAGATTAATACAATAAGGAAAACTGCATTACAATCCAGAGGTGGCAACCACAAGGTAGTTACAATACTTACAAGAGTTACTACAAAACGAACAATGGCAGTGAAGTGGTACAACTTAAATAAGGAAAACTGTGATACAGTACAAAGGTGGCTACCGGAAGGTAGTTACAATATTTACAAGAGTTTCTGCTATACAAACGATAGCAGTGAAGTGGTACAACTTACAGCTACAAAATGGAGAATTAGGAAAAAAGCAAAATGACAAAAAGGTGATTTTAGATGAAGCAAAAACCATAAGTTTAATTAAAAAGACAGCAATACAAGGACTGATAATAAGGGAGAGAGGGTTAGGTAACAGCATTAGACAAGGTACAACAGTTGTAAATCCAGTTGGAAAGAAGATGATTTTGGAGGGCAGTTTTGAATTTGAAGGGATGTTGTTCAGAATATACAGAGGATGGGAGATCATTCCAGTGTCTGGCCTGGAATGTTTGGTTTATGGACTTGTAGTAAGTTTTGATTTTCTGACAGTAATGACCTAGTAGTGGAGTAAGGGGTAAATAAGGAGCTGAGTGCAGGGAAGTCTTGTGGTTTGTAAATTAGTCTATGAGAGGTAGTTAGTTTACGGTATAGCAGGAAATGTGGGAATTTCAGCCAGTGGAGACGCCTTAAGTCTATACAGTGATAGGTAGAATAATGACAGTTAGAAGCAAATTTGGCTATTTTCTTGTAACAGGATTCTAATTTCAGTTTTAGAGAGGACTGCAGGTTAGTTAGTGGAGAAGCACCGTAGGTTAGAGACGGAAGGAGGTAAGAGAGGGCTAGGGCTTGTTTAGTTGTAGGGGAGAGGAATTTATGCTGCCTGTAGAGGAGGCCAAGTTTTTTGTGGGTTTTAGAGATGTTGGATTGGATATGTAGATCAAATTTTAGATTGTTGTCTAATATAACCCCTAAGAATTTAGTATTAACTATGAGTTCGATCTTTATGGAATTCAATGAGAGAATGTTAAAATCTTGGAAATTGATAGAAGTATTCTTCTTAGGGGTGAACAAGATAAGTTTTGTTTTTCTGGGGAATTTAAGGACAGGTGATGTTGGTGGAGCTAAGATTCAACAATAGGGAAAGCTGTTTGGTTCATTTGTTATAGGATGGTAGGGTTGGGTGCAGAGCAGACTACGGTTGAGTCATCAGCATATTGGACTAGGTTGGAGTGAGGTAAAGCTTGGTGTAAATTGTTAATGAAAATATTAAACAGGAGGGGGCCAAGAATTGGGCCTTGAGGGACTCCAGTAGGGTTGTGGCACTATGGAGAGATTGATGGCATGTTGTCTGTTAGAGAGATAACTTTCAAACCAGATACGAGATGGAGAAGACAGCCCAATGGAAGAGAGCTGAGAGAGAAGTATGGAATGGGATATAATATCAAAAGCCTTTTATAGATCTAGAAAAAGGGTAGATGCTATCTGGCCAGAGTCAGGAATTAGTTAATGATATCTAAGAAGGATAAGAGAGCAGTAGAGGTACTGTGGCCAGGATGGAATCCATGTTGTGTTGGGGAGAGGATATTGTTGTTTGACAGGTAGTTAAGTAGTTGTTTTTGGATACATTTTTTGAGAATTTTGGATATGGGGGAAAGAAGAGCGATGGGTCAGAAGTTAGAGATGTCGGAGGAAGGGCCACCTTTGTGGAGGGGTAGGATAATGGCTTTTTTCCATAAAGAGGGAACATAAGATTCTTGGATTGACCTGTTGATTAGAATGCTAATTGGATAAGCTACTGAATCAGTGGCAATCTTGAGGAATTTGGCAGTAATGTTGTCAGCTGAGTTGGAGCAGGCTTTTAGCTTTAGTAAGAGTTTTTTTTATATATGAAGTAGAACTAGAGAAAAGATTACATTCTGTATGGGTAGGAAGTTTTTCCTAGTTTTGAGTAGGTAAAGTTGGGGATGTGCTATAGTGAGGAAGGTGTGAGGAGGAGGGTGAGTTAAGGTTAGAATTGATGGGAAGGGGGGAGGAAAAGGAAGCAGTGAGATTAGCTAGTGTATCAATGAAATATGAGTTTAATTTGGGGGCAATAAAGTCAGGTGATATGTTGGGGAAGGGACAAGGGTTGCTTTTAGTGCCAGGGTTCAGAAGATTATTGATAAAGGACGGGAAACGTTTAGGGTTATTTTTTCCCGTATGACTGTAGATTCATGAAATATTGTTGCTTGTCTTTTCGCATAAGTTTTTTGGATTGGTTGTGAAGTTGTTTATAATGGATAAGATTGGAGGGGTTATTAGAAGTAAGCCGGAGCTTCCAGGCTTTGTCCATGTTTTGCAGGATTTCTTTTGTAGTTTTAGAAAGCCAAGGGGCATGATTGGATTTGATTCTGAAAGATCTAGTAGGTGCCAGGCTGTGGAGAATATTAAGAAAGGAATTGTTGAAATAAAGAAGGGCGTCATCTAGTGGCAAGGTTTTGAGACTGCTCCAGTTGTAACCTTTAAGGATAGTATTGAATCTAAAGGGGCAGAATTTGCTTAAGTTTTGTGTGACTCTAATATTTTGAGTTTTAGAGAGAGATGTGCAATTACGAATATGGTAGGTTGGGAGGTGGTTTCCTAAAAGAATTTGGAAGGGTGCCGGCAACTTGATATTTGGAGAGGTCTGAGACTAAGACCCAGTCTAGAATTGAGCCTTTATTGTTTTTGATGTTATATCTAGTAGTGGAAGTAATTAGTTGAGTAAACTGGAATAGGTTAATACTGTTGGGGGATTGGATAATGGAAGTAGCTGCCCAGTCAATATTCATGTCACCTAGTATAATTGTTTCATTTTTTATTGTATGTGTTATTGTATGTGAAATCCTGATATCATATGATCCCAAAACATGGCTAATAGTTATTACAAACCCCTTATACAAAGACAGCCTTACCTGCAACCTCAGTAAGTATAGACCCATCGGCCTTAATAAAGTAATTTTCAAAGTCATGGAATGCATTACATCTGACTTCATAAACTGCAATAGTAAAAACGTTGCTGTTCACCAACCTCACCAGTTCAGCTTCGTCAAGAGTAGTTAATGCATACTCAATTTAATAAAATTCTTCAGTCTTGTAATAGAAGTTGTGAATGGCAGTTATGCAATTCACAAAACATACCCCTGGTTTATGACTGCAAAAAATGTATGTCTGTCAATGTATAATGTAACTGTGACTTAACGGTGTAGTTGTACACATACAACAGGGGATTGCAGTGGCATAAGGATGTGAGAAAACAATGGTGTCATGTGTGCCCTTGCTTTCACAGGTTCACTGGTGGAGATTCCAACACAGCAGGTAAATATGCAGCTGATGTCTGCAGGACACTTAAGTCCTTTTTTGAACTGTGCATGCTCATCAGAGGAGACAGATGCCTGATGGGGTAAGTACTAACATGATTCCAGGATCACTCCTGATATGGCAACAATATTTAGCATTAACTTGTGAATGTGGAGCTCAGTGATCCATGAACACTGTTTGCTACCCAGCACATTGTGATGATATTGAGAATGCTACACCACTTTTGGGATAATGTGCACTAACTACATAACTACATAATAACACAGAGTATAAAGAAAGGAAACATACATTGCTGATAAGATTAATGCTGGCAAATGCTGCCTCTGTGAGACCCACAAAGGTACATTGGAACTGCTATCTGACCTGCATTCATGGGCAATGCTGAAAGATCACAGAAGGGTCCAGATGAAGGTAGGGTAGCCACAGACCACCTAAAGTCAGGCTATAAAGATCATTGTTGAAACAGCATCAATGTTACTTGTAGGCTCACAGCCTGCAACCTCCATCATGGATGTCAACTAGATCATCAGCAATGGCATTCTTTAGGATCAACTGTCTGTACTCCACCCTAAGATAGGACCACATTGCCCTATAGGTCTACACTTTTTCTGCCACAGATAACATCAAATTCCAACATCATAAGCCAACAGAGTGGCTATTGCCAGCAATCAGAGTTTGGCATCTAGATTTCACCACTGCAGGACATGATCCCTCACTCCTCACTGCCTTCATAAGTATGTGGCTAGCATGTTCACCTCCTGTGACCATACCCTTCTCATAGTGCTGTATTCAGCTGCCTCCATTCCACCCTTACTGGTGCAGGAATGATGACTGTGCCATCTAACTGTCTGGACACAGTGATGTTTAATGCATAGTATGACTGATTCAGGCACTACCCCACATAACATTGGTGTAATAATACATAAAGTATTTTATTCTCTGTTGCCCGTGTCACTGCCCATAGCTGGTGACCAGACACCACCTTTTAGCCTGTGCTTCAATATATTGCCTCAGCCTCTGTGTCAGCTGTAGTCCTGCTGCTGCTGAGATCGTTTCTTTGACTCTCCACCATGACCTTCTGTTACTGCTATGACTAGTATGGCAATCCCTTCAAGATGTTCACCTACTGCTTCATTTGTTTGTGCAATGTCACATTACACAGCATTTCACACACAATGCAAATTTTGCTGCAGATATCTGGACTGTGCTCCTTCTAATAGGTCTGGGTAATGCAACTGTGCTTTAAGTAGGCCAAACATATTCACCACTTTGTTTTATTGTTTCCACGTGAGGTATATTAAAGGCCATTTCCTGAACATTCTGGGTTTTAGGGATGGGGGTAATTAACCAAGGCTCTAGGTTAAATCTGGCATCA
This sequence comes from Protopterus annectens, assembly GCF_019279795.1. Classification (NCBI taxonomy): domain Eukaryota; kingdom Metazoa; phylum Chordata; order Ceratodontiformes; family Protopteridae; genus Protopterus; species Protopterus annectens. The sequence continues at coordinate 1,892,195,683 of NC_056726.1, forward strand.
CTTACAACACACTAGAAACAACATATTACATGGGGCTTTTTCTTTTCTTGCATGGTACCTGTGTGCATTAACCCAACTGTAGCCTGAGTGTGCACCTAGAAATCAGATGACCTTATGGAAACACGTCTCAAAGAAACCTTTGACACAGGTCAGACTTGTGCCACTGAGTGAATTATGGGAACTGTCTAAGTGATGCATGGACCCATTATAAGTAATAGACCAACAGGCAGTTTGAAGAGTAGAAGCCCTTTCAGGCACCCTGGACCACTATGGGCCTTGATTCAATATCATGGAGTCTCTGGCTCTCAAGGCCTAAGGGAAATGAATGATGTCATCAAATGCCTGCATAATACTAGTTATTCCCCCTCCACATAATATAGTATATGTTGAGGAACTGGTTTAAGACTCATGAGGCTCATGAGGCTGACATCTGTGATATCCCTAATGTGCTCACATTAGACTACTCATGCTTTACCATGCATTCCATAAATTTTGTTAATCCAACACAGTTTATCTTTGTCCTTTACTTTTCCCTGTTCACAAGAAATTGATTCAGAATATGCTTGTCTGTGAGCTAGTGGTATGACCAGTGATGTATATACCTCTTCCTTTGGCAAAGATGGTTACAGTGCCCAATATAGCAGGTCTGGCTGCAATGGCAGCTGCTAACACATGCTACTGTTCTACAGCTACTATTGCTGTTCCAAACATCAGCCCTTTCTTGTGCACCAAGTGCCCACAATCCTCCTGGACATGGACAGTCATCACTAAATGCAATCTTCGATATTAACTACCATTTTCATGGTATTACATTGGAATGAAATGGCTAGGCTTAAAATGACATCTGAGTCGATAGTCTAGTAATCTCTTATGATATGAACTACAATACAGCTCACCCACTCATTTTATACATCTCTGAATTTGCCATCCAGTTGGGGTGCTGTCATGTGCATAAGTCATGTGGCTCATTTGCAAGAGGGTCTTCATTTCCATGTCATTATGCAGCCAATAGTACATGCTGCATAGTGTGCTATTTTAAACTTTGCACACCCATATTATCTCTGTTATAGAATCACCCACACCTTGCACATTGCAGCTACCAATGCTAATTTGTACTGAGCAATGCACTAAGTTTATAGATCTCAGCCATTATTTATGATATTATGCATTGAATTTATGGACAAACTTGTCATGCTCTCTTATAGGGTATGAAGAAAGACTAAGAGGTCATTTGCATATATCCCATGTTACCTCTAATACAGGAGTTTTTAAAGAATCACACAGTGGAAAATCTAGTTTGGCTAGATTTTTCTTGTAGTTTTTTTTACTGATAGGTTTGTCTGTGTGACCTTGTTACTCATTGTTTTAGTTTACCTATATAGCACAAGGTAATATTTATAAACTCTCACATAAAATATAGAAATAAGTTAAGATATTCTTCAATTAAATGCAGCCTTCCTTAATAGAAACACATTGCAAGAATGTGTTAAGTTGATAAACAGCATTATTTATTTATTAACTTGCAAAACTGAATCTAGTATAGAATGTGTTTGCAGATCATTTTTTTCACTAAAAGGATTGCTTTCAACTAAGGAACAGTCATGTGTAAAGTGCGCTAGTACTCTACTTTGTTTATTTTCCTGTCATCAAAGAGAAGGCTCTTACTTTGCTCTTTATTTTATACCACATAAATTGCTTTAAGTACTAAAATACAGCTCACATACTCTTTCAGAAATGTAATAAGTCTTCTCCATAATCTAGACAACATCACAATGTTGCCAAATGTCTAAGTACTTGCTGAAAGATAAAACTTAAGAGTGCATCTGACTGAAACTTTCACTTTGATTCATATTTAGAAGTGAAATTCAGGCTATATTTTCCAGGACTATAAGTGCACATTAGTCTGACACAGAATATAGATTCCAAGAAAAATAGTAAAGTTACTCTAAAAAGGAAGGTAAAACTCTTCATGTCCTAGTATCTGAATTCCAACTTCTTTGTTGACAAGAAATGAACCACAATTAAGGCAATAATTAATAGCACTTAAACTTCACTTCCTTCGATTATGAGATTATGAGAAAACAATTTAATGCTTTCTAGTGAAAGAAAAAAAAATCAGATGATATGAGGACTACAAATGTTTGGACTAAAGAGAGTCTAAATCTAAAACAATAGTAAGCTATGAAACTTTGCTAAAGGAATCACAGGTTAAAGGAAGATATATTGTTATGATGTACACATTTTGTGAATTCTTTTAAGCAGTTGTTTTGTAGAGTGTCTCCATTCAGGGGTGGTTTTGTTACGTCTGCTTTTAGGAGTGGATCTTTGATTATTTTTTTTTTGTTTTTTCCGCCTTTGGTCAACTGGTTTGCTTTGTAGTTGTTAACATTTTATGTCCTCTCATGTTCTCCCGACTGCTTTTCCACTTGGATCTACAAAAAGGTTGTCTTATATCATCAGAAATGCTAGGAGTGCTTTACCCTGAGCACAGACTAATGTTACTCTGATGAATTCCAAGATATAACAATGAGAGAGAAATTTTCAAAGATTTACTGTTTTTCCAAGTACTGCAAAAGAGGCTAGAACCAAGTGTTTTCTTTTTGCAAGTTGGACAGTAGGTATTGTCAATAAGCAGTAATCCAGGCATTCAGATAAAGGCAAAACTGAGGATCTTGTCTTCTGAAGAAAGTGGCCAAAACTAGCTAAGCACATTGCAAAAATGCGTAGGAGTGTGTATGAGACAGATTTGAAAAGATGACTCGGGCTGAAAATGGTGGCTGTCTGCTCTGAATGTGAGGAATACCACAGAACCTTTTCCTTCTTTATAACCAGGTGTGCATCCTGTGAATCTAGAAAACAATTTTAATACTTTTAGGACAGAAAAAGAATCATTGACTGAAGGATTCACATTCCAAATAATGAGTTGGTTTAGGCATATTGTCAGCCACAGGAGAGAAACAATGGTACTAGGCTTTCTCTGATCTCAAAAGTTGCGCTAGTATTCACCTATTTGCAACTTCTGGACTACATCAATAGCTAAATCAATATCTGCTCCTCACCCATTTTTTCCAGAAGAAACCAACACATTTCTTTTGGAAGGAAGCATCTCATCCTTGAAAGTCATGATGCTTGCTGTTACTACTATTTTATTCTGACTTTCTGATATGACACTTGCATAGATTAAAGCCGAGCTGAAAACCTGAACTGCCCAAAGGTCTCCTAGCTCATTTATTCAGATAAGATGGCCACCACAAGGAGTGTATTACTTTTCCTCTATAACTATGTGGCAGTTTACTAAATGAAGAAGAGGCAGCCCTGAATATGTATTTGTGGTAGTGTTCAGATCCTCCTCCAAGTTGATTACTAAAAGCAAGACAGGTTGCATAAATAAAAGCTTACAGTTGATGTCATGCAATAGAAAATTATGTGGGATGTTAGCCACCTCATTTAGAATAAGTTACCCCAATATTTGTGAGTGGCCATTTACACAAGTGTCCTTAAAAAAGTAGTCATAGAATGTAGCCATAATATTTATGTACATTACCAAGCAGGATGGCTCAGTCACACACCAACTTCCTCAACCTGACTAAAGAATAGCACGCCTTACCTATGAAAGTATTGGCTTAGAGACCTAAATTTGGGAAGAGGTTAAAATGGTGATTTCAACTAATAGTAAGTTTTTAGCAACATGACAAATATCTTCTACTGGACAGTAAATCCTTTCTGGCCTCTTGGACAGTTGTAACACAGTATGAAAACCAAGCAGTATACAGGGGGGTGTACAAGGATTCCTGTAGGAAGATAATGATACAAGAAGACAGCCTACAGTCGTCCAGCTGCAACTCATGATACTGCAAAGTCCAGCTCTGAGTAAAATCACTCATTTACCTCTTGCAGTTTAATTTATCCAAGTTTTTATGGGTTTCTAACACCGTGACAAGAATGAACCCCCCCCCACACACACACACACTATTCAAAGTATGATTAAAGTTTCTGAAATTAATATTGTTTCAGTCTTTGATATTGGCCAAAAGTGCTCTTTGAAACACCTGCAATGTGTACAGAATTGACTCCTTCTGCAATTTATATGCAGTTACATGTACCATATCTAAATATGACTACAGATTCCTTTTTAGGAGACCCGCTGCTCCTACTACTATTGGAACTGTCTGGATATCCTTCTACATTGCCCTAATTTCTGCCTGCAAATTCTGGTATTATATGAGTTTGCGTCTTTTTGTAAATAAGAAACTATAATCAACGGGTGTATCAATTTCAATGACCAAAGTTACCTTTGTATTCTATTCATGGACTACTATAGCAAATTTTCTTGCATCTATTTTTTTGAACTGTTGGCAATGAGTAATCCCATGTGATGTAAATTTCATCTTTCTCAATTATGCTTTGTGGTTCATGTTGTCAATGCTTCACAGCTACTTCAGTATTGTAATGGTGTCTATATTATACAATCGAAACTTTAGGTTAGCGGATACCTAAACGTCGACCTGGTAATATCGAAAAATTAAAACAGCGATTGGCCGATATAAGACAGGGAATGAATTCCCTCGGCTGCAAAAAAAAAAAAATTAAACCAAACTAAACTGGGGGGCTTTGACTGTGACCCCCACACTCCCCCTAACTAAATATACCAACGCTGAGATTGCTCTACAGTGGGGAAAGGGGCAAAATCCACATAATGGCCAAGGGAATTCTTTCCCTGTGTTAAATCGGCTGTTCGTAGTTTTTTGCTTTCGCTATTACCAGATCAACATTTAGGTATTCGCTAACCTAAATGTTCGATCAAGTAATAGGAACCCTTGTAATGTTTGCACAATCCATAATGCAACAGTCTTGCTGCATTATTATGCCTTTCAGTATTCAAGACCTCAGCCGTTAGTGTATCACATCCAGCAACAAGATGTCTTGACTGTTTCCAGTTCTGTTTAACAGAACCTGATGTGTCCGTTTCTCCATATGTTCAATGGATTTTGTAAGCCAACATGTACCAAGTCCACTATCCTGGGATGCAAATATTAACCTTTCACCTTTCAGTTTTAATTTACCTCTTCTTAAGCATTCATGTGTCAGATCCTGATTGACATGAGGTTGTTCAAGGAGTTTTCTGTATTTGCAACTACACTTATGCCTTTTCCACTTTTCTTCTGAGCCTTCTTCTTATATTGCTTCTTTTCTTTTTGGCACATTCAGTTGCTACCTGATTTTTGTCTACTTCTGGTTCAATTTCCATTCCTGCTTGATACCGATATACTTCTGTTAAACTAATAATGTCTATTAATGTCCAACAAGGTCAATTACAAGATCAGGATAGCCTCCCAGGCCAAGGACAATCACAGAGCCGTCTTCAGCTATGTCAAGAACCTTAAAGGTACTCATAATACTCAGCAGTGTGCAGAACTGGTGGTAGATGGCAAAACCTTCACAGACCAGCATACCTCTCAACCTCTTAGTGCAATAAATCTTTGGAAAAAAAAAAAAACATAAATGTTGGTGGGTGGGGGTGGGTGGGATTAAAGGCCCCAAAATAGGGGCAATTTTTAAATATTGCTCTTATAAATTTAGAAAGCTGATAGAGTAACAGATTTTGCGTTTGCATGAAAGGGTATGAAGTCTGAAACTCAAATGTCTGCCATTATTGTTTAACTTCAATCCTCAATGATTTGCAAGAAAACCAGAAATCTTATGAGGACCTGACCAAAAATGTGATGCAAAAATCTAGACATTCTGCAAAAATCTGGAACATTAAGAGGTATGCTGACTAGGATGACATAGCAAATCTACTGGCTGATAAATTTAGCTCTGACTTCACCCAACAGTCAGTCTCGCTAACCCCTACGAAATCCCTTCTAGCATATCCCACCAACTATCAACAGGGAGCAGGTCCTGGAGGCATTCACTAAGGCCAAATACACTGCTTCAGTGGGCCTTGACAATATCCTTGGTCGCCTGCTAAATAGCCTGAAACATGATCTAGCAGGACCTCTTCAGGAATTCTTCAACTAATGCCTCAAAACAGGTTATGTGACAGGTGAATGGAGGGTCACAACGGTCATCCTTCTTCATAAGGGTGGGTAATCAAATGACCACGGAAACTACAGACTAATCAATCTGACAAATCTGATATGCAAATCCATGGAATTAATTATCATGAAAGTGATCAACAAGGATATTGGAAACCCAAAGACACTGGACTCATCCCAGTTTGGCTTTGTTAAGGGAAGATCTTGCCTAGTTTACCTGATAGACTTCTTTTTGAGGGTCATCATGGCTATGGATGAGATGAAAACAGTGCATACTGCCTACTTTGACCTGGCCAAGGAATTCAGGACAATGCTCCACTCAGATGTTGTTGACAGACTCTCAGAACTAGGCATAAATCCCTAGGTATTTTGCTGGATTGCCAGCTTGCTGTCAGTCAGGACTCAAGAATTCAAGACCAGTGAGACAACTCCACAATGAGACTAGTTACCAGTGGATTACCCTAGAGCTCTGTGATGGGGCTGCTCCTTTTTGGAATCTACATCATGGAAGTCAAAGATAATGTCCAAAGGTCTCTGTCTCACCAAATTCGTAGAGGACTGTAAATTTTGAGCTACAATAGATTCCCCCAGCAACATCAACATCCTACAAGACAGTCAAACACAAACAAATGACTGGTGTGAAAGCCACAGATTAACACTCAATGCAAATAAATGCATTAGAGTGCTGTTTGGAAAAGCACACACCCAAGCTCATTACTTAATCAAAAAAACAAAACGTGATTGTTAGAGATCTGGGAACATGTGTAGACAGTAATCTGGCATTTGACAAGAATGTGGCCAAGATAGTTAGAAAACCATTCTATGTAGCCCAACTCATAAGTAAGGGGACAGCACCCAGGTCCAAGGTAGTAGTATTACCACTCTATTCAGCCCTTATCATTCCCATCATAGGTAGGTACTACGCTATTGGCCCTAGGGCCTATACAAGCCAAAAAGGTACCCTGGCTTTCACCACCCAAGAAAATTATTTGACTGTGCCCCTGCCAAGCAGAGCCACAGAGGTGATCCCTGGGGTGAATTTCCTATTTCCCATCAAATCATCAATATTTTTCTTGAAGAATGCTAATGAGGAGCTTTGTTTGATATAGATAGGTAATTTGTTCCAGAGTATGGGAAGTCTCTGGGACAGAAATGTATATCTCCAGCATGTTCTGCTTATTGTGGTAACAAGGTTTAGGTCCCTAGAGCACGCAACTTGGAGGGACTGGGATTTCTTTAAGTGGAGCATGTCCAATAGCTCTGGGTTTGACATGGCTTTGTATGTTAGGCAGAGATCACCTCTGAGTAGGCGATATGCGATGGAGTAAAGCTTGAGTCTTTTGAGACGGTCTGTGTAGGGCATCTGTTTGAGGCCGGTAATCCTCTTTGTCAGATATTTCTGCGGCCTTTCCAGTTGTTGTAGATGTCTTGTGAGGTACATACCAAAAGGGGCACTGTACTCTATAATGGGTCTAATGAGTGACGGGTAGAGTGGAACAATGACTTCTTTCTTCCTGGATGAAAAACCTTTTATGATGAGGTATGCCACATAGACGGACTTCCTGACCATTGTGGCAATGTGATATTCAAAGGAGAGACTACTGTCCACCTATGTCCCAAGTTCTCTTATCACACTTTCGGTGTTAAGTAGACTACCACCTATGTGGTAGCTCATGGGTACAGAGTTTTTACCAAAGGGGATGACAATGCACTTTTTGGCATTGAGCTTGAGGCCATGGCTTTGACACCAGGCATCTGTCTCAGTGAGGCCCTTTTGTAGGATGTCCACATCATTAGGAGTTTCAATTATGGCTCCTAGTTTGCAGTCATCTGCTAACTTCATTAGCCAAAGACTTTCTGTGTTAGCCTGTACTTCAGAAAAATAGATACCAAACAGGAGATGACCCAGTACTGAACCCTGTGGTATTCCACTTTTCACTGGTCTGAAGTCGGATTTGGAGTCTGCTACTTTCACAGTGTGGATTCTGTCAGTGGGCCATTTGGCAACCCATCTTGTGAAATTGGGATTTATACCTAGTTTAGTGAGTTTATCTATAATTCCAGAGTGGGGAATGGTGTCAAAAGCCTTGGCGAGATCTAGATAGACTGTGTGAACCACCTTACCCTTGTCTATGGCTTTGGTGACTGCTTCAAAGAAGTCTATCAGATTTAGGAGACATGATCTGCCTTTTACAAATCCGAACTGGGTGGGGTCCAGAGTATGGAGATTACCAATTTCTTTGTTTATAAGTTCCATGATGATATGTTCCATGGCTTTGCAGACCAGGCTCGTTAGACTAATTGGGTGGTAGTTCCCAGGGTCCATTGTGGCTCCCCCTTTGTGGAGTAGGATAACCGTCGTTGTGTGCCATTCAGTGGGCACAAAGCTTGAGGTGAGGCTATGATTGAACATGGTGCTTAGGTGGGGTGACAGTTCATTCTGTAGTTCATGTAAAACGCAGCCCGGTATGTTGTCAGGTCCCATGGATGCTGTGTTCTTGGCTTTGGAATGTGTGGTTTTTACCTGTGCAGCCATGTTTACAGGAACTTTGCATTCTTCTGGTATAGAGAGGGGCCCTTTAGGGACTGAGAGGGGGGAAAGTTAGCACTGAACTTATCTGCCAGGATGTTGGCAATATCAGTTGGTTCTGTATATTTAGTGCCATTGTGCTGTAACTCAGAGCAGATCTGAGTGTTGCCATTGAGAGTCTTGCCATAGCTATAGAATGCATTGTGGTTGGTTGTCTTTAGAAGCGATTTTCGTAACTAGCTTTGGAGGATTTTATCAGGGATCACAGCTTCTTACTGAGGCTGACCAGGGAGTTCCTCCAATAATGGGATTTTACTCTTTTTTGCAACAGTTTTTTCTTCTGTTGTAGAGTTTGTTTACGGCAGGGGACCACCAGATTGGCTTCCTTTTTTTGGAGGATAGCATCTTGGTTATGTTAGGGATAGCATGATCCATGCACTCGTGTAAGTGCTTATAAAGTGCATTTGTGTAGGATTCAGCAGTCGTACCTCTATTGTCCATCTGCATGGGTGTTGTGAAGTTTGCCACTTATGTCTTAAGAAGCATAAATTGGCTTTGAAGAAATGTTTTACAGTGGTTTCCCTAATGGGGTGTGGGGGTGGGATGTGGATGTCTAGGTTGATTAGCTTGTGGTCAGATCTGACGAACGAGGAATTGACCTCTGGTGTGGAACTCCGGTCACCCATGTTGGTAATGACCAGGTCTAGGATATTGCTGCCCCTGGTGGGGGTGCAGATAAGTTGATCCAAGGCATTGGAATTTATGAATTCCAGAAAACGTTGAGCAAATGAGTTGGTACATGAGTAATTTTCCCAGTTAATGGTGGGGTAGTTGAAATCACCCAATATTAGGGTATTGGGTTGTACCCTAATATTTTCCAGTGTATCAAGAAATGAGGAGTGGGAATTCTGGGGCATGGTGGGGTATCTGTAGCAAGTTACAATTTGGATTGCGGTCTTGCCCATAATTAGTTTCACTTGGATAATCTTGGATGCATTATGCTGAGCAACTAGCCTGGAGGTATGGATATCCTTAATGAATATGGACATGCCTCCGCCTTTAGTGTTTGAGTCCAGGTTAGGTGGCCGAAAGGTGTGGTATGAATTATAGCCTGGTAATGCAGGTGTGCTCTCTGGAGCCTTGAACCAGGTCTCTGTCACTGCACAGATGTTGATGTTCTCCACTCTAAGGAGTGCCTTGAGTGAATGCATTTTGAGGTTTAGACTTCTAGCATTGAGTAGCATTACCCTGGTTGCTTGTACCTGTTACGGTGGTGAATTTCTCATTTGAACCTTGCCTAAAAAAGGCACTATAGGGGTGGCAAGAGCCTTAGCCAGTATCCAGAATCCCAAGGCCGACAGGTGCTGGCCATCTCTGGCAAAGCATTGTGGTCTGTCGATCATGTCATCCCAGGCAGACAGATACTGGATCCCCTTAGAATGACAAAAGAAGCTTAGCCAATTGTTGAAGTCAATTATTTTGTCCTTGTACTGTGGTATCATTCTGGGTGATGGCAGGATGCTACTCAGGGCTAGGGTCATATCTGCATGGGCTACAAGATCAGAGAGCTCCTCCATGTCTCTTTTCATGTAATCCAGGGAGGTACATTTCAGGTCAATCACAGCAACATGGACAATGACAGAGTCATATTTGTACTTGTTGTCGAGTGACCTGAGTGCATGCATTATGTGGCAGATCCTGGCACCCAACAGGCAGCTGTCAGTAACTTTCTCCTCATTTAGCCTGGTGAGTGGAACATCAGTGTGCCTGACTATAGAGTCACCTATGACTAGAGTGTTGGGTACGCTGTTATGCCTTATGGGCTGTGGTTGCGTGGCACACTGAGTTTGTGGGCTATGTGTCATTTGGTTTGTGTTGAGGGGGGTGGAGGTTGCTTGCGATTCTGCTTTGGAGGTCTCTGTTGCTTTAGCAGATTTTTATTGAGAGCCTCTGCGAATGTAGGTGTGTGTGTTTTGTGTTGCTATATGTGTATTTTGGTGGTGTAGGTTTTGAGGGACTGTGCGGTGTGGTGCAAGTGTTTACCTTCTCCTCTTGACTGTCTAGTCCAATCTTGGGTGAAGAGAGCTTTGCTTCCAATTTGGCTATATAAGTGCATCTCTCACTGGTTGTAGTGTTGGGTGGTAGGTGAAGAGGGTTGTCTGCGTACATGAGGCAATTGCTGCATTGTCCCAAGATGCCCAGATTCATCAGTTAGACAGGAGAAAACACCGAGAGCTGACCCTTAGATATGCCTGGATAGGTGTTTATTTATTAAGTACTAAAAACTGTTTTCCTCTAGACAAGTGAGGAAAGTTGAGTGCAGTGAGTACAATGCCCCCTTTGGCATGTACATAACCAGGCATTTGCAACAGTTGGAATGCCCTCAAGTGTTCCTCATCAAAAGAATGCAGAGTACGAATACCCTGTCCTACAAAGATTGCCTTAAGGTCCTATCTCTGTACTTGGCCTCCTACAGGTTACTGAGAGTTGATCTATACATAGCATATAATGCATCCTCAGATTCACCTCTGATGGTTCTCTTTCTCATCCACAAGACAAACAGTACCCAAAAGACTAGAGCCGAGGAACTGAACTTTGTCTGTGACATAATTAGAACTTGCTAGAGGGATTAATATGTATCTCTAAGGACGCCAGTGCTATGGAATAAGCTTTGCATCGACTTGAAGCAGAGTTCATCCTGACCCTGTTTAAAATAAACCTTGATCATTGGGTGGGAGATTGCAATTTCACTCCTGTCTGACCTCCATGTCTCTGATGGACCGAGGCTGACAGTAAGTAAATTAATTCCTGACTAACATACCCCGTCCACACACACACACACACACACACACACACACACACACACACACACACACACACACACACACACACACACACACACACACACACACATAACCATTAGCTACCTTTTTACTAACATATCCCACAGTATGGGCACCCAAAGAACTCTAGGACAAAACTTGTTTGGTTTGCATGGCTAGGTTTGTGAAGATCATAGTGGCTGTTATCACAGTATAATCTTCTGAAGCTATGAACCTCAATACAGTACAACTATCCATTTCTTAAGGCAAGTAATCAATAACACAAATGCATTTTTTCTGCAATATACATATGTATGATAGTATAAAAATATGTCTGTACATGCCTACGTAAAGAAAATACACATGTGTGTGCATGTGTACTTCAAGACAGCAGGGGCATGGAAGACAGTATTAAACACCTCACAGGAATTGTTACATTTCATAGTGACAGTGCCATAAAATGAGAAAATTTAATGACATGAGAAGTAGCAAAGTAGAAACAGCAAAACCAAGTATACTTACTGACACAGAGGGTGGGGGGGACAAATGAAATATCATTCAAGTAGCTGCTATTGTTTAAATAAGTGTTGTAACAGAAATGAAAGATTTCAGGGAACAGATATAATAGCCATTAAGCATTAAACAGGAACTAATACACTACTGATTTGCTTGGATATGAAACTGATATAGTATACCCAGAAAATTGATAAGTTTGAAACCCAGATTATGGTCAGCTCCTAAAATTTATCTCACACTACAATAATTTTACCTTAAGCTTTTGCAACATGAGTAGTATCCTGTGCCAGGGCAAAGGATTTGACTCCTTTCACTTTTCATTGCCTACAATGTGACTGAACATTTAATCAGCCATTGCTCTTAGGCTGCCACTGAAAAGGCACAATTGTGCTTATCTAGTTAACAAATAGGTTTAAAAACATCCACATAAAAGGTTTAGACAATTGGAACTGAAAGCTGTGCAATTGAGAATGATATCATACCTAACACATAAAAGGAATGAAGTACGTGAACTGTTAGAAATAACATGTTGCATTACTAGTTAACGCTGGTTTTGACACAACCAAATTAACTAATTGTATTACAGGCTTGGCTTTCTATGAATATAAAAAAAAAGAAACTAACATGTATGTAATGTAAAAGACATGAAAAATTAAAAGGTAACTATAACAGGATGATATTGTAATTTTTTTATTTAGAGAAAATTAATGACCAATGGTTATATTAGAATGTACAACAAATGCTCTTAACTTAATTATGGCCAAGTGTAGGCAGAACAAAGTCATACATACTAAACGCCACCTGACCAATCTAAACAGACAGCTAAGAGGATTAATTAATATTTCAAAGGTTAAATTTGAAGAAAAAAATAGCTCTTCAGGCAAAGGACAACCACAAAGCTCTCTACAGCTATATCCATAACCTTAGAGGAAATACACAACAATACACAGAACTTACTGCAAATGGCATCACCCACACTGAACTGGAAACCATTGTCAGTGTTTTGGCTGGCAGGTTCAAATTTCTTCCCCTACTCCCACTGATAATTCAAAGGAAATACTACATAACACAATCCTCCAACCATTACTAGACAACAGACTATTAATGCACTTTCCAAGGCCAAAAACACTGCATCAATGGAGTCTGATAACATCCCAGGTTGTTTAATAAATAGCATGAAACATGACCTCTGTGGTTCCTTGAATCACTTTTTAACTGCAGCCTTCAGTCATGTTTTGTACTCAAGTAATGAAAGATGGCTACAATCATTCCTCTGCACAAAGGAGGTCCAACCACTGATCCAGGTAACCAGAGGCCAATAAGTCTAACCAGCCTCATATGTTAGGCTATAGAAAGAATCATGATGGACATGATAAATGAAGGCATAGGTAACCTACAAATATTGAACCCATCACAGTTCATCATTGTTGAAGGAAGGTCATACCCATTAAATCTGGCAAACTTTTTGAGAGGGTCACCAAAGCATTAGAGGAAGGTAAGACTGTGCACACAGCTTACCTTGACATGGCCAAGGCTTTTGATACAATATTCCACTCAGGTATTATAGACAAGCTCACTAATTTAGGCATAAATCTTTTTTATCACTCACTGGATAGCCAACTGGCTCATTGTTTGGACCCAGGAGGTCACAATAGGTGAGGCCTCCTCTAGCAAGAGGCCAGTCACTAGTGGAGTCCCCCAGGGCTCTTCTTCTTCTTTTGGCTTTTCCTAGTTAGGTGTCGCTACAGCAGATCACCTGTCAGCTCATGACTGGCAGTGGAGTTTTATGGTGTAATGTTGCCAGCCCGGCCCCCAACCTTCCACGGAAGGCACACACACGCATGCACTCACTCACACCTAGGGACAATTTAGAGTATCCAATCCATCTACAGCATGTCTTTGGGATGTGGAAGGAAACCGAAGCACCCGGAGGAAACCCACGTGATCACAGCGAGGACATGCAGACTCTGCACAGAAGGCAACCCAGCTGAGGATCAAACCGGAGAACCTCTTTCTGTGAGGTGGCAATGCTAACCGCTGCACCACTCAGTCATTTTGGGCATCCATTTCTCTGAAATGGAAGAAAATGCTGAGGGTTTATGGCTGACTAAGTTTGCAGATGATTGCAAGTTGGGAGTTATCTTCTTCAAGAAGGTCTATATCTGACTATTAAATGGTGCCAAGGCCATGGTCTTGAATAAAACAATCCAGTCTACATAAACCTGCACATAGAGCTTTTTCATATTGTACTAACACATTGCATTCATTGAACATTCCATTCGAATATAAATTTATACATTTATACATATTTATAAGTAAGGCAGGCAGTCTGTTTCCAGTCGAAAATCCTTTATTAAGTACACAGAGGATTTTCGACTGGAAACAGACTGCCTGCCTTACTTGGATTACTTTCTAATACTTAGTAATGCTGTACAATTATATATTTTCTATTATTACTTTTTGTTTTGTTTTGTTTTGACTTAAGACGAGTTTACGTTCGCTACTTCTACTACTATTGTCTGATCTGACTAATATGCAGTGATTAACTAGAAATATATGGACTGAAAATCTTCCACACATAGAAGTTTCTTGCACTGTTTTGTTTTTGGACCCACTACACTTTACTGGGTTGTTTTGAGACTTCGGGGATACCACAGAGATTACTTGTTTTTTATCCTTTTGTACCACTAACATATGCAAGCTCAACAATAATTAGGTATCCAGTTATGTGTTACAGGTGTCCATAATTTATTGCTCAGTCAAATTAGTTATTACAGTAGGAAGTTCTTTACTAGGTCAGTTTTTAATAGCTTCATTCAACAAAACTGCATATAGAATTTGGCTAAGACTTTAGTACCAAAAAAAAAAAAAAAAACAAGAAGACGGTGGAAAAATAGTCTCTTTCCTGTGCAGGCAGATTGAAAATATTTTATTAGCAATTCAACCTTCTAGCCCATTAGGCATCATTTCAGCAGCCTGTTATGAAAAGAAATTGTCATCTGTATCTTATAAACACTGGAGCTCTTGGGGGCTTTTTCAGCTTTCTGTGGGGGCAGTTTATTGAATTGCTCATAATATTGAGCGGTACAGTTTCTGTGACACTTATTTCAAATTATAAGTCAAATGAGATATTACATTTGGATAGTGGCAGTGTGCAAACTGAAGATATGAAAAAGCATATTACATTTTCTGTTTTTTAACAGAACATTTAGCACTGCGAAAAATCCTCTGTTATACTGTATAAATTCATAAATACATTTTCTTATAATAACTTATTATGCCAAGCAAGGCAACATGCAGATTTGAGGATATTCTCAACATGTAATGTGTATTTCAATTCCTAAATTAAACTAAAACAGTGATTTATATGCAGCTGTTTAATATATCCAAGTTTGCTGCTTTGCGGTGCATATAACAGAAGAATGTATGTCCACTGAGTCGCTAGAAGTTATACATTTTATAGATCCCATCAGAACTACTAACTAGGTAGAATTTTTGTGCCACACTTTTGTCTAATATAATTTAGATTTAATGAATATTAACATAGTATAAGAGTGACTATTTAATAGAAATTCTTTTAAACTGACAAGTATGTTAGTTCTGATACTTCAAACCCATTGCTTCATTATCTTGCAGCTGTACAAGGCAATGACACTAACACAGGAGACATGTTACAGTGCATCTTGGGATGGAAGAACAGCACACATCATACATATTTTCAACAAGTTTTTACTTGAAGACTGTGTACTGTCATCTACTCATTGAATTACAGCCTGGTAATTCAGAGGGCTCAGAACAGAAGATATACACAGATACTCAGATGAATGTACACACACACACACACACACACACACACACACACACACACACACACACACACACACACATAAACAAAAACTTACACTTGGGAACATGACAGTTGATTGCAAAGTCTGTACACATTTCCTAATAATGCAAAGAAACTATGTTGATAGTGACTTTCAGCAAATCTTGAGTTTGCCCTTTTCCCCACTTTTGTGAAACTGTGGAGTTATTTGATGGGGGACGGTGTTACACTTCACACAGGAGGTACAAGAGACATGTTCACTGTAAGTTTCTTATGGCAAATTTATTTTTTAGAATTAGGACTCGAATAAATATCCTTCACAGACTCGTCACCAGTCCCTTACACACAAACACATTAGCAGATATTCAATGATTCACACATAGTTGTCATGATGTTCTTGTTCAACCACATTTATTTAATAAATTCTGGGTTGCTGTCTTGTAGTTAAATGACCATTATTAAAAAAGTGTCCCTGACAGTAAATGCAAATTTGCATTCACCAACCCACCGATAAAAACCTCTTTGGAATTGTGGTAGATATTAAATTATGTCTCATATTGGTTGAAAGCTTACTCCATGTGTTACTGGCCAACAGTGCTGTCAATTGGTGTCTCTTGGTATTACTGTTTAAATGAATCATGTATTTTGTATTATGATGTGTAAGTGATTTACAGCCAGTGAAATTTAAGTACAGATAGTACTTTTATTCCTTAAGCTTCTTGATATGAAGTGCATAAGGTTATATACTTTGGTACAGAAATTTATAAGCCAAGCATAATTGGTGGTGGTTGATCTTAACTGGTGTTATTTTTCTTGTAAATGGCGCATGGGTAGTTTCAAACATTTATTTATTTATTTATTTATGTATTTTACATTTGTTTACCAGGAGTGTCCACTGGGCCAAAAAGAGCCCGTTTTCAGTGGAGGACTCCGGGGAATAGCTCTAGGAAACATAAGTACATTATAACAGTAAATTGACATAAGTACAATATAACAGTAAAATTGACATTAATTGACATTAATATGACAGTATAATTGCCAAAACAACAAAGTCAAAATTGGAGTAAGAACTACTATTGTATAACCGCAAGTTAATATTCCTCATCTATATGGTAAAGACAATTGGTAATCATTAAATAGGTCATAGTGTAGTATCAAGTATAAGGAAGGAAGAAGTGATAGATGACTGTATTTAAGAGGAGAAATGTGAGTAGACTAGTGTTAATAAGTTAGAGTGTAGAAAGGAATAGTGGAGGATTTTTGTGTGGCAGGTGTGGCAGGTAGAATGTGAGATGAGTAAGAGAGTGACAGTAGTGGGGAAAATAGATGGATGTGTAGTGAAGATGAGCGAGGTAGTAGTTACAGTAGGGATCAGGTTGTATGGGGTGTGGAGCAGGAACATTGCCAATGGGTAGTTAGATAGAGATGTAGGGGGCTTTTGAAGGCGATAGCATCAGTGGTGGATCTAACATGATGTCCATTTTCAAATATGAGACAAAAGACTGTAAATTACTAAGCATACAGTGCAGGAGACTGTTAAGGAGTCTATCCCAAATTCCCAATTGCCTGAAAGCACCCTCTGATTAAGTTACTTGTTTAAGAAGACACAGTAGGCAAATGAAAGTGAGGATATTCAAAGACTGTAGCCTTGGCACAAGGAGCAACTCATTAACAAGCCAGAGATTTAGTCCTCTGTACTAACAACCAGACACTAGGATTTAGGCTGTATGAAGGTTTTATACAAATTACATAATGCATTAATCTCCTGAGTGCTGAATGTAGGGCAGTGGCACAGGATGAGTACAGCAGCCGTCCATCGTTCTAATATTTAAATGTGAACACCAGTGTTTTTTCTGACAGCATGCTAACCTTTGCTAATTGTTCTCAATGGAAAGCATTAGAAATGCATGTTCGAAAGATGTACCTTAGGCTGAAAAAACATCTGTAATGTCACTTGCTCTTCCACTATGTAAAATTGCTACAAGATCACTCAAGAACTACTTGAGTCATCACTTCAAAATGAGTAATGCAAATAATATTCCTCTTAAAGGCACAGTCTAAAAACAATCCCCTTCACTCTCCACCTAGCAGAAGCACCCCCCTCCAAAATGCCTTGAACTTTATATATCATTTAGAGAAGACAAATATTAACACCATTGCATTGTATGCCTTTCTTGATAAAGACAACCACAAGGCCTTCTATAGTTATGTAAAAAATCTTCACGGCAATACCCATACTTGCTCTGAGCTACTGCAGAATGGTACCTACTATACTGAGCAAACAGATATTGCCAATATACTGGCCGACAGATTCAGTGCCAACTTTACCCCCCCCCCCAAAGGACCAATCACAATACCACTAGATTGCCAGGCACCCAGTATTACTGCTGCATAGGTTAAAACAGCATTGTGTAAGGCCAAAAATACAGCTTCTATGGGACCTGACAATATCCCTGGCTGTGTTCTACATGAACTGCAGAGTGAACTGGCACTTCACCTGTGTGCCCTGTTCAATCACAACCTCACCTCAGGCTATGTCCCTACCGAATGGTGCTCTGCTATAATCATCCCTCTCCACAAAGGAGGAGCGACTACAGACCCTGGGAACTATCGCCCCATTAGCCTGACAATTCTGATATGCAAAGCTATGGGATGCATCATCATGGACCTAATAAACAAGGATATAGGGAATTTCCAAATTCTGGATCACACACCATTTGGTTTTGTCAAGGGTAGATCACGCCTGCTCAACTTGGTTGACTTCTTTCAGTCAGTCACCCGAGCTGTGAATGGTGGTTCATACAGCCTGCCTTGATCTGGTCAAGGCTTTTAATACCATTCCCACTCAGGAATCATAGAAAAAACTCACTAAGCTAAGCATCAACCCCTATATCACTAGGTGGGTTGCAAACTGGCTTGCAGATAGAACCCACAGTGTGAAAGTAGCTGACTCCAAGTCAGACAGCCGACCAGTCACGAGTGGAATACCACAGGGATCGGTCCTGGGTACTCTCCTGTTTGATATCTACTTCTCTAAAATCCAGGCCAACATGAAGGGACTCTGGCCGAGAAAGGTGGGAGCCATTATTAACTCCCCAAGTGATGGTGACATCCTACAGAAAGGCCTCACTGAGACCAACGACTGGTGTAAGAACCATGGCCTTAAGCTCAATGCCAAAAAATGCTTCATCACCCACTTTGGGAAAAACCCAGTTCCCATGAATTACAACATCGATGGTAGTCTACTGAACACAGAAAGCATTATAAGAGATCTGGGAACACAGTTTGACAGCAAACTCTCTTTTGACCACCACATTGCCACTGTGGTCAGAAAGTCCTTCTATGTGGCACATCTCATTACTAAGGGTTTTGCATCCAGGAAGAAAGAGGTCATTGTCTCGCTCTATTTTTCCCTCATTAGGCCAGTCATTGAGTACAATGCCCCATTTGGCAAGTACCTCACTAGACACCTGCAACAACTGGAGAGGCTGCAAAACTACCACACAAAGAGGATCCTAGGCCTTAAACAGTTGTCCTTTATGGACAGAGTAAAAAAACTCCAACTATTCTCTGCCTCATATCATCTACTTAGAGGCGATCTCTACTTGACTTACAAAGCCATGTCTGACCCAGCTCTGTTAGAAATGCTACAGCTAAAGAAATTACAATCCCTCCACACCACACACTCTAGAGACTTCAACCTCATTACTACAACCAACAGAATGTGCTGGAGAGACAGGTTCATAACCGAGAAACTGCCCTTGCTATGGAATAGACTTCCCATACATGTCAAAGAGAGCACCTCACTGGCCCTCTTCAAGAGAAATCTTGATGAGTGGATGGGAACTAAAAAATTCACCCCAGGGATCACTCCAGTGGCTCTTTCAAATACAGCACTGGGAACTAAGGTTGGGTGGCATGATGCCAGGGTAATCCTATGGGCTAGGCATGTAAACGTTCCAGGGCCATTAGCCTTGTACACACCTATGAAACTATGAACGTATGAAAAAATGACAGTCTTAAAGAAACACTCTAACACATGTGAGCAAAGGATTTCTAGGATATCACTTCAAGGAAAACAAGGCAGCCATTAGACACATTGAATGTTCTGCTGTTTCTTACTTTTGTTTGGTGAGCTAAGTCTACAATGGTTAAATTCCAAGTCTAATACTTATGAAGACTTCAATCACATCTGCCACCAGTAACACTACTGGAAGTCCCACTGGCATACTGGGATGGTCTTCATCTACTGATAAAGAGCTGCTCCCAAAACGGAAGGAATTAACACCATGGTATTGTATGCCTTCCTTGAAGGAAGCATGTAACTCCCTCTCTCCCTTGGTCACAGATGACACCAGGTAATGAAAAATATCATGTCTGCCATTTCCTAATGAAGAATGGGGGCCAGTGACATATAGTATATGTGGAGAAGGTCAGTAGTCCTGGACAGTAACTCAGGCTAGTTATGATGTGAAACTGGACATAAGTAACACAACTAGTTTGTTATGCTTGAGAAGGCATTGACCCTTTATCATAAAATTTACATTTAAATTATATGATTAATTCAACGCTTATCTGTAAAGCCTTTTGTTAAAGCAATTAAAATAAGGGCTCTTATACAATAGAGGAGGCTTAAAGTCCATACAGATTACACTTTTAATGCCAACATAAGGAAGTTATTAATTCTGTACCTGAATTAGGTAGCTAAATTAATCTTACTGCATACCTCACTCACAGACATAGCTCCCTACTGAACTGCCAGCACTCGAAAAGCCAAGTTCAATCAAGCTGAAAAAAAGACAGAAAACCCATGAAAACAGTGAACCCCAAAGATTTCCCTTCTCCTTTAAACTTTTTTTTTTTGCAGGGGGGGGGGGGGTTACCCCAATACCGTGAACTTATATAGACCAACTCTGAGATTGCCATAGCTTGGAGAAAAGGAAATATTCAGAGAAAAGACCATCTCAGACTTCGTACATTGGTCACATAGTCTCTGTTTTTCTGGTTTTGACATTTCAAATGATTGCACACACACACACACACACACACACACACACACACATACACACACAACACACATATATACATACACACACACACATATATATATATATATATATATATATATGTATATATATATATATATATATATATATATATATATATATATATATAAATATATATATATATATATATATATGTATATATATATATATGTATATATATATATATATATATATATATATATATACATATATGTGTGTATATATATATATATATATATATATATATATATGTATGTATATATATATATATATGTATATATATATATATATATATATATTTATATAGAGGGTCTATGTCAAATAAATGAATGCCGAGACCATATGATTGACATTTCAAGTGTTCGAAGGTTGACTTTAATGGTGCAGTATGGTGCAGAATGGGAGAATTTCCCTTTTCTGCACTGAAGTGCAGTCTCAGAGTTGGTATATTTAAGTTGGGGGGGGTGTGGGTTCCAGGGGGGCTTGCCCCCCTGCTCGCACCGTTAAGGTATGTTTTTCTTTTTTTTTATTATATATTCGAGCTTTCAAATATTGACCATATGGTCTCGAACATATTGTAGTCGACATTTTGAAAGTTCAAATATATATCATAGACCCTATATATATATATATATATATATATATATATATATATATATATATATATCATGTTTGTGTGTTGATTCTGAAAGCAATGTGCAAATCTAAGGAATGAGAAAACCATTTGTATCAAAAGAAACACAAAGCTGTAATCATGGGTGATAGAGATGTTTTGGATATACTTTATGCACGATATAAATGATAGAAAATCAGTTTATTTGAGAACAATTTATGTGACATTCATACATGGTGTCAGAAGAAGTAGCATTGTTGCATCAGCAGCTGCACTTTGGAAACACATTGCTTTGGAGTCATGTGACATATCGCTTAGGAGCCGAAGGTGTATCAAGTAGGAAAGATGAGAGAGGGTTACCACATTGGGTGGGAGGTTGGCGTAATGGTTAAGGTGTTTAACTTATAGACACAAGGTGCAGGGTTTGATTCTCACATGGGGTAATTGGCTAAGCTTAAAATGTCCCACAAGAGCAGTTAGCCTAGTATTAACCTATGAACAAATCAGAAACAGCCGCTCTTAGTTCCACAAGATGGAGGACTCTCTGTTTCCTGTAAGCTGGGTTGAGAAAGGAGCATGTCAAGGAGCCTATACTGAAGTTGAGTAAGAAGGAAAAACATAATATGGAAGTTGTTCCTGCAGTAATTAATTGTAAGATGCCCCTGAAGGTTAGAAGAAGAGGGGACTGTAAAGTGAAATTTATGCATACTTGTAAGTCTTAAAGCTAATTCAGTGACTGAAAGTAGTGGTCTGTTGTTTAAACCCCTTGAGAAGATGTATTCTTTAAATCTGTAACTTTCAGCAATGATAAATTGCATTCCTTCAAGGTGTTGTGAAGAGATGGACTTTATTTCAGGTTGCTTTGTAATGTTTGCAGCAAAAAAGCAAATTTTCTGTTGTTTCTTGTAAATAAACATATTTCCTTCCAAGAAGGTGTTTTAAGAGACTAGTTTGCTACTATATCAAACTATATAGTCTGCTAACAATATCAAATGGTCTAGTGGTGGCTTGCAGTGAGTGAGGAGAAAATCAATTTTTCATAAAGTGCCATTTTTGCAAACTACCTGTTAATGCTCCACCTGAGGTTTTCCCCCACCAAAAGAAAAGTTTAATTTTGTGAAGCTACCCGGAAAATGTTCTGCCTTTGGTTTTCTCTCCCAAAACTGAAGCTATGTTTATGGGCTGTAATTACTAACTGGTTGTTTAACAACCCCTGAAGTAAAGTCTATCCTTTAAAGTTGAATGAATCTGTGCTGTATTGACTGAAAAAAAAACATTCTGTAACTCAGGTATTTCTCAGCCCTTATGCTAGATTGGGATTTACTCACTATGGTAGGAAAAAGGTTCCTGTTACTGTGAGCTGTAGAAAACCTGTACCTATATTGGAACTGTTTATAGGTTAATACTAGGAAATCAGTTTGCAGGCTATTAAAACACCCAGCCAATAAATACACAATGATCAAAGGTAAAAACTCAAACAATGCACCATGTGTCTGTGAGGCATACATCTTAAACACTGTGACAACCTAACGCTCCTAAATGACTACTCCAAGCTTGAACACAGCACTTCTGATACTAAAGGCCAAGAAAAATAGAAGCCACTACTATTTCATGTAATCTGCTCCAGAAAAGATCCTGGTGGCAGTATGAAGGATTACCTGATGGAGGCCTGACTGCCTTCCTGGTTGTACAATAAAAACTGTAACTGCTGAACCTATGCAAAATGTAAAGATAAATGCAAAATGTGTAGGCTTTGTTGAGCTTGACCAAATCCTCCCAGGAGAGCTGTGTGGGAACCTGCTTAGTCTGTTACTGCAAATTTACACCCCACTGAGCCAGCAGTCTACCTCATCTGAGAGAACAAGGGCTACTAGCTTTCAAGTGAACCTGAGCCAAGAAGATGATATGAAGGTCTTCCTGGTGGCCTTTGAAAGAGTTGCATCTTGAGAGCAGTGATGACAAACTATCTGGTGACTAGCTGTAGGCCGAGATAGACACAGACAATGTGAATGCCAAAGACTTCCAAATCCTGAAACAATAAATAATGACAAGGCTGGAACATCACCTAATACCCAGTGTCTTAGGTTTCATAATTGGACATCTCATATGAGCAGAACACTAAGATCAAAAATGTCTGGCCACGCATAGTTTAAAACTGGGTCTAGAACTTCTTGTGATCAATACAAGTAAAGTTTTCGAAATATTGGCAGTAGACAAGTTCCAAAAGGTACTTTCTAGTAATTTAAGAAATTGGGTATTCCAAAGTGGCTCTAAGACTTCTGAACAGCTAGCTGTTTTAATGGTATATTTATTACTTACAGACATTTCAAATGCTAAGTTTGATTTGAATCCTCCAATTGTTAATTGGGAAGACAGTGTTTCTGCATTATTTTGCACTTCTATTTTCACAAGTAGAATTACATGTGAAAGCTATCTGTTTGTATGTTAAACTCTGCTAAACCATAGTCTTGTAGTTTAATAAACAGTTGTTTCAGAACTGTGTACTACTGCCAGATTTTGTGTCTTAGTCATTTATTATAGCCTTTTTTCCACAAGCAGTGTCACTGGTAAATTTCTGCATAGTCTAGTGCCTTAAACTGTAGTAGAAGGACAATAGTGATGGAATTGTCTACTTAAGTTATTTTCCCACCCATTGTTTTCAGTAGACCCATGATACTGAGTACCCACCCAGCAAACCAGTATTACTCTTGCCTAACCCTCCTTTACTACATATTGGCTCCTGCTCATTTTCCAGGAGCTCAGCAAAGCCTGGAGTCCTAGCCTGCATCACAGAAGTGTTTTACCTTTATCCAGTGCCATCTAGTCAAAGTTAAGGTCATGTGATTGCTAAATCACACAAGTTATTTTAACTGATTGCTACTGTTTCCTGCTTTTATGTGTATATTTCACTGATTTGTTTTGTAAAAAATGCTGATCGTCTCATTGTTTGTGCTCTAAGACTGTCTTGGAATTGTCTTCAGCAAGGGATTTCCAGATAGTTTTTTAAATGGTTTGTAGTAGCATTGCATTTGTGTACTATGTGTATTTTTATTGTAGCAGGATGTGGTTTCCTGGCCTGTTTGAGTTGGAAAATATGCAAAAGGATTCATAATGTAGAGGTTTTATTGACCAGAGGGCTCCGTAGTTAGTTTTCTGTTTTTTTCTGTGCTGCTATAAATTTTACATGTTTGTGTGGGTTAGCAGTGTCCTGTACAACTGCAAACACATAGGAAACATATTTCCCTGTAAAACAGTCCATAAAATTATACCCTGTAAAGCAACAATATAGCACAAATACCTTGTGCACTGACAAGCTTAGATGAGCTATTTGGGAGTCAAGTGGCAATACCTACAGATTCAGTAGAATTCACTGCTGTGTAAAAATCAAAATTAGTAGAATTTAGGACTGTTTAACATATTCTGCTCCAATAAAGCACAGTTATTTGCATCAACAAAGTATCCTTAATAGCCTTCTAACCCCAATACCCCACCACCTTGTAGCACACAGATCGAAGGACTGGACAATATGGAAATGCAATTTCGTAACTTCTCTGTAGCTAACGTGTTGGATATGGCCATCTTGAGACAATGTAGCAGTTGTCTCATGTTTACTGACAACCGCTTAATCTTTAATGAATCAGACACAGTATGTGGGAGTTGTATTTATACAATGACGCTGGAGGCCAAACTCTCACATACAAGTGCACATCAGGTTGTCGAAACCACACACATAGCAACTACCTACAAGCAGACACAAAGACTAATGTATGCAGAGTCACTAAAGGCAATCTTCCGAAACAACAAAGATTGCCTAGATCACCCATTTCAAATCTATGCCTCAGTAAGCCTAAAGGCACCCACAAAAACAACACCTAACACCACACATACTGTTAGCTGTTTATTTGGAACCAGAATCTCCCAAATCCCACACACACTCAAGTCATTACACCAAAGGTACCAATATGATTCCATCAAAGTCCATGTAGGTGTAAATGCCCTAAGATGTACCTCCCTGGGACTATATGAAGAGAGATACTATGGAGCATTCAGAATATGCATCTCATATTGGTATGAGCCTAGCATTGAGCAGCATATTACCATCAACTGAGGATGATTTATTTAAATGCATTGATATTTGATTACTGCAAAAGTCTGACTGGATAGGAACCCATTTTCAGGGGAGGCCCAGGGAGAAAAGCTCCAAAGCATTACAGAACATTTTTAGAACAATAATTTTACAGTCATTAAAAATAATGTAAAAACAACTACAGTTTAAATAATTATACTAAATTAGACATAATATGAAATCATTGGATATTAATAGGTACAACTTGTATGACAATGATTAATAGTTAAACAAATTTTAGCCAGTTTTTAGAGAAATTAAAGGGAAGTTAGTATAATATAAAAATGAATTTCAATACAAAGTGAAAGAAAAGCAGGCATATGGTATATTTATAGAGAAAGCCAGGACAGGGAAATTGATAGAAGTGAGGGAAGAGGGGACAATAAGGAGATGCAAGGTATGAACAGGTATTTGTTTACATTTAGGGGTATAATTTATCCTGGTGTTGAGCATGAACAGAGCCAGATTTTGGCTATGCAGTCTTTAAGAAGGGTTTGGAAGGATGGGAGGGTATTGACCTGAAAAATGGAAATAATGACTTCTAGGCCTAGAAACATGGTACAAGTACAGAAAATGCCCAGCAGATTTGATAGGTTTGTGGACAAAGAGGATGTTTTGGTCACTGAATTGCAGTAACCAACTGGGAATATAGTTGTGTAGAATGTTATTTAGCACCAGATAAACACATGGATTCTGGATAATTTTATAGGTGGTAAGAAGCTGTGTACATGTTAGTTGATGGGGTAGTTCTAAATAAGTTAAGCTTTTTAGATTTATACAGTGGTCGGTTCTGAAAGGGGAATTTGCTGCAAATTTATTAACTTTGTTATAGCATTGTTCAAGTTTTGATCTTTGTGATATCAGAAAGTTACTAAGGTGCACCATAAATAACAGTGGGATGGAGATAAGTAGTGGCAACTGTAGTTTTAATTGTGTTGGTGAGAAAGTTGTTGGGTCTGTAAAGCATCACTAGTTTTTGATGAGTTTTTCTTATGCGATTTTCTATATGCAGGTCGAATTTAAGATTATCATTCACTATCGTCCTTGTTAATTTGCTATGAGCCATGACTTCAATGTTGTATTATCAAAAGAGAGGACTTTAAATTTTGTTTCTTTCATGGGAGAGGGATTTGGGGAAAAAAGATGCATTTTTTTTCAGGGTTGAGCATGAGTTTTGAGTTACAAAGCCATGTTTTAGTTCCTACTAAAGCTTCATGAGTAATTTTTTTTAGAGATGTGCCATATTATCAGATGTGCAAATGAGTGTGGCGTCATCTGCACATTGTATTAGGGAGGTCTATTGTGTGGATGTGTAGAGGGTGTTGGGTATGCATGAGAAAGAGGAGGGGAACAAGGATAGAGGCTTGTGGTTCACACGTGGTGATTGGCGGTACAGAGAGAGGGTGGAGTGCCATTTTAATGACTGATACCTATTGGATATATAGCTTTAGAACAATAGAATGGTGGTCTGAGAGAGACCTATTGAGAACATTTGAAGCAGACATTTGCTGTGACAAACTTTGTCAAAGACCTTAGACCGGTCTAGAAATAAAGAGGATACCAGTTTGCTGTTATCTCTAGTTTTATTGATTGGATATATACAGGTTAGAAATGCAGTGTTACTATAGAAAGGACCAAAGCCATGTTGTGTGGGGAATAGTAGTTGTTTCTGCAGGAGACAGTATAGTAATTGTTCTGTAATACATTTTCAAGTATTTTGTTGAGGGGGGATAAGATTACTATAGATCTAAAGTTACTAATGTTTGTTGCTTTTCCTCCTTTGAGCAGAGAGATAATGTGTGATTTTTTTCTAGACAGGGAGAGCATGGGCTTCATGGACTGACCAAGGATTGAGACAGGTTAGGTAATGCTATCATTTGCTATTTTAAGTATTCACTCGTATGGTCGTTAGCTGAAGTAGAGCATGGTTTTAGTTTGTAAAAGAATCGTTTATATAAGATGTGGGTACAGGTTTGAAGGCTAAAGTAGATGTGGTGATATGTGGCTGATGGGCAGGACTATGATTAGATTTGGGGAATCCTTGGTTAGAGATGTTATATTATCTATGAAATAAGAGTTGAATTGTGTTGTAGTTTTCAGTGAGGAGTTATTGGGAGAGGAGTAAGGACTGAATTTATGGCTGGGACACAAGATTTCCTTAATGGCTGTCCAGAGTTTTTTGGGGTGGGTTTACTATTATTTTTTTTTTTTTTCAAAACAGGTTTATTGTTTTAACATACAAGAGAAATATCATAACAATTTTATACAAGTAATTAAAAATAAGTATTATTATAATATTCAACAAAACAACTAAAGTATTTACAAAGACATCCACTACAATCAGATCAATTAATTAAACTAAAAGGTTTACTATTATTTTGAAAGTTGTTAGAGTATATTTTTTTGTCTTCATTAATTCACTTTTTAGTATGATTTTGAAGCATTCTGAAATTTTTAGGATATTGTGGTGTTTTATAATTTTGCCATTCTTTCCATATTTTTTTCTTCATCCTACATTAGGATTCTAATCTTTTTGGACAGACAAATTGCATTACGTTTAATTAGTCAATTCCTTCTTGAAGGTACAAAGCTATTTTTTATATTTGGGAAAGTTGTACCAAATTAATTTTCAGCATCATCTAAAGGGAAATTTTTGAGGAAGTTCCAGTTAATGTTGCATGTTGTTTTATAAATATGTTGTTTAAGTGGATGTGTGAGATGTCTCACTGTATAGAGTGGGAGAAGATCCATGAGACAGTCAAACATTGTACCAGAAGTGGTGTGCTTGCCAGGGTCTGACACTAGCATCCATAGTTTGATGTCTTGCTTAAATGTGTGGGGCTATTGATTAGTTGTGCAAAACCAAATAATTTGAAGCTAGTTATAAGGGAGTTTGAGTTAATGTTCAACCAATTGACAGTCACATCACCTAGTAGTATTATTTCGTATGGAATTGTTATGGACATCCAATGTAGGATATCTTCCAGTATAGCTTTATTGTTGCTAGAAGGGATGTAAAGAACAGTAATACATATTTTTTATAATTGTTTAAGTTCAGGAAAGTAATAAGAAGCTCTTGGTTTGCAATCAAAATGTCGAGTGGAGATGTTCGCAGACAGACAGTCGAAATATGGATGTTCGACTGTCCATGTTACGGAACACTCCTTGTTCAAAATTCCTATCAGCGAATGCTACCGTGCATTCACTGATATGCAGTCGATGTACTGCACGGAGATTGCTGTATGGTGTGGTTTGGGATTTTCATCCCTTTCCTCACTGTAGTACAATCTCGGAGTTGGAATATATAGTTAGCAGGGGGTTTGGGGGTGCAGATGGGCTTGCTCTCCTGCAAAACCATGATGTACAGTATAGGAGTTTCACGTAAGTGTGCTCCTACATGGATGTCATGTGCTCTGTTCGATGACAACATCGAATCTGCTGAATTTGTACAGCCAATTCGACATTATGTCAAGTCAAACATTTTCAGTTTCATCATTTTCTTCAATGTTGTGACCAGAAAATATTTTTCTGGTCGACATTTTGATAGTAAACCGAAGCTGATATTATAGCAGGCATGTATAGTTTTGGACTAATTTATGCTGGGTTTAAGCCAAGTTTCAGTTGCAGCGAGAATATCAATGGTATGTTGGGCAATCCAGACATGTAGTTCAGCAATTTTATTTCTTAGCTACGGACAGGATTTGAGTGAATGTCTCATCCTAGAAGGATATTTGTATATTGAGGAATTATTTATGCTTTTTTTGAGAGTATTTTTCCTCAACTTTGTTTTGGTTTGAGTTGAAATGGACTTAGTCAGTCTGCATTTGTAGTAAATGTGAGGGACTTAATTAAATAGGTTTGGTGCAATGTGTGAAGAGTGTAGGGAGAGAGTATGTATAGCTGATTAGGCAAAGTTGAAGATATGTTGAGAGCTATTATAGAGTCATGGAAAGATGAGAGCTGGCCCAGTAGCCACAGAAGAATAGAGAATAAGCTAAGGAGCATGATAAGTAAAGGGATCTGTATGGTAAAGTCGGCAGGTTGTGTAAAAGTAAGGATCATGAGGGAACAACAACCTGCAGGGTAGAAGGATATTTAGTGGTGGTGGAGTATAAAAGCTGATAAAGGGAAGGCAGGAATGAAGTATTTACTATGAAGGAAGAGAGTTAGGTTGTATTAATATTTTTTCTAGAATGTAAGGAGTAGGTGCGATTAAAAGGCTAAAGTATGAAAATGTAGGTAAAATAGGAAGAAGTGAGGGTTTATTTGGGTTCATGATGTCACAGCATCAGCAAAAGAAGATTGATTTCAACAACTGTCTGTCTTTTGGGTGTCATTCTAAGGGGATCCAATATTTGTCAACTTTGGAGGACATGGTTAACAGATGTTGTTGCTTTGCCAAGGATGGTCTGCACCTTTCTCCTCTAGGCTTTCAAGTACTGGCTAAAACTTTATCCATCCATATACTGACATTTTAGGCAATGTCAAATTGGCAAAATTATCAACATAGCAAAATCAACTCAACTGAACCTTAAGGTGTTACTGCTCAATGCCAAAGCATAAATAAATAACTACACACCCTCCAAGCCCTCTTCACACTCAAGAATGTAGACATCTGTTCAGTTCGTGAGAGATGGTTTAAAGTGTCACAGAGTATGCTGGCAGTACAAAGTTTCAGTACCTTCCACACTTTTAGGCCAGTAGCTGCTCAGATAAGGATAAAAGGAAGAGGTGTCTCGATGTACATCAATAACAAGCATGCCTATAGTGTAGTAAAACAGGATGATGTACTGGAGTTTCTCTATGTGCGGCTCACCATCTCCTAGTCAGCTATAGGTCATCCTACATGTCCCAAGAGCTCACAATGCTATGTGGTTGTACTGGAGACACTTACTCTCCAGTCCAATGCCCTACTCATGGGAGACTTTAATTAACCCAATATAGACTGGGAAACCTAGACAGCCTCAGATCTACAGACAAATATACAAATAGCCATGACCAAATAGTGAATATGCCCACTATAGGCTCCAACATACTGGACCTTCTGCTTAAAAAATGTGGGAGAATGCTGCACCCCCCCCCCCATTCAAAAATAAAGCTGTTTCCTTCAGAATCAAAATCATCTCCATAATCACATTAAAACGAGTAGCAGGGACTATTCCCGAAATTACCTTTTATTCAGTGATGGCTTATCAAAATGCAATGCCCCACAAAACCCAAAGAACACAGCAACCTGTGCTGAATTGCTTTCAGAAACACTGTACAACCATGTCAGTGGCTGCATAGCGGCTGCTATACCTACCAGAAGTAAGTCCAGGACTAGCCGCAAAAACAAACTGCCCTGGTGGCATTCCAAATTAAACAGGATATATAACAAAAGGAAAAAGAATTATGGTAAAAATCAGGAAGGGTAATTCCCATAAAGATAGCAACTCTCTCATCAAATTAAATAGGCAACTAAGAGGTCTAATTCAGTCAAGCAAAGACAACTTTGAGGTTAAGATACCCTTCCAGGTGAAATATAACCATAACACCTTCTATAGCTATGTCAGAAACCTCAAAGGTATCACACAGCAATGTGCTGAACTGGTGGTTAATGGTGCCGCATTCACCACGTCTGTTCATGGACAAATTCAGTTTAAACTTTACCCCTTCTCACTTGCAATCATCCCCTCAAAAAGACTATCAAACATAACCCCTCCAACTATAACTAGAGAACATGTACTGGCCACATTTACTAAAGCCAAGGACATGGCCTCAATGGACCCCAGTAACATCCCAGGATGTCTTTTGAATAGTCTAAAATATGAATTATCAGGACCCCTGGAGTTATTATTTAACTATAGTCTTAAAATGGGCATTGTGCCACATGAATGGAGGGCTACAATGGTCATCTCCCTTCATAAGGGAGGACCTTCAATAGATCCTGGAAACTACAGACCTATTGGTCTGACTAGCCTTATTTGCAAAGCCATGAAAAGAATTAATCATGGAAATTATCAACAAGGACATTGGACACCTCCAGGCTCTGGATGTTTCCTGGTTTGTCTTTGTCAAAGGATGTTCATGCTTACTGAATCTGGTGGGCTTGTTTGAAGAGGTCACTAAGGCAATGGATGAGGGGAAAATGGTGCATACTGCCTCCTAATTCGGCTAAAGCATTTGATAGAATACCCCATTCGGAAATTATTAAATTTATGGAACTAAGTATAAACCATTTTATAACCTAATGGATTGCTGGCTGGCTCACTGCTAGGACCCCAGGAGGTTAGAATAGGTGAGGTCACCTGCACAAAATCTCTGGTCATCAGTGGAGTCCCCCCCTGGGCTCTGTGCTGAGCCCACTTCATCCATTCCATGGATGTCAAAGTCAATGTCAAAGGCAATTGGTAAACCAAGTTCACAGATGATTGCAAACTGAGAATGGTCATTGAATTCTCCCAAGATGAAAACACCCTTCTGGAAGGCTCAATAGCAACAAACACCAGGTGCCGGTGCCATTGCTTAAAAATCAATACCAGGAAATGTATTACAATACCTTTTGGGAAGTCTTACATCCCAGGTAACTACATCTTCAATAAAACACCCTTAAAAGTTGATTCACAAGTCAGTTATCTCAGGACTTATGTCGATGGTAACCTAGTCTTCAACTAACGTGTCCAAGATGGTCAGATGCTGCTCAACTTATAAGCAAGAGCATGACATAAAGGTCCAGAGAGATCATCATACCACTGTACTTGACTTTCATCAGACTCATCATAGAGTATAATGCCCCTTTTAGTACATACCTGACTAAACACATGCAGCAACTGGAATATCCAGTAAATTTCCTTAAAAAAGTATCACACAATGTTCTACACTAATTGCCTCGAAGCCCTGTCTGTTTAATCAGTATCATACAGACTTCTGACAGGTGATCTTTGCCTGGCATATAAGGCATGCCTGGACACTGTTTTGATGAACTTTTTGCACATCCACAAAACAAAACAGCATCAGCACTACTAGATTAAAAGACCTAACTTTTGCTTATGACATAAATAGGACATGTTGGAGAGACAGACATATTTCTCAGAGAATTCCCATTTTCAAGAATACAACACTCATACATGTGAAGCAGAATGCCTCCCTATCTTTATTTAAGAGGAACTTGGGCCAATGGATGGGTAACTGGAAATTCACCCCTGGTCTGGCTCCTATGTCTGTGATGGAGAGTGGCAGTAAGCAAATCACCACCTATATAAATCAAATTTGTGGGTCACATCTGGGTTGCACACCTAGTCTTATAAGGGCCCTAGTGGTCACTGACCTAGCATACACCTATGAATGGGTGAACAAGCCTTCACCTAGGTATAATGTTTTGCCTGCAAACAAGAACAAAATGTCAACATCTAAAAATGTGGCCAACTACTGTGTAGTCAATGACATAAATAACATGTCTGCAAAAACTGTTAATGCCTGCCAACAAACTGCCTTTGCAAGTATTCTAATTGTCTATTAAACGTGAAACTATGGAATATGAATATGCTGAAATTTCACATAAAAATGTGGAATCTGCCCTCTGTCATTATGATATTACTAATCATATCAAATGAAAAGTGTGTCTGAGGGAAAAGAAAGGCAGAAATTTCTGTACTCTAGGTGCATGACTACATTAGTTAAATCACAATATGCTTGCAAGCAGAAAATTACTATTAGAAAACTGTAGTGATACATCTCCATGCACATGCAAAGGAATAGCCTATAACATAAGCTGAAATGTAGATTCTCTTGGGTAAAATGTTGCATCCTAAAGCTCTAGTGTCTAACTAAACACATGGTGTGATAATTGTGATAATTGTCCAAGACTGTCTACAATGTAGAGAGTTAAGTTATGGTGGGAACGTTTCAACCTGATATTTTACGAGAAATACATAGTTCTAGTAAAGAAAACAGTGTCAAAGTTGAAGACAAAAAAGGAGCTACAATTTGGCACTGAGTGGAAGACTTAGCTACATCCAATAATTTGCCTTGTCAAAAGGAACCACTTGCAAAATACCATGCTGCTTTGGGGGGCATATGATAGCTACTGAGGTTTCTACCCTAGGAAAACTCACTGCTTTGTGATTATATGAGATACCTGCAAGATACAGAGGGTGTATTAGACAAGAAGACAGAAGCAGGCTCACCATAGGAACCAATTAGCAACCATTGTTTCTGGCTAATTTTAAGGGCTATTTCTTCCCCAAGATGGCAGATTCTTGTTTTCCTGAATGCTGTTCAGATGTACAGATGTGTCAATGATTTTCCAGGGAAGTTAAGACTGATGGAAAAAAGTTACATTGGATAATGTCCCTGACAGGTACAATTGGAGTGCTGTAAAGTGGATCTTAGATATACGTGTGTGTGTGTGTTAAAGCTTATTAGGTGGCTACAAGCAGTGGAGTATTTTTAAATCCTCTGTGAAGATGTGTTCTTTAAATCATCTGTCAAGAGTTTCTGGAAGGATAAACTGTATTTGCTCAAGATGAAATTTATTTCTCATTTAGTTACTCTGTTTGCTATAACAGTTCACGCACACACACACACACACACACACACACACACACACACACACACACACACACACACACACACACACACACACACACACACATGCACACACGCACACTTCTATGCATTGCCCAACTCAAGTTACCATTCACAGGTAATACTGACGAAAGTATTATTTTTCAAAATGGCAAAGAGGTGGTTAATGGACATACTTACACTGACACAGAGTTCTGTAACAACGTGACATACACATATGTGATTACCCATTATTTTCTGTTACAAAAAACAATAATATACACAGGTAGTTTATCCACTTCATAGTTCATATTTAAGAACATACATAAATGGCAGTAGAAAACAGTTGGTTTGTGAAGTCCACCCAAGTCCTAGAACCGCATGCATGCTGATGTAATCCCCATTTCTTTTTTATCCACATTATACTGAATAAGGAGTCTAAACTGATTGTGTTGATGACCATGTATTTAAAGATAACTAAACATCACTTACATAAATGCTGACATTTCACAAGGTCTGTTTCCTAAAGTCACTATGAACTTTGTGAATGAAATCCTGGCAGAAGACTATTAAACTTCCTTATAACTTTGGTTTACTAGTTCTAATGAAGCAAATCGATATTCGTATGACTTCATTTTTCCTTTGACTTGCATATTTCAGCTATCATCAGAGGTGCCTTATAATGCCATAGTTCAAGAGTGATATCCTCTTTCCTTTGGCTGTACAGTTACATATAATACATTCCACAATAGCGTAAATACCCATGCTGATGTGTCAAAAAAAACTGCCTTGTTCTCTTTCAACAATTTTTGCCTTTTATTTTTTGAGGACATCCCTTGCTTACACATTTCTGACATTGACTTTCCACTTATTGCTCTCAGTTAAAAATCATTCTCTTAGCTTGCAGATATCATAGGTTCATAGTTTAGTACTAAACTAACTGCCCTTGTGAGACATTTTAAGCCAATCCAGTTATCCCTTGGGAGACTCAAACCTTGCACCTTGTGTTTGTAAGGCAAACATCTTAGCCATTAAGCCACCCTCCCAAACCATCTGGACTGTATTGTAAAGTCCAAAGACATGTCCACCAAAACTCTTTGCAAACTATACATTCAAGTAGCTTATCCAGTAGGTTCTCCTGTTTTTTTTTTTTAAACAGTATTTAGTTTTGCTATACCTGAACAAGGGTGTTTGAATATGTGTATGTGCTAAGTATCTCAGGAAGAGTGACAGAGATCTACACGGGCGACAAGTATTACACAAAGAAGGACTTCTGATATATTTTTTTTATATTAGGTAATCTAAATGCATTTCATTTCATTTTATACAGCAGACTTTTAATAATGCTTTGTCTAGTCTTACAAGTAACTGTAGTATACATCCCTAGCAGTACAACTACACAAGACAGACATTACAACACTACATGACATTACAACACACACACGTTCATGCACACACACACACACGCACACACGCACGCACGCATGCACGCACGCGCACATATACACACACACACACACACACACACACACACACACACACACACACACACACACACACACACACACACACACACACACACATACACTCACTCACAAAGAATATTCCCTTGCCTAGCAACTTTCTCAAATCCTAAACTGCAAACATTCACACGCACACTCCTAATATTAATGCTGGAACTTTCAGTATATCCTAAATTTTCAGCCTTAGCTTACAAATGGCCACCTACTTTAACCAAAAGCATATCCCAAACAAAACAAAGCCCTTTGAAATTTTCAAATTTGGCTACACCTACACTCCATAAAATTGTGCTAGACAGTCAAGAGAAGGTTAACACCTGCATTACACCTCAAGCAACTCATAGCCCTTCAAAACCCGCACCATCAACACCTACACATAGCAACACTAAACCCACATATGCGGAGGCCCTTAACATTAACCTGCCCAAGCAACAAGGACCTCTGAAGCCGAAACACAAACACCAGTCACAACCAAAGTGACACATAGCTCACAACACCAGTGTGCCACCCAACAACAGCCCCTAAGGCAAGACAATGTACCCAACACTTTAGTCATAGGTGACTCTATAGTCAGGCACACTGATGTCCCACTCACCAGGCTGAACAAGGAGAAAATTACAGTCAGCTGCCTGTCAGGTGCCAGGATCTGCCACATAATGTATGCTCTCAAGTTACTCCACAACAAGTACAAATACGACTCTGTCATTGTCCATGCTGGAGTGAATGACTTGAGATGTACCTCCCTGGACTACATGAAAAAAGACATGGAAGAGCTCTTGGATCATGTGACCCATGCAGGTATGACCCTAGCCCTGAGTAGCATCCTGCCTTCGCCCAGAATGATACCACAGTATAAGGACAAAATGATTGACTTCAACAATTGGCTAAGCTTCTGGTGTCATTCAAAGGGGATCCAGTATTTATCTGCCTGGGAAGACATTATCCACAAACCACGATGCTTTGCCAGAGATGGTCTGCACCTGTCACCCCTGGGATTCAGGTTACTGGCTAAAGCTCTTGCCACCCCTATAGTGCCTTTTTTAGGCAAGGTTCAAAGGATAAAACCACCACCATAACAGATACAAGCATGCAAAATCTGAAGGTAATACTACTCAATTCTAGAAGTCTAAACCTCAAAATGCACTCTCTCGAGGCACTCCTAAAAATGGAGAACATCGATATCTGTGCAGTAATTGAGACCTGGTTCAAGGCTCCAGAGATCACCCCTGCAATACCAAGCTACAATTCTTACCACACTTTTCAGCCACAAAACCAAGACCAAAACACTAAAGGTGGAGTGTCCATATTCACCAAGGATATTCACACCTCCAAGCTAGTTGCCCAACAAAATGCATCTGAAATTCTCCAGGTGCAACTAACACTAGGTAAGACTGCAATCCAAAATTGTAGCTTGCTACAGATCCCCCACCATGCCCCAAGATTCTCACTACACCTTTCTAAACATACTGGAAAATATTAAGATACAACCAAACACCCTAATACTGGGTGATTTCAACTATCCTGCCATTAATTGGGAAAACTACTCGGGTACCAACTCCTTTTCCCAACGGTTCCTGGAATTCATAAATTCCAATGCCCTGGATCAACTAATCCACTGTCCCACCAGGGGAGCCAATATCCTAGACCTGGTCATTACAAACATGGGAGATAGATGCTCCACACCAGTGGTCACCCCCTCATTGGTCAGGTCTGGCCATAAGCAAATCACCTTTGACATCCACATCCCACCCCCACCCCCAAGTAAGAAATCCTCCTTAAAAAACTTCTCCAAAGCCAACTTCATGCTACTGAAGTTAGAAGTGACTAACTTCACAACACCCACGCAGATGGGATCAGGAAGTTCGACTGCAGAATCCTATACTAAGGCACTGTACGAGCACATCCACTCGTGCTTGAATTGTGCCATTCCAAATAGAACCAAGATGCTCTTTTCCAAAAAAAGGAAGCCAATCTGGTGGTCCCCTGCTATAAACAAACTATACAACAGAAGGAAGAAACTGTTGCAGAAAAGAAGAAAATCCCAGGATGCAAAAAACTCCCTCACCAGCCTCAGTAAGATGCTAAGAGCCCTCATAAAATCCTCAAAAGCTAGTTACGAAAATAAAATTGCCAAAGATTCCAAAGACAGCCTCAAGGCATTCTATAGTTATGTCAAGAATCTAAATGGCAATGCTCAGACCTGCTCTGAGCTACAACAGAATGGCATTAAATATACTGATCACAAGGATATTGCCAATATCCTGGCAGATTGATTTAGTGCCAACTTCACCCCTCTC
This sequence comes from Protopterus annectens, assembly GCF_019279795.1. Classification (NCBI taxonomy): domain Eukaryota; kingdom Metazoa; phylum Chordata; order Ceratodontiformes; family Protopteridae; genus Protopterus; species Protopterus annectens. The sequence goes on from NC_056726.1 coordinate 1,892,233,560, forward strand.
TCACCCCCTAAAGGACCCATCTCAATACCAAAAGATTGCCAAATTCCGATAATCACAGCCACACAGGTAGAAACCGCACTTTCCAAAGCTAAGAATACAGCATCTGTGGGACCAGATGACATCCCAGGCTGTGTACTACATGCACTACAAAATGAACTAGCACCTCAACTAAGTGTCATGTTTAATCATAGCCTCACCTCAGGCTTTGTGCCCACTGAGTGGCGCACAGCTACAGTTATCCCGCTCCACAAGGGAGGATCCGCCTTGGATCCCGAGAACTACCGTCCCATCAGTCTGAGAAGCCTGATCTGCAAGGGCATGGAATGCATTATCATGGAACTTATAAAAAAAGACATTGGCAACCTTCAAACACTGGACCCCACCCAGTTTGGGTTTGTGAAGGGCCGATCTTGTCTCCTGAATCTGATTGACTTCTTTGAATCAGTCTCCAGAGCTGTGGACGAGGGTAAGGTGGTCCACACAGCCTATCTGGACCTCGCCAAGGCCTTCAACACCATCCCCCACTCTGGAATCATAGATAAACTTACTAAGCTGGGCATAAATCCCTACGTCACTCGATGGGTTGCCAACTGGCTTACTGACAGAACCCAGACTGTAAAAGTAGCCGACTCCAAATCCAGCTCCAGACAAGTGACAAGTGGAGTACCTCAGGGTTCAGTCCTGGGAACACTCTTGTTTGGCATCTACTTCTCAGAAGTACAGGCCAACACTAAGGGACTCTGGCTAACAAAGTTTGCAGATAACTGCAAACTGGGAACCATTATTGAATCCCCAAATGACGTGGATATTCTACAAAAAGGCCTTTCAGAAACAGATGCCTGGTGCCAGAGACATGGGCTCAAGCTTAATGCCAATAAATGTATAGTTATCCCCTTTGGAAAAAAACATGTACCCATGAATTACCACATAGGTGGCAGGATGCTAAACATCGAAAGTGCGATGAGAGACTTAGGGACACAGGTGGACAGTGGTCTCACTTTCGATAACCACATCGCCACAACAGTCAAGAAATCCTTCTTTGTGGCACACCTCATCACTAAGGGCTTTTCATCCAGAAAAAAGGAGGTCATTGTCCCACTGTACTCATTCCTCATTAGACCCATTATAGAGTATAATGCCCTGTTTGGTATGTATCTCACACGACATCTGCAACAGCTGGAAAGGCCACAGAAATACTTCACTAAAAGAATCACAGGCCTAAAGCAGATGCCATATGCTGACCATCTAAAAAAACTCCAGCTATACTCTGTGGCATATTGTCTACTCAGAAGCAGTCTCTGCTTAACATACAAGGCCATGTCAAATCCTGAGCTGTTGGACATGCTCCACTTAAAAAAATCCCAATCCCTCATATCCACACGCTCCAGGGATCTAAACCTTGTCATCACAATGAACAAAACATGCTGGAGGGATAGATTCCTCTGACCCAGAGACTCCCCATACTCTGGAATAGACTGCCCATACATGTCAAGCAGAGCGCCTCACTGGCCCTCTTCAAAAGGAACCTTGATGATTGGATGGGAGATAGGAAATTCACCCCAGGAATCATGTCAATCGCCCTGCTAGACAGAGGCCCAGAGAAGTAAATATTGTGGGAGGAAATATCCAGGGAATTGTTATGGCTAGGCTTGCATAGGCCCTAGGGCCGATAGCCTAGTACCAACCTATGAACCTGTGAACCTATGCTATTCAACATAGTAACACTGTTTATTCTATCAATGAAAACATATTTGATACACACACACACACACACACACACACACACACACACACACACACACACACACACACACACACACACACACACACACACACACACACACACACACACACACACACACACACACACACACACACACACAAACACACACACAATGGACATGCTTCACCTCAAAAAAACGAGATCCCTCAGAACCAGTCGTTCTAGCAACTTGAACCTATGTACAACAATAAACAGGTCATGCTGGAGGGATAGATTCCTGTCCCAGCGACTCTCCTCACTCTGGAATAGAATCCCAATCCATATTCGACAGAGCTCCTCTCTTCAAGAGAAATCTTGATGAGTGGATGGGTAATTGTAAGTTCTACCCTGGGATCACTTCAGGAGCCCTGTTGACAGATGCCCAGGTTACTAATCTAATGGGGAGGCGAAAGCCATCACTCTGTGGCTAGGCTTATAAATGCCCATGGGCAGATAGCCTAGTACTTACCTATGAACCTATGAACAGGCTCTAAGCTTTGCTCATTTTTTATATTATCATCTCTAGCTTCCTATCCAGAAATAAGGTTAAATATCTCCAAAGTTTCAGATTAATTTCAGCTTTAGTATCATCTATTATAAACTTCTTTGTTACTAATTTCTTTGTAATTTTATTTTATAACATATTGCCTCAGAAGTATTTTGTATTATTTTCCATGGTGTTGAAATTCTGTTTACTCACACATTTTACTGAAATTCACCATGCAGAAAAATGATAATGCATCTTATTAGAGTTAATAGCATAAAGTTTCAAATAATTATTAACGGAACACATAATATTAAGAAAAAAATATTTAACTATTTTATGTAAAAGGCATGTTAAAAATGTTACTAATTTAATGTGATATCAGTTAAACCATGACATAGTTTATAAACACAATTAGAAATCTGCATCATTTATAAGAAAAGTATAAACTGCTTTACATAATACTGTCACTCAAGCTAATAAACTGAAGTTCTAGGTATAAGATTTAAATAACACATTTTGTTTACATAAAGTTATATATACCAGTTTGATATGATGAAAATAAAAGCTGGAAAGTGAAATGATTTAAAAAACACTTTACAATCCATTCCTGCATTATCCCTGCCAGAGTATGGAGTAGGCCTAAACATAACTGACACAACATGATATGACCACTGTGATGATAATGCAATAGGGCTGATGTCCAGTTGCCCAGCCTTGGTTACCTGGGATAGCTCTGTTGAATGAAAACTGGACTTGAAGTCCAATTAAACTGCCGAAAAAGAACCAAGGATCAGTACACACAACATAGGTTTATATACAGGGCACAGCTTAGAAGTGGATGATATGATGTTAATATGGAGGCTGGACATCCTGTGTATCCAGGAGACAAGATGGAAGGGTAGTGCAACAAAGCCACTTGGACTGGGATCCAGTGTCTCCTACTCAGTGGAGAAGAGACTAGAAATGGTGTGGAAATTGTGTTGATGGAGAGGCTTCATAAGACAGTGAGGGATCTTATCACAATAAGTGACAGACTCATGGCAATCAGTATATTAAGAAAGGACAGTAGTCATAATCTCAGCCTATGCCCCACAGCAGGGCTGTGACAGTGAGTGCATTCAGGCAGCAGTTGTGGGATGCACTAGACAAAGCATGACAACATGCGTTGGTATTAATAATGGGGGACCTAGATTCACATATAGGAACAGACAGAACAGAACTTGATGACTGCCTTGTTCCACAGGAATGGAGCAAAAGGAATAAAAAGGAGAGGCCATTCTAGACTTCTTTTTGGCAAATGACTTAATTATGGCAACACATAGTTCAGCGAAAGAGAGACGTTCAGAAGATCACATACAAGAGTGGCCAACATGCAGCTCAGGTAGGCTTCCTCCTAGTAAGAATAGGGCTTTGGGGTAGCATCAGTGATTGCAAAGTCATCCCCAGTGAAACAGTTGGCCCACAGCATAACTGACAGTTGCCACAATCAGCTGTACTCAGTGGTCAGAGAAAGACTCTGAGGTCAACAGACTGTACGATGAAGACCTGGAACTTGACCAGAGAGTGAGAGCAGGACTTCAACGAAATACTCAAGGCTTTAGCACCACATGAAAAAGTATAAGTAGGTAGAGTTGAAGAAGAATGGCAGTACCTCAAAACAGCATGTGTGACAACTGCAGAACAGATATACGGCCAAGCCAGGTATAGAAACAAGGTATGTAAGGAAATCTGGTGTTCGAATGCAGAAGTATAGGAAGTCATCAAACGAAAGAAGAAATCCAAGGAAAAGTGGGAACTAGAAAAGACAGAGTTCGCTAAGAAGGAATACTGTTTGTTTGACAAAAAGGACAAAAGAGCAGTTGTAATAGCAAAGACCAAGACAACAGAGGTACTATACCATCTTCAAGAAAGTGACAGTATATAGAACAAATCTATCAGGTTGCAAGGTAAAGACAGAAAGATAAAAAAGATACTTATCAGACACCATTCACAATAAATGCTAGCAACAACTACTCACCAGTCCACAGGATGGAAAAGGTATATGGAAGGAGTACTTCTAGCAAATTCTGAATGAAGAAAACTTCACAGAAGCAGTACTACCCCAGGCATGGCCTATAATGAAAGAAGTAGAGGAGCCTAGCCTAGAAGAAGTGAAAACACAACTAAGGAAAATGAAGTCAGGGAAAACAGCAGGCTCAGATGAAAGTTCTGGAGATAAACAAATACACATGGTAATAGGAAGCAAGATGGGTGACAAGCAGTTCAGATTCAAATCAGTATGCAGCACAACAGATTCAATATTTTCAATGTTGTTGTTGTTTGTCTTTCGGCTTTTTCCTGGTAAGGGGTCACCACAGTGGAATTTCGGTCCACTAATGATTGGCAGTAGATTTTTACGAAATGCCGAGGTGCCAGCTCGATGCCCAACCTAAAACAAAGTCACACCCATTTACGCACGCATGTCTTTCAAACGCTACCCAACTGCGGGGAGGACATGCAGACTCCACACAGAAGGCACTCCCAAGCCAAGCCGAAAATCGAACGAGAGAACCTCTTGCTGTGAGGTAACAACGCTACCGCCGTACCACTGCAGCTTCTAGATTCAATATTTTCAATAATATAGATAATTTAGAAGAAGATTAAGATGAGGAAAGAGTCCAACTCAGCATTCTTAGACTCGGAGAAAGCAAATGACAAGATTCCAAGAAAGCTGATTTGGGTAGTCCTGCAATAGTTCAACATTCCAGAAACATTGGTAGAATTAGTACAAGCTTTATACAAGGACCTGCTGACATGAGTATGAACAGTGTTCAGACTCACAGAGGGGTTCCCAGTAAGAGTGGGTATGCATCAGGGCTCACCTCTGAGCCCAGTGCTGCTCATACTGGATGGACTGTATTAGCAAACAGGTTGGAGAGGGTAGATCAACAAAGCTGTTGTATGCAGACAATGTGGCATTACAGGCAGACTCTGAACAAGAACTTTCACAAATGACAAGGGGAATGCAATTCAAAATTGAAGGCACACAGAAGGAAACTATATACAGACAAGATAATTGTAAAGCAGCAAATTAGGGAAACCAGAAGAAGCACTCAATTGTGATAGAAGGGAACATAATGTAGCAAGCTTCAAGTACCCAGAATGGGAAGTTGAGGGAAAGAGAAGTCTGAATGTTGAGGTCAAAAATAGAATTTGCTGCACTTCAGCCAAAATTCACAGTGTGTTAGAGGCAGTGTATGACAGACAAATGTCAAAGAAGCTGAAAAGTAATGTGTAAAAATGGTGCTAAGATCAGTACTACAGTATGATACAAAAACCTGGTCAATAAAGCAGAGCAGTTAAGGAAGCTAGAAGTGATGGAGATGTAGTGCCTGAGATGGGTGGTAGGATGCACATTGTGGGACAGGCAAAGAAATGGCAACATCAGAGCAGAAGCTCAAGAAGCTCTAATTGCAGAGAAGGTCAAACAGAGCAGAACACAGTGGTTCAGCACATATGCAGGAAAGCAGGAGATAATCCGGGGAAGAAGATGTGGAACAGACAGGAAGTAGGCAAGAGGAAACAAGGGCATCCAGCAAGGAGATGGATGGATGAGTCAGAGAAAGCCTGTAACAGTCAGGTATGATTATCGAAGATGGTAGAAGAGTAGCATTGAATAGAGAGAGATGGCAACAACTGAAGTGACACCGCAACTCCCATGTAGAAAATGGGAAGAAAGGGGCTGATGATGATGATGCTTGCCTCATTAGACATTAATAAAGTAAAAAACAAAAACATACCTCAGAGTATTAAAAGATAAAATAGCCTAATAGGTACAGGAGTGGCAATAACATAATTTTCCAACTTTTGTTTTGTCTTTGAATAAATAAATAAATAAAACCGGAAATTGTAGCAGTAGTTTATTTTTTTTATGAGACTACTCAACTAAGTGCATATACAAGCATTTGCCAGATGTGAATAATCTCTATATAAACAACTAATGAAGACTGCAGGGATTGTACACTGATCAACAGAAAGAATGTTCTATCCCCAGTGTGTATTTTGAAGATGTTATATTTGTTTTTATGTAAAAGTTAATTTAGGCATCAAGATACACTCCTGACTCCATTCTAGCTAATACCTAAATTCAGAGAATTTGTCAAAAGGTTAGCCAAAGGAAATGGATCATTTCAATGGAGTTGGTATACTAAAGACCTCTCCGAAAAAGAGTTTTACTTAAAATGTTTGCAAGCGAACATCTGTCTGCATTTCTGAATACTCCATGCCAATGCATCTGGATTCTCATCTGGCACCCAGTATGGCCAGCTGTTCATTTTTGTAATTGTAATTAACATAATCTTACCTTTTACAATGCAAATGTATAACTGTCTGGGTTATATAAATTTGCAGGAAGGTGATGTGTAAATCATTGTCTGATAAAGCTTTGACTGCTTTCTTATAGGATAACAATAATCAGTAAATATTACTTTCACATGTCTCTGTTATTTTGCAGCAGAAAATTTATTTATGATATATCAAAGTCACTCTTAATTATTTTCAAAAATAAGTTAATTTCTTGGGATAATTTTTGCTAATGCATTTCCATGGCTTTTGGCAGGGAAGAATTAAGACTGGCAAACAGCTGGGAATTTAAGAATATACAACTGGTTGCTGATGGTGATGGGATACAAATGCTGCAGTTAAAGAGAATGGGTCACTTTTGGAAGTGTAGAAATCAAATCTTGCCATGAATAATAATATTGGAATATAATTTAATGGATATTTACTCTTATTCTTGCCTGTGCCTTTCATATGCTTATATTGTTTTAGCCACATAATAGAATTTATATTGCAAAATAGCTAAGAGTCTGGGAACCCCACAATGGATACTGCCATCAAAATTCCAAACTAGTGACCCAGATACACTATGAATGGTCAGGGAACCACTGGTTGTGGTTGCAACTTGTTGCTTAAAACAAGATGAGTTGTAACTTAAAGAGTTGTCACATTATTTATGAATAAGGGGAACTCAGCTGTACAGAAACCTTTGTAACTATGTTGGCATATAAAGATATAAAATCAGGAGGGGGTGCAGTGTTCCCCCATGGGGTGGGGGATGAGAGTTTTTCATGTTTTTTCCCATCAAAATGTACCTGTGTCTAGTTGTGTTCCTCTGGCCATAGCCTTTTAGATAGTGTGTGAAGATAGGTGAAGGCTGCCAGCCTAGCCAGACTGAATTCTGTAGATAATTCTGTCATTTGTAACTATTAATGCAAGCCACAGGCTTGTTTTCTTAAATGGGAAAAGACTGCATTGGATATTGAACTGCAAAAATATAACAACAGTGCACTCTGCTGTAAGAAAGTTAAGTTAAGCATTTTTTGACTGTCTTTGATGTCAAAATTTGGAGCCGATATGTCTAGAGGGAGGCATCCTGCCTATTGGTTTAGGACCAGAGTTAATGGCTAGAATTTTCATGTATAAATGTTCTTTATTGCTCTGGTTTCTGGCCAGGTGTAAAGAATGTAAATGTAGTTTCTGTTAGCCTGGGAACACCATAGAAGTGTGAAGAATGATGTCATGTGAAGCAGCTCTGTGTTATCAATTTAAAGAGAGAGAATCAGAGAGCTCAGAGCATTTTGTCTTGAGAACATCCAACATCACCAGCACTGATTTGCTCTTTATGTAAGTTTATTTTAGAACTGTGTTTTCCCTTAGATATAGTTAGGAAATAGAAAGATTAGACTAGTTTCTTTTTCTGTGATGTCAGAACTTTTCTATGATATTATTTTAAGTATTTCTCTGTGATCTATGAACTCCTGACTAGCACTGTGTAATAAGATGTATTGTCTTGTGTTTTTATTATTTATTATTAAATATTTTTAAACCTTTCAACTGTTGCTGTTTTATGTAGAGTTCATTTAAGCTTTAGAGTACATTGCATGTATATAGTGATACTGTACCAAGTCACTCTAATAAGCCTTGACTCTTCAGTCACACTTACCATTTGTTTAATAATATTGCACAGTAATAATTGGACACCCTTTCAGAAGGATATTTGAGTAGCTGATATTAGTGGGTGGTAGCAACTGGTACTACCTTTTAGACTGCGCAGAAAAGGGGCACAGCTGGAGAACCTGTGCCAGCCCTCCCCATGAGTGTCTGTGTGGCTTTATATAACTCTTATCTCAAAGTGTCTGTGTGTCAGCTATGTGGGGAGGGACACAAAGCACTGGTTGAACAGAGAGGTCACTGGAGGTTTTAGCGTGCCCACTAGGCTGAGATCTGGACCCTATAGCTGTGCCAGTGGGGAGTCTTACTGAGGACCTGGAGAGAAAGGGAGAAACCAGCCCCAGACTGGCTGTGATCTCTGTGTGCTCTTAAGGGAAATTGTACTTTACTGTGTGTGTATTTATTATCCTTTCTCTATATGGACACCCCTCACTGGTGTTAGTGGTGAGGATTGAAGCTCCCTGATTGCTGGGCCAGTGCACAGGCATCATATAGTCCTAGTCTTCCTTATCAATTTCCATAAACCAAAAAAAAAAAACAGAATATTAGGCAACAGACTCTCCACATAAGACAAAAGAAGATTCATCCCCCTTAACTAGAACACATTCTTTTCTCAGTACTAGTTATATATCAATATAAGGACTTTTTATTCAAAAAAGAACTAGGCTGGAAAGAAATAGCTGACAGTGCAGAGTTAAACTGCTAATGTGCTGCACCTTGTAACTAAAGGGTGCTGGGACTGATTCCATCCACCTTCATTTGCCTACTGCATGACGTTGAACAAGTTTGTTAACCTGCCAATGCTCCTAGGTTGCCCTTAAAATGGACACATGTTTCCAATGGTCTTACCTGGCTAACAAATATATAACATAAAATAAAAATTAACCACAAAACAATGAACATTTAGAAAATAATCCCCATCTGTTCGTACATATGTCTGTATTCATTAAAGACTGCATGAGCTTGGTGATGATGGAGCCATGTCAGGGATCAGAGGCATAATCGATAAGTGCAGATTCACTTAATTAAAAAACCTGTGTCTGAAGATGCTGCCTCAGGGGAAAATTGTCATTCCTCTAGATACATCAGAAGAGGGAATGAACAGAATGGGTAGGAGATTCTTCTTTTACATGCAAGTAGGAGAATGGCAGGATGAATCTACTAGCAGAAAAATAATGTTTTTGTTGTTTTTTCAACTCATCGTTTTGGCCTGTACTAATCAACCGCAGCAAAGCTGCAGCTGAAGAATATTGTATTGATCAATACTATGTAATTAAGCAAAGCCACCCATATGACATATATACATGAACAGGGTCTAGCTAAATTTGTCATCTCTATAATTTACATGGAGAAACAATTACTCCATCAGTCACATATATTGCAAATACAACACGACATGAGGATAAAGTGTAAAAATATTACAGTATTTCATGTTACAACTATGTTAGACTCCTTCTGCAGGGAGACTAGAACATGCTTGTTTGAGAGCCAACAAGTGAAATTGTGAGAGTCTTATTTTGCTTCTGAATCATACTAACTGAATGATTTAAAGCAGCAGTCAAATTACATAGTATAATGCAAACAGAAGAAGGGCTGTTTGCTGTGATGGGATAACCCTCACTTGCTTTTCTCTTCCTGGACTGTAAAGTGAATACATTTCCAGACGTCATGTTGCATGTTTTAATGAACACTGCTGAAATTAAATGTGTGGCCATCATTTTGAAATGAAATGTGTGGTTATCATTAATAAAGAAGGCCATTGAACATGGTCTACCAAAACATTGCTTACAATTTTAGCTATTTCTGGCCACCTACCTGCAGCATCTTGATCTATCTCCTTCAAAAGAAGACTACAAGAACAGAAACAGTCTGTATCTGGTTGGTCTAAAAGACATTTAGAGGGGACAGGATGTACTTGACATTTTATGGGACTCCTCACTCATGTTCTACAACTCACATGTAGCCGTCTACTAATTACAGATATTGCCAAACCAAAGGATGTAAAGGTCACAAAGAAAAAAAATAGCAAAATCCTCCAATAACACCCAGAAAAGCTTGAATCTTCATGTACCTTAAACATCTTGTAATGGAGGGCTGTGGGGTATATGCAAACAATCTCATTAGGAAATTCAGGGTTAAGCTATATGGATTCTGAATGTCCACAACTTTTTGATTTGCTTTTTTAAGTCTTCACTTGTGCATTCTGGCCAACAAAGCCAAACTATTAAGAGCTGTAGACATTCCCTGTTTTGCCCATTTTTCTAAGCTTCTCCATGCAACATTTCCTGCATTGGTCTCCTTTAAAGACTGTTTTAATGCTGGATTGCTCAGTGTGCAAGAATAACTAACTGAAGTTGCAGTGCATCTATAGGAAGACAGAATGGAAATGGATAAATGGTTTGCTTGATGTACCAACAGCAAAGGGCAACAATTCCTTCACACTGTAGAGCAGTACAGCTGTCCACCAATAAGCAGCATTGTTTAGAACAGCTGTCCACCAATAAGCAGCATTGTTTAGAACAGCTGTCCACCAATAAGCAGCATTATTTAGAATGTGGTGCACCAATTGCCATGACAGATTTACTACTTATCATTAGTACACACAGTGGTAGAGCTGTTATGTTGATGCGCTTCAGTTTCACAAAGTAAAGCATTATTTGACTTGTACAAAACTGTCTGCAATGCTCTGCAAGTCTTTTTTCTACATCTCAGTCATCCTGGCTTTGCCATTTTTTCCAGTAACGCTTTCTAAATTAATTTTTTAGTAAGTCGATGAAAATAATAATTGTATGAAATATTGTAATTAAATACATTGGAAAAAATAAGCTTATTCTGAATGTGTTCACAAATTTTTGATCACTGATATTTTTGACAGCCATTGCATTATAGAATTCATTCATTCATTCATTCAGCCTCTTATTTCAATTTGCCTTTCTCATTTAGAAGATTACATTTCATTAATGACAATACCTATAACAAAATGAAAAAAGAAAAAAGAAAGTAAATGCTTTCTTCACATAACAACAGAACACTGATTGGCTAGCTAGGGCCTGTTACTAAGTAAGAGGGAGGAATTAATCAGATACTACCTCATTCATTAATTGATTCTCTTATTAGACACCTTATCCAAATATCAGTGCCAATTAGGATATAGTGGTTAATGGGAGAATGAATAAAAGTCCAATGCAATGAAATCATCAGCGTAACTCAGAGCACCATCCTTACTTTAACCCCCACACTGCCCTCAGACCATTGTCTTCAGCTTGTTAATGGGCTCGAATTGCACATAGATATTGTTGTAATTGTTTTTCTGGACTACATAATTTAAAGAAAAAATGCCCTAGCTAAAGGGAATAAAGCAATGATGACTGAAATCTGATGACTTACGGAAATGTGCATCTTATTTATGAGCAGTTAAGTAGACTTAGAAAATGGATTAGCAGAAGTTGAAACCATAGCTGTTGACTGCTTTACATTTGATGGAGTGTTCCACTTTTAGCACTGGTTTACATGTTTGTTCCAATAATCTGATTTGTGCTCAGACATTTCCATTCTGTTGCCCTTCATTGATTAAAGTATGCAGCCACTGAAACAGGAACTCGTCACAGTCAAAATGGAGTCAATGGACCACTGCAGGCTACTTGCTATACTGTGATATTAGTGCAGCCAGAAAAAAATGAAAAATTCCACGTCTAGCTACTTGTACTAATGGTCAGTTTTTTTAGCTGCACTCTGCTATTGTTCTGTTCAGCAAACCAGTTGCAGAGTACTGCTAGAAAATAGATGAACAGCTTAATGCATTTAAAAGCCTTCATTTTCATTTTAATAGCTGGCACTGGAAGGCACTCACTTTTATTTAGATTAACATAAGCAATTGAAGCTGATGTTGCAGCTATTTGATTAAACAAATATGTTTAGCATGCTTGTGTGTGAATAACTAAAGAAGCTTTTATAAAGCTGCTTGTTACAATCCTACAGATGAGTATTTTGGGGCAGGATCCTCAACTTCCTATGGAGGGGGCGCTCCTCTTTTTTGGCCATTTACTATGAATTTTGAAGCCATTATTATGATTTTTGATTTTCAGCGGTTCAAAGATTTGGTTGTAACTACATTTGTAAGCCAACATAGAATAATAGAGGGGGTGTTTATTGCAGATTAATGGTCCCTGATATGAGGATTACCCTTGTCTCTGTAGTATGTTTTGCAGTATGTCCCTCTCCTGTCAATATTTTACTACAACAAACTATAAGTGCAGGAATGCCACACAGGCATATTTGTCTTCCTGCATGTATTGGGAATTAAAGAATAGACTCACCTGATTAACAAACAATAATAAATAAATAAATACATAAATAATTATGCCAGAGATACAGTATGACAAGGATAGCAGGCAACTGACATGGCGAGATCATACAGTATACTGTTTTTTTTTTTTTGTTTTTAATAGTTTAGATTACCTTAAAGCTGTTGCAGAAGGACACTGAAGGACTGATGGCTGCAGTACAGTTTAGTGTGGCTTGAATGGCATGTAAAGTTTAGTACTTTTTCTCTTTTTTGAAGGAAGTTGGCACTAAACCAGCAATCAGCCTCCCCTGCAGTGTGTTTCATCTGATTTGTGCTTCTTTTGGGGGTGTTTTTCCTGAACCTAATGAAGCATCAGCTGTGATGTAACAAGATTAAATGATAATGATGAAGATAATGATCATAAAACTCAATGATTTTATTTAAATATGCATTTGAAAAAAATGTTTCACAGCACCAGTTCTATGAACAGTTATTTCATTACACTGACTGCTTACTATTACCAAGCAATGTAGTGAAAATGGCAATTTCTTCAAGTTTTTTAGCCTCATAACTGATGCCAGATGGACAATCTGCTAAACTATCATCAACTGTCATTGTTATAATATGACATGCAATTTACTAAACGTAAACCTGAGCTATAGCAATTTTCAGTAGTACTGAATATATCTTATAAGACACTTCTTTAACTTACAGCTCAGCACTTTTTCGAGACTGAGATAAGTTGCACTGAAATAATACATTCAGCACTGACAGCTCTATTGCAGCGATAGCACTGTTGCCTCACAGCAAGAGGTTCTCCCATTTGATTCTCGGCTGGAGCGCCTTCTGTGTGGAGCCTGCATGTCCTCCCCGCGATCGAGTGGCATTCAAAAGACATGTGTAGAATGGGCATGCCTTCGCTGAAGGTTGGGCGATGAGCTGGCACCTTGGCACCCGTAAAAAAAAAAAATCTACTGACAATCATTAGCGCACCTGAGTTCCGCTGTGGCGACCCCTAACCAGGAAAAGATGAAAGAAGAACAACAACTGACAGCTCTATTATTTGAAATAAAGAAAAAGCATATAGGTTCATAGGTTCATAGGTTCATACTAGGCTATCTGCCCTAGGGCATTTATAAGCCTAGCCAGAATGTATTTGGCTTTCGCCACCCATTTTAAATTTATTTTGCTATGTCCTTTTTCGAGCTTAGTATACTGTGCCTCTGTCTAACAGTGACACAGAAGTGATACCCGGGGTAAACCTATGATCTCCCATCCACTCATCAAGATTCCTCTTGAAGAGAGTCAATGAGGGACTCTGCCTAACCTGGACTGGGATTTTATTCCAGAGTGAAGGGAGCCTATGGGTTATGAATCTGTCCCTCCAGCATGTCCTATTTATTTCAGTGCTGAGGTTCAAGTCTCTCGAGCGTGTAGCTCAATGGGATTTGGATTTTCTGAGGTGCAGCATGTCCATTAATTCCAGGTTGGACATGGCTTTATACATCAGGCACAGATCGCCTCTGAACAGGCAGTATGCCACTGAGTAGAGCTGGAGTTTCTTTAACTGGAAAGCATATGGCATCTGTTTGAGCCCTTTGATCCTCTTGGTGAGGTACTTTTGGGGTCTTTCCAGTTGCTGCAGGTGTCTGGTAAGGTACATCCCAAAAGGGGCATTGTACTCAATTATGGGCCTGATGAGGGATGAGTAAAGAGGCACGATGACCTCCCCTGATCTAGATGTGAATCCCTTCATGATTAGGTGGGCTATATAAAATGTTTTTCTAACCACTTTGGCCACGTGGTTGTCAAATGAGAGATTGCTATCAACTTGGATCCCCAGGTCCCTAATTACTTCTTCTGTACTTAATGGATTATCACCTATGTGGTAATTTGTGGGCACTTTGTTTTTGCCGAAGGGGATGACTATATACTTTTTGGCATTTAGCTTGAGGCCATGGCTCTGGCACCAGTTGTCTGTTTTTATGAGGCCCTTTTGGAGGATGCTTGTGTCGGCTGGAGAGTCGATTATGGCACCCAGTTTGCAGTCATCTGTGAACTTGGTCAGCCACAGTCCTTCCGTGTTGGCCTGTACCTCCGAGAAATATATACCGAACAAGAGCGGTCCCAGGACTGAGCCTTGTAGGACACCACTTGTAACTAGTTTGGTGTCTGACATGGCTCCAGCAATTCTAACCATGTGGGTTCTGTCCTTGAGCCAGTTCGCAATCCATCTAGTGACATAGGGGTTTATATTTAAGCTGGTGAGCTTATCTATAATGCCCGAGTGGGGTATTGTATCGAAGGCTTTTGTGAGGTCCAGGTAGGCTGTGTGGACCACCTTCCCCTCGTCAATGGCATTGGTGACTGTTTCAAAGAAATCAACCAGGTTTAAGAGGCAGGATCTGCCCTTAACAAAGCCGAACTGGGTAGGATCCAGTGTCTGTAGGTCCCCAATATCTTTATTTATGAGGTCCATGATGATCCTTTCCATAGCTTTGCAGACCAAGCTAGTCAGGCTTATGGGGCGATAGTTTCCAGGATCCGTTGAGGCACCACCTTTATGGAGAGGGACCACTGTTGCTGTACGCCACTCTTTGGGCAAATATCCTGTAGTAAGGCTGAGATTGAACAGTAGTTTTATGTTTGGGTTTAGCTCTTCTTGTAGTTCATGTAGGACACAGCCCGGGACACCGTCTGGTCCCATTGATGCTGTGTGTTTTTTGCTTTGGAGAGGGAGGCACTTACCTGAGCATCTGAGATGTCAGGGGGGCAGCACTCTGCTGGCTGATTGTGTTTGATATGCCATCAAACACAATGAAATATTAATATACCTTTCCATTTGTGGCTTTGAACCCTGCACATGTATTATTTTTTATGCATTACAGATCTTTGCATTAATTTTTACACTTCTAAGAGTTAATGAAGATGCCCAATAAAATTAAGTAGACTCAGAAAGCTATCATTCAATGCTGACAAACTTTAAAGAACATACCATTTCATAGTCCTTGTCTCCTAGCTTAGTGTGACACCTCTGTGCTCTGTGTCTATGATCCTTCCCACTCTGCACACCACTCCTTTACACTGTGCACTGCTGCTATGCAACATGTCACTACTCAGATTTCACCCTACACTCATTTTTTGCTTATTCAGCAAGGTATCCAGAGCTGTAGCTCACTGCTTCTTAGTTCTAACTACATTTCAGTTATTTTCCTTGACTAGGATCAGAAAGTTTTTTTCAGTGTCGTACATTTTTCTTTTATGATTAGAAATCCCTTGACTGTGGCCTTGCAGGTTTTCAGCTAAGTCACTCCATGACATCATGTGTATACACTGCATAGTTCAAGTTTGCTTTGGATATAACTTATGTTCCATTTCCTGGCTTTATTCTTGCAAAGGTTAGCAGACATCATGATGATTGACGCTACTTAACTCTTTACTCTGCCCTCCTTAGGACACAGATAAGAATTTAACACTGAAATGTTGGTATGCAATTACTTTGCACAATATTAATGAAGCACTGATAATTTCCAGAGGCTACCTATTGCTTCATTATAAAAGCACCAAACAGTAAAGCAATATCTAAGAAATACAGCGATGAATACTCTAAAATGCAACTAAAGAAAACAATATAAAGCAAAATATTGCCACAATCAATTTCTACAACTATGACAAACCATAACAAAATAACACAGGTAGAGTTATGGTTCTGCACTGCTTGAGTCCTAGCCATAAAGCAGTTGTGCAGGCTGTTAAAAGTGCAATGCTGCATGATCTGCATGAGAATCATGCTGTGAGTATGCAAGTTCCACAGATAGTTTAATCATCTTCATAAACCGTGGAAAGAAAAGTGTTTTGTGTCCAACTGAAATGTGGCTACTCATTAAAAAATACTGACCACACCACTGAAAAGGGAAAAAATGTTATATACAGTAAATAGGAGATGTCAGATCCCATCTTACAGATGCATAAGACTATGTATTTTCCATCCTTGAAATATATAATGCAATTCAACTGGTATTTCTACCTCAGCATACATACATATCTATATATATCTATATATCTATTTATATATATATATATATATATATATATGTATATATATATATATATATATATATATATATATATATATATATATATATATATATATATATATATATATATATATATATATATATGTGTGTGTGTGTGTGTGTGTAGATGTGTGTCTGTATGCTCCTTTCTCTGTTCGGTTATATCCCTTGAATTATATAATACCACCATATATTAGAAACCCTATTAGTCTTTGGCTAAACCGTATCTTTTTCTCCCATAGCTGATTGCTTTAGCTAGCTTCCCCTGGCTTTCAGATATACCAGCCATGTAACTATGCTGACTCAAACTGCAAATGGGAGGTGACCACCACTCACACAAAGAATAAACCTGACTCCAATACTGGCTAACCCAATCGAGTAGTGTATGTCATTTATTTTGCTACTTAGCTTTTTAACTTGTGTGATGTAAATACTGGCAGGCTTGCAGTCAGCACTGACACTCAGTACTGCAAAATCAAAGTTGAACCCAAACTAAAAAAATAAATAAATAAATAAAATAAAGAAGCTGAGTAATTTGCAAGAAAAATGCACTAGAAAAGGTCATTTACATAAACTAGTAAAATCTCCCAAGCAGCAATACAATATTCTATTTTTACTAAGTCTCTAGTTCATTTGTCCCAAGTATGAATGTGGCTGTACTTTAACTAAAATAAATATTGTGCAAGTGCTACTTACACTGAATGTTTTTCTTCAGCTTTTCTACTTCAGTGATTCAGCCTGCTACAATCAAACTTGCTCTACTAGCTTATACCCAATACCTACCCACCCACCCCTCCTACTCTACTATTTTAGGCATCCATCTCCTCCCACCTATATCAGCAGCCAGTCCAATTACCCAAACATATTTCCGCCTACCAAGTTCCTCCCACCTTACTATTCCCTGAAATCTTTACTTCATCACTCCTTTCTCAACGTCATTTGAACACATATTTCTAAATACAATGTCCTGCATCTATCTCAGCAAACCAACTTTTTTTACTGCACCAATGAAGACCTTCGGCTAACTCATTTAACTACATGTTACTCCCTAACAACATAATTATAATACATAGCAAATACTGCAACCCTACCTGATGTAAATCTATTTCCTTATTTTCTCTTCCTTTTTCACCCAGTCCTCTTCATTAAAAAAAGTCTTCTTACCAAGATGATACTCTTACTATTACTCATACTATTACCTCTCATATCACTGACCCATGTTACCTCCTATCAGTAATCTCCATTATCAGTTTTAAAAATAACAACTACTGAGATCTTCAGTTTCCTAATATACCCCATTCTGGCTTAGTATATCTCCATCTCTGTTTACATCACAAACCGTATACCTCTTCAAAAACCTTAGTGTTACCCAGAAACTTCCACCAAACAAACTAAGACCAAAATTCAGATATAAATGCCCAAACTCAAACACACTTATACTCCACTGCCTATACCTATGTGGTGGCGTACATCCTAACCCAGGCCACTCTAACCTAATTAACATTACCATCAGCTCACAAGGACCCTCAAAAATACATTTGGCTAACACCTGTATGCCACCAACCTTAGAAGCATTTATAATAAAATTGACAGATGTACATGCCTAGACAGCTCAACATTATCCTGATATTCCAGTCATAACTGAAACATGTCAAAGTGAAGAAACCAAGGATGAAGAAATTATTCCTCCAGAATATAGTAAAAACAGCTCAGCCTATTTCCCATCTCATAAATGCCCAAAATTTAAAAATTCAGAGATCCTAATAACATCACTCATACTAAATGCACATAAAAGCCTTTCTATAAAAGTAATTAACATACACTCTAGTAACAATATTGACACTACAGAAGATTTTTTTACTTGGACGCATCAAACATTTGGAAGGAAACTATCATAATGGGAGATGTAATCAATGATTGGCTATCCATATTTAATGAAATCCCTAAAACACCATTAGTCTATACACTTTTGTCAGCTTATTTGAATCCCTACCAGATATAACAAACAAAGCAACAACAATTGATTGGATACTAACAATCCAAAAAACATTAACAAAGCTGAAACCCTCCCAAATTTCTCCCCGTCTATGCTATAAGGGTTAAAACTCCTATAAAAAATGACACTGATATAATAATGCTCACAACCTCTTCCTTCCAGAGTGACTCGTTTATCTCCAACCTGAAAGCAGTCAACTGAAAGGTATTACAAACTTTATACCTGGATGAAGCAATAGCCCTGTTAACTCTACATTCATGAATAGTCATGCTCCCATTAGAACTAAAAGAATTAAAATCAACTATGCTCCCTGCCTGTCTAAAGATACTAAACAATTAATGAAAAAATGGGATAATGCATGGAAAACATGGAGGAAGCACAATAGTATATCCAGACTTCAATCATACAAAGACATGATTTATATTCCATTCTATACACATTCACATTACCCAGCACGCAGGCATAATTATGCCCGTACTGTTATTGTTTGAAAACCACCGCACAAGGCAACTTTTGAAATCCCTCAATCACCCCAATCCTGAACTTATATCACCATGTTATTAAGTTCTGTGGGTTGCATAATATCTGTATTATCACATACACTCACTAAAATTCTCTCTTTGCAGATTTAGATCTAAAGCTTTAAGTTTCAAAACTTTGAACTTTAAATGGCCGAGACCAGAATATTGAAGTTTTGAAACTTCAAAAATGAAATTTAAAAAAAAAATACACAGAAACAATTTTTTTTTAGGATTTTGCAGGGGGAAAGCCCCCTGCACCCCCACCACCCTGCTAAATACTCCTCCAAACTCACACTATAGTGAGGAAAACAGTAAATATCCTGTTCTGCTCTGTATGGTGATTGCAATTCAAAATGTTCAGAGTTTCAAAAATGATCTTATGGCCTCGGCTGTTTGAAGTTTGAAACTTTGAGCTTCTGAAAGGGATCCCTCTTGGCACATTAAAACAATCAAACTTTTTCTTCCAGTCAATGAAAATAAAAAATGTACAGCCACGTCTGAGGACTGTGGATGACAAAACTACAGAAAATTGTACATAAATTATTTTAGTGATTTCATCCATTTTATTACAAAATATATTTTCATTTAGTGTTGTTTACACTGTTGGGAAAAGAGTCTTGGTTTTATCCAGGCATCCAAAACCAACTGAGCATCATGCATTTATTTATTTTTGCTGATCAGGATAGTCTGACTGGGCAGGTAAAGTACCTTTTCATAGAAGGCCTAGGATGAAAAGCTCTAAACTATAAAATGAATAAGACATTCAGAATTAATGTTCAGCTTGCCCCATTTCTGTCATATTACACTTCTTGTATACATTTGTATCATCTTGTATAAATGTTTGAAATTAAACTGAAAGTAAGCATAAAATTATATCTTAAGGGAATAGCACAAATCATATTTTATATGTAGAAATTATCGTCAGCAGTTCTAAACAGATAACCAAATTGTCCTATAGATGCATCCCATTTCACTGAAAAAAAATAGCAAAACTAAAATTCTACCTAAAGTAGGGTACAAGTATTCATACCCCTGATTCAGGATGACTTGCCCCCTATACAACCCTGCTTAATATTAACTACTTTGAGCTGCATAACTCCCAGGCTGGCTGTGTATTCTCAATGAAGTATAACTTAATTGAAGTGTGTCCTGATGGATTGTCTGAATACCTTTAAATCCCACATCATCCTAAGAAGAGAGAGAGGGGAAAAGATGTTTGCTCTTCCTCTAGTGTTTTCCTAATTTAATTTCCTTGTATTTTGTATATCTTGTTTCTACAGTACGACAGGCGGTGTTACAGAAGATAAAAGTTTTATACCTTAATAAGATGTTAATAGGTAGCAACTCCTTCGAACACTACTATTTAGAATAATGGTGAATACACTCTAACATTTTTGTAGACAAAATATCTGCATATATGAAAGAAGCTGTTGATGCATTTTGCTACTAATTATCTAGTTAGAAATAAAAAAAAAATACAAATATGTTACAGCCGTGTACTACAACTCAGCATTGCAGCAGCTTTACTTCATGTTCTTGTAATTGTAGCTTAGCATAACCTATTTTCCTTTCTGAGAGAAATGCGTGCTTTTGTTGTACCAAGATTTAATCATCAATGTTTTCTTATCAAAGCAGACAACACTGACATACTTTTTATAAAACCACTTAGAATGTTCTGCAGCCATAAGGCAAACCAATATTGTACATTGAGTTCTCATAACTAATTTGCTAGAAAACTGACACTTTGGTGCACATAGCCATATAATTAAGTTTTAAAATTAAAGGTGAGTTTCTGCAGAGCACCTGGATAACAAAGGGTTTGAACAATGCACCATTGTTCTAATCTTCTCTTGACACTGTGTCTGCACTTTCTGCTGAAAACTAGAAGGACAGGATAGATATTTGTAACATAGCAAAACTAGACAAAGTTTATAAGGCTAAAACTTTCTTAATAGATAATGCTAGGAAAGTGACAACCACAACCTACCTTCTCTCTTCTATTAGGTATCCCTCTCATCTAGTCAGGTCTATTTCTTCTCAGATATTTAATATACCTTAGTAGCCTTATAAAATTTGACTCCGGAGAGCACAGCAGAATGAAACAATATTTATTCTATACAATCTGTAGTGGTTCATCTCCATTCTCCACTTTTCTATCACTCGGCTATGCTTTGTTAATAAACTTATATTTCAGCAAACGACCATCCTTTATTAGCTCAAACTACCATTTTGAGATCATACCCTGTGGTACCCTCAGATGGTGCTCTAGTTCTCATACATAAATCCTGCAACAACTATAGACATGCCAGGTTTCTCACTACAACTGGTAAACTAAGCAATAATCTATCATGCAGCACAAGCTCTAACTTGACAAGAAGTTTTTCAAGTCCTCTTTTAAACAACTCATATAAGACTAGACTTCTTATTGTGAAATTGCTTAATTCCCTAACATTGGTGCAAATAACAACGTCATTTACTGTGCCTTATAGATTAATTATAGCATACTACCAGTCATTATATATTTGTACATTATAGATTATTTATAGTACACTACCAGTCCCTATATATCAGTGCCTTATAGATTAATTATAGCTTACTACCAGTATATACATATATGTGCATTATAGATTATAGTACACTACCAGTCACTCTATATACTGCGGTGGTGGTGCTGTGGTAGCATTGTCGCCTCACAGTAAGATGTTGTCCTGTTCAATTCTCAGCTAGAGCGTCTTCTGTGTGGAATCATGCGTGAATGGGCATACCTTCATTGAAGGTTGTGTGTAAGGGCTGGCAACTCGGCACGTAAAAATCTACTGCCAGTCATTAGCAGACCGGAGTTCCTCTGTGGCGACCCCTAACCGGGAAAAGCCGAAAGACACAACAACAACCAGTCTCTCTATATATGTGCATTATAGATTATAGTATACTACCAGTCTTTATATATCTGTACATTATAGATTAATTATAGTATACTACCAGTCTCTCTATATATGTGCATTGTAGATTAATTATAGTATACTACCAGTCTCTCTATATATGTGCATTATAGATTATAGTATACTACCAGTCTCTATATATCTGTGCATTATAGATTAATTATAGTATACTATCCATCTCTACATATCTGCGCATTGTAGATTAATTATAGTATACTGACAGTCTCTATACAGCTATGCATTCTTCCCATCCTACTACTGCTTATCTAACTGACAATGTGGCAAATAAGATTTCTGTATATGTTTACTTTATCTAGGAACAGTGGTATTATTATGTGGAAATAAATACACAAATTGCATTTATTATATGTCGAGCATTATATATGGATCTGTTTTTCAACACCTGCTTCTAGTCTAGTGTTCATGACATCTTGTTATCTCAGAATTTCATTTTCCTTACTATTGTTTGAATGCTGTGATATCTGTACTTTTCATCCATTTCATGCTAATTTACTGTCCATTTATTGAATTCGGCCACATTATTAGTTTATGACACTCCATGCGCTAGAAGACTGTTATGGCTAAAGAAACGGATGTCAAGAAATTTACTTCAAGCACAAAGCTCAAGAGGTGAATTTCTTGACATATTAGACACTTCATTCAACCACTTAATGAAGTGTTTAATATGATTTACAGCTTTTGGTGTTTCCCCTTATCTTCTGTGTTGACCACTATCTGTGTGCTGAGCTGAGTCTTACAGCTTTCAGAATCATAAAACAATTAGCGCTCCAAAACTTTCTTATTTTACTGTTGTAGTAAATGGAATCAAGTAAAGCTTCACTTTTTTACATCCATGTCTCAAATGCATGGTTATGGTCAGTCATCTGATCATTAACCTGTATATTAAGATGGTCTTTCCAGTCATAAAAAGAGTATTGTTCTGTATTAAGAACTGGATGTCTGTGGACATACCATCAGCCCCTGTCTCTTAAACAGGCAACGCACTCTCACAAGCCACAAGTCTGAACCTATTCATGGAGATTATTCTCATTCTGCAATAGCTTGTGGAGTTTACGTTGGTCCCTGTCCTTTAAACAGCAGGAGTTCTGCCACAAGCCACAGCTCTATAAATTTATTCATGGAGATTATTGTCATTGTGCAATATAAGAATGTTTAACATGAAGATTCTTGCTGTATATTAACATTTAGTTATTCAAATACATGCCTGCTCTTTGCTGGAAAGTTGCTGTGGTGTTCCGCCCCCTAAGGAGTAGTCCTTGAACTTCAAGGACTACTTACCAAGTTCTCCTTTCCCTTAACTATTAGATTATTCTATTTACGCCAGACACTTTGTACCCCTAGCGTTTTGTTGTCTGCATAGAAGAAAAATTGTTCTACTTTATGCCTCCTTGCTAATTGTTAAACACCAGCTGTAAACTGATTGCTGTCAGTAGTAAACCGTCTGTAGGTGAGAAGCCTGCTATGTCCAGCTTTGCTTCACTCCACTCAACTACCTCCAGTTTCCACCCACTGCACCTTACTTTACCATTACACCTCCCAGATGCACCTATCACTTGTAATACTGACTTTCTATACCCCCAAACATCTTTACAAGTATCATAGAATCATACCTGTTTCTATTCACCTATTCCCTACCTCCATCTAACTTGTAGCATCATCCCCAACTCTCCTATCCTGCTTTGCACTAAATCAACCCCTACTCAAGCCCCTTGTCAACACCACCACTAAATCATTCATAAGCAAAGCTCCTTCTTTCATGCATATGATCTTCTCTCATATACGACAATTAGATTAATGTTAATCTCTCACTTCTTCCTCCTACCCTTAGCTCTCTTTACTGCTTAACACACTTCAGCATGCAGGCTCTCTATATTGAGACACAATTAAATCAGTACTTTTTCCTTTTGCTGTACTACCTTCTATATGTTATTTTGTACTCATTTTCTTTCATTTGCATATATTTCCCACCTCTATAATCTTATACACTCACACATCTCATAAAAATCTATAAGCCTACAGACTAAATACAATATATGATTCTACATAACAGCTTCTAGTTTTCCCATAAAACCCCTCATTATCTCCTGCCTTAACTACAACCTCTTCCTCTAGGCTTTGAAACCCCCGTTTTGCATTCTTGTGAAACATGTTTCTCCTACAATTCCTCATACTAGTACGTATTCTCCTTCTTGTATACTTCACATCCTAGTAACATCTGTTACCCTCATAATTCCAACAAAACTCTTATATTACATTCTCCAAACAAAATACTTCTGAACTTCATCTCCCAGTCATAACCTGTCTCTATCAGTACTGATATATCTTACTCTTCAAGTACAATTATCCAAAGCAACTGCCATTCACTCACAATTTCAGTATTAAACATAAAATCAAACAAAAGTGCCTCTTTGCAGTGATGGCTATCCAAACTAGGCTCAACAGAGCATATTCAGGTACCAGATGGCATTTCACCATGAGCTCCTTTATCACTAACACCTCACCCACAAACTGATCCTGGCTTTCATGTATCCCATACCAAGTTCCAAAGTATTTTAAAAAATCCCTGAGGTGCATGCATAAATAGCACTGCATACTCCAGACATCTTACTTGACACAGAAACCTGGCTCCATCAGGAAACAAAACAGGGTGAAATTGCACTGCCAGGCCATAATATTACCAAGTTAGACATCCAAAGAAAAAAAAATGTTGGTGGTGCTGCTATTTTCGAAATAAATACAGTAGATATCAATTATGCCAACTACCTCAGACTTGGAAATTGTACTAAACATGCTAAAACAAACTCTTAGAAGACAACTGCAATCATAGGTATAGGTACAGGTAGCAATGTTAAAACAATGAAATATATACTCTGTTAGGCCTTCTCAAAAATCTGTAACACAAAAAAAAAAAATAAAACGCCAGCAAGAGGATCGAAATGTTGATCAAAACAGAGATTTAATAAAGATAAAATAAAAAATAATTAAGCATTTTTGTCTCACTCTAAAGACTTCATCATAATACAAGCCATCTTGAAATGCAACATTATATAAGTTGTCCTAAACTATTGGTTAATTATGATTTAATTAAACTTGAGCATGTTATATTTCCAGAGTGAGATGAAAGCACTTAATTATTTTTTAATTTATCTTTATTAAATCTCTGTTTTGATCAATGTTTGGACCCTTTTGCTTGTGTTTTGTTCTTGTGATACTGGTTCATTTACAATGCTGTACTGTTTTGTTTTATTTGTTGCCTCCTCAAAAATCCCTCATAAGATCATAATATTGAGTAATTTTAATATAGCCTATCAAACCAAATAATCTGAAAATCCAACCAATATTAACATCCATACAACTTCAACCTACTTATGCTCATACCATCTGGCTAACGTAAAGCCAGAGTCAGGCAATCAACCCTTAAATGTTTCCTATCCTCCTCTCCAAATAAAATGTTAACCCATATATCTTTTCAGGCAGCCTAAGTGATCACTTACCTATCTACATTGTAACATACCAAAGCAACAGCCCTAAAACTGTCAGAGCCTATTAAGAAAACATACGAATGTTCATGAAGACACTTTTATTAACATACTACTTCTCCTTATCTGGGGGTCACTAAAGACACTCCCAATAGATGATGCTGTCTCTGAGCTCATTAAAATCTTCCTAGGTATCCTAAATGCGCTGGCTCCCTCAGAATAAAGAGTTAAAGTCAACCCTGCCCTATATGTTTCCCCTTCATAACACTGCAGCCCAGTTCATTGACTCTAAAAACAGTGGGACAAAAATGTTGTAACTGCAGAAACATAAAAGTCCTGGAACATCATCCTTCCTCTCCGGCAAAGTAACCGCTTGGCCACCATGGTGAACTTTGCCCTTTCTCTACTTTAGTGGGATCTTGGATTTGGTATGTATAAGTGGGGGGAAGGTGGGGGGGCAAAGCCCCCCCAGTTTGATGGTTGTAATTTGCTATGGTTGTATTTTTTTCATTGGTGGCCAAGTGATTGCTTTCCTGGAGAGGAAAGATGATGTTCCATGAGTTCTTGCTTCTGCAGTTACAACAATTTTGTCTCACCATTTGCAGAGTCGATGAGCTGAGCTGCAATGTTCTGAAAGTAAACTATATATATATATATATATATATATATATATATATATATATATATATATATATATCATAGAGGGGTTCCCTTCACATGGTCGACATTTCAGAATGTCGAAGCCCATATGGGCGAGACCATATGATCGACATTTGAAATGTCAACCATGCGGAACTGGCATCTGCAAACAGTGCAGAATGGTAAGATTTCCATCTTCCGCACCATAGTGTGATCTTGGAGTTGGTATATTTAAGTTCTCGGGGGTGGGGGCCCCCACAGGGGGTGCAGGGTGGCATAGGCCCCCTACTTGCAGTGTGAAGGTAAGATTTTGTTGTTTTTTTTTATTTAAAAAAAAAAAACTATTATTCAAGCAATGAAACATGCACACTAATAATCCAAAACTGGGCTTCAATCAGTATAATGTTAAATCCAGAAAAAGCTACAAAGCTATCGCCAGACAGAAGACAGAAACAAAGGGATACCATAGCCAACCCATTCAATGCCCACTTTATAGAGACAGTAGAGTTGTTAACCAAGTAAGTGACTAATCAAGCTCCTGATGTCCCTAGTCCATCAAATAGCCTTCTTCAATACTTTTTCATCCAACAAGGTCCCACTGATACCATGGAAAAATGTCTCAGAAAATTAATGCCTACTACAACTGTACCTGACAATCTACCTGGTGATTATTCTAAAATAACAGCTAGGTCTATTGCATATCCAGTTTCAGTTTTTACAAATCAATTCATATTTGAGATTAAAGTTTCCCTGCTATATAAAAAAATCATTCATTATTCCACCATGCAAGGGTAGAACAAATGCAGATCTTTCACACTATAGCCAATTGTCACTTAATCATCCCTGTTAAATATATTAGAAAAATGTAGTAATATGCAACTTCTCAACTATCCATTAGATAACTAGCTTTTGTCTTCATTCTTGCAAGGCTTCCATCCTAATCACCAGAACAACT
The DNA here is from genome assembly GCF_019279795.1 of Protopterus annectens. NCBI lineage: Eukaryota > Metazoa > Chordata > Ceratodontiformes > Protopteridae > Protopterus > Protopterus annectens. The sequence continues at coordinate 1,892,260,711 of NC_056726.1, forward strand.
GCTACTTTGTTTAATGTTTTTTAATACTGTCAACACCCATAGAGATGCTGGAAGCCTAGACTCCATCATCTTCCTAGACTCATCAAAAGCTTTTGATACTGTCTCCCACCAGAAACATTTACATAAACCCTCATCCTTAGGGCTCACCAGTTCTTCACTGCAGTGGTTCCATAGCTACCTGTCAAACACAGCACAAGCAGTGAAATGGAAAATGATTGCTCTAACTTCTAGCCTGTAATTATTGGTATCCTACAAGGATTTGGCCCCTAGCCTGTAACTATTGGTATCCTACAAGGATTAGGCCCTATACTTTTCAACAGATACATCAATGACCTCTACAAAGCTCCAAAAATGCTACCCTTGTTCAATATGCTATTGCCTTGAGCTTAAATTGCTCTGCCCAGTCTCTATCCAAACTCCAAGACCTTAGTCAGCAATCCTTTGATTGAAACATGACTAAATAATTCATGACTACTACTAAATCCTATAAAACGAAATTACTGGTCTTTATCCCAAGACACATTTCTGCAAAGGCAACAGTATTCACTATTGTTTCTACCAAAAGCACCATGACAGAAAAAGTAAACCACACAAAATTACAGGGTGAAATTATAGATGACCAGTTCAAATTTCATTACCATGCATCACATATGATTAAAAATAAATCACCAAAAACTAGGTGCATTATACAAAGTAAAAGCATACCTCAATGACATAGCCTCTACTTTCTTACTGCCGTCTCTATGCTGCCTCAATCTTCACTAACCTTCAAGTCTCACAACTATCCAAACTTGTGCAATGTTATAATAGTATAGTTAAATTTGTGGGAAACTATGAGAAACATTACCACCGCCTTTCCTTCAGAAAATTAAACCAGTTAGAACTACCACACCACCCAGATCATTCTCAGGTAACTACAATACACCGACTTCTAAGTCAGAAAATTGTATGGCCCTTAACAAAACTACTCTCTGAACTGAATTTTACACTCTAGAGAAAAATCACTAATCACTTTAACCAAATAATCTAATACTGCAGGTGACTCTCTATATTCAAATGCTAACTAGACTTTGGAGCCATATCCTACAAGTGCTGAAATCCATTCAGAATGCAAACTCATTTGAAGCATAACTAACTTCTCCTATCAAATCAATGGATCTACATCAGTATTTCTCCAGGATGCATGCCATTGTTATCTTCAGCTTGTCATATCATCAAACCATTTCTCTTCATTCAGTGTCCTATGCCTACAACCAATCTTCACCATTACATGAACAATTTACTAGCATCTGCCAGCCACATGCATAGCTTTGTGACACAGCTCACCTTCCCACCTCTGTACTTCTAATATTAACCTTATGATAGCCTTAAATATATAAATATATATATATATATATATATATATATATATATATATATATATATATATATATATATATATATTTATATATACACACATACATACACTGTATATGTATATATATATATATATATATATATATATATATATATATATATATATATATATATATATTTATATATATTTAAATGTATGAGCCTGATTTATACTCCACCACTTAACTACAAATATTAATGTTTTCAGCCCTACCTAGTTCCTTTCCTCACCTCCATTTCTTTGAATGTTTAAGCACTAATCACATGATCTATTATCTATTTGATTAATTGACTAATATCCCTCTTGACATGCTCAATGTTCAACATTTACTAATGCATAAATATATTTTATAGTGTAACAGTTCCCTCTATTTTTATGCAAATGTAATCTAATTAGCAAATATATGTAACTTATTTAATGACTGTTTTAAAATGGTTGTAATACGCTCTAGATTTTTCTCCCCAGGCCTCAGCTCAAAATGTTTATTGACTAAGCCCAGTCAAACAAGCCCAGTAAACAAAAGCAAAATAAATTAACAAATAAAAAAATGTCATTTTTGAGAGCACGTTAAAATGGTTGTGAGTAGAGAACTGATCATAGTTCACTGTAGCTGTCCATATGTCATAATGCCCATAAAAAATTGTTGCAACACAAGCTGGATAATATATTTTTTTAAGTTGCTGGACGATAGAAGTCCACTTAGCTGCTGAGTAACATCAGTATGCTACCATGAGTTGTGTATCAGCCTTTATAGCTGTTGTTTGATTGGCTGTACATTTGTTACTACCATTTGTGTGGAAGTGCAAAGAATTCCCTCAGGACTGCCATCTATGTGACAGTACAAGCATTGTTTTATAAGTCTATTAATAAGATCTTGGATATAATGTAGAGGATTACATTGACTATCCAATCATGATCCTTTGTAGCGCATGGAGGGTTATCTGCTCCATGTACTTCTAGCTATGAAAATGTAAAATGAATAAATAAATAATAAATAAATAAATAAGTAAATAAATAAATAAATAAATAAATAAAGTGATCTGTTGTGCCGGCTTTGAAAGCTGCCAAGCTGTGGGGAAGTGTTTTATTTCCTTATATATTCCCTGTCTAAGGGAAGCAGTTTGATTCAAAATAGTTGGTGTAATGAAGTAGATATCAGGCAGAAACAAAGCCCATTTCATGTTCTGCTGCTACTGTTTACTGGCCAACACTGTCAGGTTTTAGTCCCAGACACAAACCTTAGCAGTATGTAGAGGTGTTTAATTTGTAAACAACTTTCTAAGCGTTGGTAAGGTCTCATGCTAGAGAGGGATTCAATGAGAATGTTATTTAACTATTATTGGAGCACAATCATGGTGCTCCATGCACTACAAATCTGTTCATAGCTAAGCTATTAGATAAGAACCTTGATTAAAAAAAATGTTTTGTTTCCCTTGATGCCAGAACATAATCAAAGCATTCTGGGTATTATGTTCGATCTACTCATGCTTAAAGTAAGTTAATACCAAGAAATGGCACAGCAAGACTGAGAAATCCTGAATCTGATGCCGTTGCTGAAACTTCTGTTATAACCAGCATAAAAATGCAGCTATAAATATGAAAAAGTAATATGCACATTCAATGTAGTAAACCATGAAAAGTGGTTGCACATTCAATGTAGTAAACCATGAAAAGTGGTTGCACATTACTATTCCTAATTCCTGTATTTTAAGGGGTCCCATTAAGGCTTTTTTGGCATTCTTAACTGCCTCTTGGCACACTTTAAAGACTTTTTACTTTTGTTTTAGTGAACTGCTACACAATTTAGTGCTATCTGTTGCTTATATTATTCCTCCCATTCAGGTCATTATCCGTTCATTACATTTCTAAAGACTGCATATGCAAACCTCGTTGAAATATCCTCTATATAAAAATAGTAATTAAAAAAAATCTAATGTTGTTTTATCATGTACATGTTTTGGGAGCTTTCTTATCTTTCTCATAGGTCAAATAAAATGCTACTTGCAATACCTTTCCATAAATGACACACACACTTAGGAAAAACCTATACTCCGTCATCAGCATTAACATTCCTTCTTTGTATATGGTCATGTTTTCTGCATTACTTATACTGTGCAGGAACTGAAATATAAGAGAACAAATTATCTGTTCTATGTCTTTGCTGTGTACAGCTCCTTTAATGCATCCATATTCTGAATACCTCACGTTAGAAGTCACTACATTTTCATGAACGCATCTACTTAATTTCAGATACTATTTTTTGAAAATGTCATTCTCCTATTCAAACTCACAACACAACAAAGAAAGGAAAATACCAGAGATTTTCCTATTTCCAAGAATTTTCTTTTCTCCTCTGTGTTGAAACCTTTTATTTGATTGCATAATTTAGTAGAGATGTTTAGAGGTGTAGAAATTATTTTGTGTGGGATTTTGAAAAGTCTTGTACGCTACTACTCTTGAATATTTGGTCTAATTAAAGGTTCGGTGTAATGTCTCTGGAGTATTTAAAGGGGCAATGTAGCAAACAGAGTTCATGAATAATATACATTGAAATTGCAACACTGACTGCAAATTTATACAAAAGGCTTTAATGCAGAGTGTACTCTAGATTGCAATTACACACATACACTTCCACCCCCAGCACACATGTATATGTGTATGTCTGTGAATGATGTGAGTGTGTATCTGTGTTTCTCTGCCCATGTGTGCATGTGTACATGATACACATACACACACACATTCACATATATACATGCATGTGTATATAGACAGAAAGAAATGGAATTGCAATATGTATATATAGGGTCTATATTACCACATTGAAAAAGCCGTTAACTGAATGGCTTTATAACTGAAAATGTCAATAAAAGAACTGTGTATTGTGAGATCGTTGTAGTGTAGAGGCAACTGTACTATTTCCCTATATAAAAGTAAAAATCTCACATATGTGCTTGTCTCAGAATACTACAGATCTATATGGCACATTATCACAGCATATAGATCTGCAATGCCATAAACCACCATTGGGCCTCATCAAATGCAATGTTTCAGAATCTTATTCTCTGAAAAAAGTGAAGTTTGTCAGACATTGCTAGCATACACTACCAAAATTCATAGACACTTGCTGATCCAGTAATGGGTCCATTTAAATATAAATACAGTTTTAGAATTGTGATTTTAAACATTGCGGTTATTTTTATTTTTAAACTTTTGAGTAAGAAATGTCATGATAATTATTATGGGATTTAACTTGTGCATCAATTAAAATAATTGTGTTGCTGTAGTGCACTTTCAGTGAATGTTGACTATAATATCTTGCTGTGATAGGATAATTGAAAAATTTGGAAGCAGGTTATTTAATATAAATAGGAGAATGGACATTGTATAATTGTTCTGATGAAGTTCAACAGTATATGAATGAAAGCACTTAGCTATTATTTAATAAACATTTTTGAAGTGTACCTTATATTTCCTGTAGCTTTTCTGATGGTGTGTGTTGATTCCTGGTTTTAGTTGCATGCTGTAGTGACATTTTATGGTTTTTAGAAGATTAGTAGAATGGATGAACACAGTAATCAGGATTATTAAGAGACATTCACATGCTATAACAGATGCAAACAGGATATATTACCATGCAGCTAAAATAATAACGGATAAATTGTTACCATAGAAATATAGAATAACACCATGGAAGCATCAAATAGGAAAAGCTTTAAAGCAATTAAGACAAGAAGTATCACCAATAAGAATATATAAAAGGAAACAGACCATCAAATGTACTTAGAAAGATCAATGCACAGTGCTAAACAATACCAGCATTTATTTATCACAGACAAGAAGGTACTGGGATAAATTTAAAGAAAAGTACAAAATAACAATTCACGGACAACTCAAAAAATGTTGATAGAGAACTGGGAAACAAAGTAAAAGGAATAGAAACACTAAAAAAAATAAGAAATAGACACATTTCAGAACTATTTATTAAGACTTTGTTGAACATAAAGTGGCAGAATGGAGAAAAGGATTAAATAAACACCAAGGAGCTCTAATGAGATAATAAAGGAACAACATCTGGACTTGATAAATACCCAAATGCGGTATTTAAAAAGGGAAATCTGCAACACCAAGAAAATATCAACCTGGAACATGAATGTGATATAAAGTAACTTGCACATGAGACAGTGTACAAATATTTGGGAATACATAAAGGATCAGCAATAAAACATGAACAAATAACAATAAAGATGAGTAATGAATACTCCAGAAGACTAAAACTAATATTGAACAACTGTCCTTGACTTCTACGAATAAATTCCAAGCTATAAATCAAGTTGTTCTCCCTGTCCTATCTTACAGTTTAGAGATGATTGACTGGCCCCAAAAAGTAATGGATCAATTGGATATGAAAACAAGAAAAATGCTTTATGATTATGAAATGATATGTAAAAATCAGTATATGTCCCAAGATTACATATTCCATGCTCTGAAGGAGGTATGGGCCTCCTCCAAACTAATTACCTGTATAGATCAGCAATCACGAGACTGCATACACATCTGCCGATCTTATCAGATCCAAACATTCTGAAAGTTTTAAAACATGAGGAGAAGAATTCTAAAATTATATCTTTGCTTAGTCTAGCAGAAACATTTCAGTATCAAGTGGCAATGGAAATAAGCAGACATAAATCACACAGCAACTGAATGTGGCAAAAAAAAACAAAAGAAAGAATACAAGGAGAAGGATCACACAAGAAAGAAAAAAAAATAGAATATGCACGAATATAGTGGCACGTACAGAGATCTCATGGAAAAAGCTCATGTCGACCAAGATTTAATGCAAGGATATTTAAGGAGGGGTGAGCTGAAACCAAAAGTTGAAAGGCTAATAATACTACAGGACAGTGGACTACATAAATATTGCTTTACAATTCCACTGAAAATGTGTTAGATACAGATAAATGTAGGTTATGTAAATCAGAATAGGAAACAGTCACATTTGTTGCTGCTGGGTGTGTGTACACTTATGGCAGAAAGCCTGTATACTGAATGTCACAGTAATGTATCAAAACAGTTGCACTGGGGATTATGCAAACATTACAATACAGAAGTAGATGAGAAGCATTACACTCACCCATTACCAGCAGTTCAAAACACTGATGTAAGAAATCTAGGTTTCCAGATATAGTCCATGAAAAAGAGATAAAAGTGTCATTGACCATTAAAATTGCTACACCCAGTGATTACAGAGTCTTATGTACAGAGGGACACAAAGTCATAAAATACCTCATTTTTTATTTAGAAATGAGAGCATTATGGAAGAAAATTTCTCGGAAAGTTCTAATCGTAGTACAAGCAATAGGTCTAATAAAAAAGAAATTGCAACTGTACTTAAAATGTATTGGTCCAGTCTGGAAACATTTTTGTTTTACAATTAATTTCTTGTGTATTCTTCATGATAGGATCACAAGTGATTTTGCAAAAAAAAAAAAAAAATTAAATTACTGTACACTGTTTTACACTTTCCTCAGTTTTGCTCTGGAGCCACACCCAGGAAATAATTTCACAGTAGGTACTGAACAATGCTTTAAATACAACTGTAAGGCATTATGAATAATAAAAAAATTACATCTTTAGAGGAGCTGTTCCTTATTTACCGTGTGGTTTCACTACGACATCATCACATGTTAATTCACAATGTGAGATGTTACATCTGATAGAGTTAATTAACTGCCTGTATTTCCTTGAAGTAAGATACTGCTTCTGATGCATTTTACAAGGAAATACACGAACAGTACTCTATACATTAATTTAGGAAGTGAGGTATTGTGGGGTTAGTCTTTTATAATCTCACAGCAGGGATTTCCAGATATGAGAAAAATATTCAGGGGAGCGTCTTTATGAACAAAACAAAATGCAAAAAAACTATACTTTTTTTGTATCAAAAACTGTATAATTAGGTACTATATGTGGTAAGGATGTTAATCCATCTCTAAAGGTTTGTTACTCTTGCTCTACAGCATGAGCAGTACACTTTGTTCTACCAATATATGTATGAATTACAGAAGGAAGCAATTCTGGGCATATTGCAAGTGCTGAGATGAGCACACTGAGCTAACATCAAAGACAATAATATTTATTGAACTCTAGCTATACTCTGAATTAAGAATGACAGAAACATAATAATTTATTGAGCTCTAGTTATACTCACATTTAACAATGAGGTTCATTCAAGGCATGGTATGAGAAACCTAAAACACTTTGAGAAATTAAACAAGCAGCACTGTTATACAAAGCTAATATTTTAAGTACTGAACAAAAAAATGCTCCAAAAACTTCTAGATTACTGTTATAGCAATTTTTATGTGCTTACCAAAGACTCCTGGGTAATATTCCAAGTAACAGTGGTGATATCCCTAAGCTCTGTATGAAAGGAAATTCAATTCTAATCTCAAGAGTCTAGCTGTTAGCACATAGCCTATATATATTTACTTGAATTTTGGTTACAAGTCATCAGCACATCTTGTTACACTACTCCTTTGCTTAACTCACATCGCAATGTGCAGCAAAGCCACTGTAGCATAGCTATTGTACATACCTCTAGCAGTTATGTACTAGTGGTAATTGCTCACATCCAGTAACAATCCCGTAAATCTATCAGTAACATATTAATACTATGCATCTTACAATGCACAAAAAATACATCACACCCATAGAATGTTAATAAGTTGATTAAAGACATGTGCAACTAAACAAAGATGCAACATATTTATAAACCAGAAAATAGAAACTGACTACTACCTATTATCTTACATTTCCATTATAATCTTACATATGTGGTTGCTAAACTTTTTGTGTAAACATAATACATGCTGAAGATAATTAATTTTACTGATTTATTTATTTTTTTAAACAACTTTATTGATTTTAAAGAAATAAATATAAACAATTACATGTTCTTTTAACATAAAGATATTTACAATTCAAAAAGTGTTCACATAAGCATTCACATAACAATGTTTAACAAACAAAGTGAAATTACTAAAACTATATACAAAGACATCCATTGAATATCATTAAGTTGCCTGGTATTTGATTATTCCATATATATATAACAAGTAGAGAGATTGAAATTTGATTTATATGATATCATTGTCAATCTCTTTTCAACAAATTCTGTAGATTAACCCATATATGATAGTTATACGTTTTTCTAGATGTTCTAGATGTCATAGTTGCAATCTGCAATTGACAAACTTCCATTAGAATTTTCTTAAAATCATTATAGGAAGAAGGGAATTTGGATATCCAGTTTCTTGTTATAGTTTTCCTGGCTACTGCCAGTATTGTCAAAGTAAGGAATGTTTAACTTCCAGGTATGGTGTATTGAAGAGTACTAATGATTTAGTCAAAATAAAATTATCTGTGAATATTGCTTGTAGGAGTTCTTTAATGGTTTCCCAAAATACACTTAAAGCAGGGCAGTCATAAAACATATGGTTCCAGTCAATGTTTGTGTTAGACTTACATCTGTTGCAAATATTTATTTTACCATTAAGTTTGTTCATTAGTTGAGGAGTGTAGAAGGATCTATATAAAAACCTCCAGGAATATATTTTCCATTTAAGTGAAAGTGCTGTTTTCCCTGCAGATTCTAATATATTTGTTTTATCTAGATCCCTTGGAAGTGTGTTATTAACTGTATAAAAATGGTTCCAGAAAGTAGCAGGACAACAATACGTATCTTCTCTGATAAGTCTGTATATAAATGCCATGTTGTCTGAATAAGTTTGTTTATGTTGAATAACTGAATTAAAGAAATGTAGCAGTATACTAGTGACCTGTTTATTAGCAGAAGTGATCGGGTTCATCTTATTTTGTAAGAATAGTCTGAGGGATTGTATGTTAAGCCATAGGGAGTTGTCTAACTGATATTCACTTATTATCTGATCTACATCCTTCACCCTATCATCTGTAATAAGTTGAAACCAATACAAAAGACCTTTTTGTTTAAGCAAGGTAATTTTATCTATATCTGAAGATTGTAAGGATTCTTGAGTAAAGGCTATCGGAAAAACCATAATAAAAGTTCCTTGTACTTAGTGTGTTTAAATATAAAGTTTCTAAATTGTTTTAGTATGTTGTATAAGTAGCTACATGAATGTTTGGGTATGCTGTGTGGCATGAAGTAATCTTTAAGTATCCATAATATTGGGTTATTTATTAATTCTAATAATTTGTATGGCTGTGGTTTTGATATTAATAGCATAGCTGAGGATTCCCAGAATATTTTCCATTTGGCCTGATATGGTTTATCTAAAAGTTGTGCTATGGACCTAATAATAGCTGCATTAGAATAAAGGTTAAAATCAGAAAAGGCTATGCCCCCTTTGTTCAATCTATGAAGGTGATGTTTAAGTGCTATTCTAGGTTTCCTGGGAAACCAAAAAAACTTTAATAACAGAGAATTGATCTTATTAATGAAAACTTAACTGGGAAGTATTAGAATAGATTGTATAATATACAGAATTTTAGGAAGGATTATCATTTTAATGATAGTTAACCTTTCCTCAGTTGTAAATATAATTGCATTGCATTTTGTTAATAAAGTTTGAATATTTACATAACATCTATTATAATTTAGATTTGTGATTAATTTAATATCTTTAGCAAGAATGATGCCTAAATATGTAATTTGATCTGTGATGTATTTGTTAGTGTCTTTGTTAATGTTTCTCTTATTATTGTTTAAATAGATAGGTAGGATCTTAGTTTTATTATCATTGAATGTCAGTCCAGATATAAACTGAAATGTGTTAACAGCTTCAAATAAGGCTGTTATGGAGGAATTATCTCCTTTAGTAGTGATGAGCACATCATCAGCAAATAACTGAATTTTAGAAGTTATTTCGTCACTAATTTCCAAACCTTCTATGTTTTTATTTCCTCGTATATCGTTTGCCCACGGTTCCATTATGAGAGTAAACAATAAGGGAGATAAGGGACAGCCTTGTTTTGTTCCTTTAGTGATGGGTATTTGAGTCGATGTGTATGATCCAATTTTGATATAAGCCAGAGTGCCTTATAAAGATGTAATAGTAAATTAATAAAATTATCTGAAAAGTTTAAACATTGTAATAATGTGAATAGATAATCCCAATGTATTGAATCGAATGCTGAGTTAATGTCAAGACTAACCAGAGACACTTTTTTTTTTCTTTCTGTGTGAATAATCAATTAAAATAAGAGACGGTTTGATGTTATCATATGTACTTCTATTAATTACAAAACCTGTTTGGTCATCATTAATTAACTGGGGTAAGAATTTTTTTAGTCTATCAGCATAGATGTTCATAAACATTTTGTAATCAATATTTAAAAGAGTTATGGGCCTATATGACATACATAATTTAGGGTCCTTACTAGATTTAAGAATGGGCAAAATAAAAGTATATTTCCAGGATGGGGGCAAAATAATGTCATTCTGGGCTTTATGGAATACATTATGCAGCAAAGAAATAGCTGTTTTAGGCATGATTTTATACAATTCAGGTATGATGCCATCATGGCCTGGTGCTTTGTTCTGTTTAAGTTTGTTAATTTGAGTTTGTATGTCCGGTAAAGATATCTGTTTATCTATGATTTCTGACTGTTGTTTTTTGAGTGTGACATACATTTTTTTTAATGTATTGCTTTATCTTATCTAATGGTTGAATGATCTGAGATGTTTGATTTATCGTGTGAAAATGATGTCTAAATTCATCAATTATGTCATGTATATTATAAAAAAATGTTCTTTATTCTAGACTAATATATTTCTTTAATATGATTATGTTTGTTGATTCTTTTTGTTTTATTTGCAAGATTAGTTAAATGTTTTGGGTTTATTGAATAGGCTAGGAATTTAAATTTCTCTAAGGAAATCATAGTCTTATGATGTAAGATTGTATTATATTCTTCCTTAGTTTTATTTATTTCGTCTCTAATATTCTTAGATGCGGACTTGTCATTAATTTTAAGATGTAATCTATCTAATTTGTCTTGTATTTTTTTTAAGTCTTCATCCCAGGACTTCCTTTTGTTATAATACCATTTATTTATTTGTCCGTATAAGTAAGCTTTTAATGCATCCCATACATAAATGTCATGAGATTTGGATGTTTGATTGAATTTTATAAAATTTTGTGTTTCTTCTTAAAAAATGTTTGAAATTCTTTTAATTGAGTTATATATGCAGGTATTCTTCTTATATGAGTCATTGGGGTGTCATTTAAATAAAGCTCAACTATAATTGTATTATGATCTGAAATAGGGCAAGACACAATCTTGGTGTTTTTTAAATCATTTATTATTTGTGTGGATATGATTACCCTATGTATTCTAGAGTATGATTTAAATCTATGAGAATAGAATGTAAATTGAGGTGAGCTCAGGTCTGTGTAGTCATGAATATCTTTTAGATGATATGTATTCATGAATTGTATTAGTTGTTTAGCTTCTGAGGATATTTTCCTTTTTCCTAAGTGCTAGAGTCCTTTTCATTTAAAACACAGTTAAAATCCCCTGCCATAATAATATTGCCTTCAGACTGAGATACAGTTTGGTTCAGTTGTTGTTTAATAGTGCTGGTTCCAATACCTGGTAACCAATAATTGTTTACTAAAGTGAACATTTTTGTATTTATTTTAATTGTCACCAAGCACAACATCCCTTTATCATCTTGATAAGATTTAATAATTCTAGGTAAAGGCAGAGTTTTATTCCAGAGAATTGTTACTCCTCTTTTCTTTTTAGAATGTTCAGAACTGGCAATGACTATATATTTATTAATATTTAAAAAGTTGATATTTTCCTTTAAAAGATGCGTTTCTTGTAGAAATACTATGTTTGGTTTGTGTATATTTAAGTATTTAAGTAAACTTCTTCTTTTAATAGGGTTATTCAGACCATTTATGTTGATTGATAAACCTTTTAGTGAAGTCATAATATCTCTATAAATGAGTAAGAAATTCTTGTGATTTGTGTGTTACCTTGATTATGTTTTATATAATCCTCTCCAAAATATTTATGCAAATTATAGTCTTTGTCTGTTACCAAATGATATACTGTATGTGTTATACAATTCTTGCAACTTATAATTATATACATTTGAATTAAGATGGATGCCAGGAAGAACTTATCAAGAAAATTGAATGCAGTGTAAATGTCATAAAAAAATGGGGTAGCTACCTGCCTGGAGTTATAAACTCCTTGTCCCAGTGACATCTGTCACTCAGATCAAACCCCTACCCAGCAGCAGCAAAAAACAGTCTCCACTGTATATAAATTTGAGATAGGTAAAATAATAACTCTATATATATCTACATATTCATTAAAACAAGTCAAACAGATCTGTAATCAGTGTAACTTATCTGATATTATTTATAACAAAATGTAATTTGAAATAAACCTCTAACTGTAGCAACTAAACATAACCTTCACTATATATGAATGTTAAATATACAAAATATTAACTCTATATATGACTGCATATTCATTAACACAGGTAAGGCATAGTTATAATCAGTGTAACTCATCAAGTATTGCTTAAACCATTTCATCATTCAGAACTGTCCTTTAAACAACAGCAACAGAACATATCTTCTTTGTATGTAAAGATTAAACAGATTAAATAATAACTTCATATGTGATTATATGTACCTTAAAACTGGTCTGAAATCTATGAAAGCAGCATTCTGATATAGAAGCCTGTCAATTGAAGTTACTACTAGCCATTTAACACATATGCTATATGTTGGTGTAATATTTAAAACAAATCAATATGAGTATCATTAGAGTGAAAGGTCAGGTGACACCTTAAGCACTTGTGATAGAAAATGCCATCATGCATTAAGTGAGCTTATTTTAACCCATATTATTTTCTATCTAGCTATCAGCCTCTGAATGGAAAATCAATTGTAATTTGTAATAAGATTAGTTTATCCTAAGTAAGGCACAACAATATAAATAACATGGGATACATTAATTTAAAAGAAAAAAAAATGCATACTTACTTTTCCCTTTTTTTCCTTCCCCTTCAGTTTACCATAAACATAAATAAAAATAAGGTAACTGAAGATTTCTTTCTTGAGAATCAAACTGAGTCCAAATGGTGTAGTCAGCAAGTTTAAAATACATTTTTAAAGTAAATACAACATTTCCCAGCATTTCTGAAGCTTTTTCAACGAAATTACATGTACTGACTTCCTGGTTGAGCAGGTCGACTAGCTCTGATGTCATCAAATGTGTTGCGATGTCGTGGAGTTCATTCGAGAATGCAGAGAAGATTTTTAGTGAAAATAAGGTCGTTCATGAACAAATAAGCTTGTGGACATCAAGCTCGAGCTTCACAAAGTCTCTGAAAGATTTTTTTTCATCATTTTGAGTGAAAAAACACCAAAAATAACAAGTATGTAACTGAATTTAAAATGTATAGGGAAAGATCATATGAGTAACATCTGTATGCTTTCCATAGCCTGCTCACATATGCACAGCTAGTTTGAACTGTCCTTTACAAATAAACAGCACCACAGAACTCCAAATGTAGCAGAAAGTATTTTAAATAAATCACATATCCTTATTAATCCATTTTATATTCACATGCCAGAAAAAAAGTGTATTTAAAAGTGTATTTAAAACTGTAAAGGAGTTCACTTATGAATCATATAAAAATGTTAAGAGATTGTCAAATCATATTATCCCCATATGAGTTTAACATATATACAAGTTTTAAATTAATTTTTAGGGTATAAACTACATAAAAAAACAGTGTTCAGTATTAATTACAGAGAATGATAATTGAATGTGTGGTTAGCTCTTATTTACTACTAACTATGTAGGTTTAATTGATCTGACTGTAAATAGTTTAAAAAAATAGAGATTATAAAGGGAATCTAGAATGTTTATATATGGGAAGTACTTATTTTACTGTCATAATGGCACCATTTGTTTACCCTTCACTCTTAAGATATCTTTATAACAATACCCATAACTATATATTTATCATTAGTATACACTTTTACCTCAGTATAAGTAAAAATGAAATTATGAAATTATGTGTATACTTAAGGTCATGTGTGAATGGCATGAAAAAAGGAAAAAGCAGGCTTACCTTGTAAGTGAAAAATTCAGCATATAATTAACACAGTGACAGTGTTTCCAGAAACATAACAAACTGCAAACATAGATATTTAAGAAACTTCAAACATAGATATTTAAGTCACTTGTTTCTTAGTCGTTTTGTTTCTCCGACGTCTTCCAAGTGGGATTAGAAGCCATTCTCTTAAGCGTGGGATTAGCCCATTCCATCTCTTCTATTTTTTCCAAGATCTTATGGACTTTTACATAGTTCAGAGCTGATTCTAAGTCTTCAAACATTTTGGGACCTTCCAATGAAAATATCTTCAGCTTCGCAGGGAACAAAAGGTGTGTTTTCACCTGTGCTTTCTTCAATTATTTTATCAAAGGTAAGAATATTTTTTTTTTGCTATAACTGCTGATGAATAATCATTGTCAAAACGTATCATAGCTTCATTTAATTTAATTGGTGACTTGGACCAGGCAGCTTTTAACACTAATTCCTTGTCTGAGGATGAGAGGAATTTGACAATGATATATCTAGGTTGCTTTTTGTTAGCAGTATTCACTGTGGCAAGGGAACGATGAGCCCTCTCAATACCAAAGGACATAGCTTCAGTAAGATCAAGGGTAACCAAGTATTGAGAAAGTCATGTTGTTCTCTTCTGTGCCTTTTGGTAGTCCAAATATTCTTAGGTTCTTGCATCTGGATCTGTTTTCTAGATCATCTAACGTATTTTGTAGAGAAGTATTTTGTTTGAGTAAGAATTCCACATTGTTTTCATTTTCAATAATTCTCCCATCCATATCAGTCAGAGCTTCTTCAATACCTGTTATCTGTGATTTTTGTTGTAATAAGTTTTGGTGAGTAAATCCATTTGTTTCGTAGTTTTTTCCTTGAAATTATCTATTTTCATATCCAGCTTATCGATTTTTGTAGTAAGATCCTGTATATTTGTTATCAAAGTCTGAATCTCTCTTTTGAGGCTGGAATCTTGGTTGCTGGATTTAATGAAGCTCATGATGAATTCTTTCAGATGAGGAGAAATTATCCAGGAATAATCTGACAAGAAAATCTGTCTTTTTATTGTTTTTAACTAGATATTATTGTAGATGAAGTTAAATTCTTTCAAATCATATATAAAGGTATTTTCAGTTTTTAGTCTGAAGGCAGAATTCCTGTCAGAATAATATTTCTTTAGTGGAGCTGTTGAAATCTGCTGCTACTCAGAGCCCATCTTGGCCATGCCCCCCCCTATTTTACTGATTTATGACACTAGTGGGATACAATGAGTCTCAAATATCTTCTACCATGTAATAGCGTAATCCTTCCTACAAATGTATAACAAGTAGTCTTGAGTGACTAGGTAAGATGCTAATCATAACTGTTCAGTTCCTTACATTTTACCACCATGACAGAGCCTTTTTTAATAGCATGAGATATAAAGGTTGTGAGAGTTACTAGTTCTGTTTAGGTATAGTATGTTACCATAGTGATACGTTGGTGGTGTAGCTATTCTCTATTCAGACTTTCTTAATCTCTACCCTTTACAAACACTACTACCAAGCTTTAACCCCGCTGAACCTATCATATTAAATTGTCACCTAAATTCCCACAAAAAGTTTGCTATCACCTCAGTTTACATCCCACTAGGCAATAATATTCCTGTCCTGGAAAACATACTTTCATGGCTGACTGAAAACGTCTCCTATGAAACTATTCTTCTGGGAGATGTCAACATAGACTTGTCAAAGCTCATGTCTGACTCCCCCAATTCAGCTATTAATCTCCATGGGTTCAGGCACTTATCACATCCCCTACTCATATTAATAAAGTTACTGGTACCACTACTATCCTTTACTGGATCCTCACTAACAACTCTTATCTCTACCACAACCCCTGTACCCTACTCGACTCTCTTAGCAATCACCTTCCCATTCACATGCAAAGATACTCTATTTCAATACCTAGATCTCATTTATACAGAGACTGCCATACAATATCCTCTTTCAATGCTGATTCATTTAACTCTACTTTAGCATCCATAAATTGGTCCTTCCTTCACCACCTTTCCCTTAGTGAAGTCATAGAAGCATTTAACCAAACTTTCCTCAGTATCTTAGACTCACTTGCCCCCCCAAAGAAAAATTAGGATTAAAGCCAACCATGCACCTTGGTTATCTAGACAGACTTGTTCCCTCATGCACAAAAGAGATAGCATATGGAAAGCCTGGCAGAAAACCAAATCCCCAACCCTACTACAAAGCTAGAAGGAGATTGGAAACCTCACTAAAAAATGCATTGATCAAGACAATAAAAACTTTTATAATTCAGCTCAAACCAATCACCTCTCCAATCCTAAAAAATTCTGGTCCATCATAAATAAAATCCTACACCCCTGCAACCCCTCTACCCCAAAGCACTTCCCAAACAACTCACCATTTCAGACAGCAACCATTCTCAATAGCTACTTCATAGACACCATCTGCAAACTAACTCACTCTGAACAAAACACCTGTTCACCCCACTCTACCCCCTACCAATTACTAATAAGACCCTTTTCTCCCTTAAACCTGTTCCCACCTCCTATATCAAATCTCTTCTCTTTAAACTTAAGCCTTGTTCCCCTTCAACTGATAAACTACCCCCTCTCTTCATCAAACTAGCTGCTGATTCTATAGCTTTTCCCATCTCTATACTTATTAATAGATCAGTTCAAGAAAACGTAGTTCCTAACATATGGAAGTCCTTCTTTACCCTACCACTGCATAAAGGAGGCAACTCCACAGAACCCTCCAACTTCCGACCAATATCCATCTGACTTCCTCTTTCTAAAATCCTAGAAAAGTGTGTCCACACTCAACTCCTTAACTATCTTATACAGGAAAACCCCTTAACCCCCACAGAACATGGGTCCCAGCCCAACCACAGTACCGCTACTGCCCTCCTTTCTTTCACTCATACTGTTGCTAAGGGCTGAGACAATAACCAGCTTGTATCATGTCTTTTCTTCGATCTGTCCAAAGCTTTCAATACTGTGTCCCACTCTATACTTCCATCAAAACTAAATGATCTTAACCTCCCTCCTGCCACAGGGTAGTGGTGCTTCAGCTACCTCTCTAATAGACTATAATCTGACGGATGGATTATTTCATGCTCCACATTTCTACCTGTAAATACAGGGGTTCCCCAGGACTCTATCCTAGACCCCCTTCTATTCAATATCTTTACCAACGATCTTTATTCTGTCTGTAACCACTTTACTCTTATCCAGTATGCTGATGACGCAACACTCATCACATCCTCAGATAACCTGTCTCAGCTCCTTTCCCTTACAGAACACATTCAATTCCATCAAAAAATGGCTCAATGAGAACCAGCTTATCCTAAACCCTAAGAAAACTAAATTCTTATTCTTCTTGACTAATTCACTCTCAGTTCATAAATCCACATTCTCTGTCTCTTCTCTAGATAATACTATCATCACAGCAGATCCTTATACAAAACTCCTCGGCATCATTATAGACAACCAGCTTAAATTCAACCACCATCTTCCCCAGAGCATCAAGAAGACCAATCAAAAATTAGGGTTATTATATCGCAACAAAACATTCCTTACTCCTGAAGCTAAACTTTCCCTACGACAGCATTCCTTCTACCAGGCCTACTTTATGCTGCTCCCATTCTTACAAACCTTAAAGCCACCTTAATTGCTCACCTAGAGCAAACCTATAATACAATTGCTA
This sequence comes from Protopterus annectens, assembly GCF_019279795.1. Classification (NCBI taxonomy): domain Eukaryota; kingdom Metazoa; phylum Chordata; order Ceratodontiformes; family Protopteridae; genus Protopterus; species Protopterus annectens. The sequence goes on from NC_056726.1 coordinate 1,892,278,967, forward strand.
AATTTGCCACTAACCAACTTACAGATGTTACCACTGTATTTCATTAAAACAACTCAATTGGTCTGAAAACCCCCATCAACTACTTATAGCACAACTACAAATCACCCATTCCGTCCTCTACAAACCTACAGCCTGCCCCTCCCTCTCAACACTAGTTTCACTCTATACCCCCTCCAGACCTCTCAAAAGATCCAATCAACAACTTTTTGCCATTTGTAAGCCCAACAAAAACATAGGTAAATCCCTCTATAACCACAATGTGTCCTTAGTCTGGAATAAATTTTCTTCTAACATTACAAACACCTCTAACACTAATCAATTCAAAAAGCAACTAAAACTATTCCTATTTATTCATGGATCTGTCCATGTCAGGAACCTACCTAAAGCCTCCACTCCTTCCCAACCTTAAGTCTCATGTCTGTCTACCCAATCACCTTTTCAGTTTTTCTCTCTTCCCTTAATCTTCCTTCTCAGATATATTGTCTTTACTAAGAAATATCACATCCTATCTTTCCCTGAATCTACATACAGTGTAACTTGAGGTTTCATACTACTGCACTATACTAGTATTAAACCTCGATGTGTACTTCCTCTTAGACTACGTCCTCCTACACTATCCTCTGATTACTGAAAATTAATCATAATTTTATACTGCACACAATCCAAGATGTTTCCCAGAGGTAAACTGATGTTGTACTCACTTAGTGATGTTTACTCCCTGTAAACTGTAAACCCTAAAACTGTTTTGTATATGCCAATATATGCTTGTTTTTTTCTTTCTGTCATTTTTGTATGTTTTTTTTTTCTACTAGAACTACTATGTATTGTCTTAGATTTTAATATTTTATTGTGTTTGTTCTGAACATATGTATGTAACTAACAAGTCCAAAAACACAGAAACAAACCAGAAAGGAATGATAAATCCACAGCGTTTAATCCACAGCGTTTAATTCAAAGTAGCGAATGGTAAAAACAATAAGATGTGAAGCGCTTTTCGTCTGGATTAGTATCCAGACTTCATCAGACAAACAGTTCATACTAGATACAGCAGATTCAAATAGTTTGCTCATCATGCACTGACCAATCAACTGTGTTACAATGTAACAAGTTGTTAAAGAAACAAACCCTTATATTCAAAAAGACTTCTTTCTTTATACTTTACATTTGTTTTGCAGTAAAAACATTTAATTTGTGCGTGTATTTAAAAATCAGGTTCAATGTAGTGCTTTTTATACATATATCTTAAAATTGGATATATCATTTCTCCAAGAGGTTTTCCTTCTTTATAAACAATCTTACGGACACATATCACAGTTCTTTCTCCCAGTACTGCGTATTTAGTACATATATATATGTATAAAATGCATAATGTATTTTACGCGTGTGTCTTGAAAAATGAAGATGTCATTTCTCCAAGAGGTTTTCTTTCTTCACAAGAGATCTTAGAGACAAATATCACAGTTTTCCGATGCTGCGTGTATAATGCACTAATTAAAATCGGAAAAAAACATTTTTATAGTTTACGAGCAACTATAAGATCTCTATGATAAATCATAAGATGTCATTCATTTATCTTAGTGACTAAATAGTTGCTAGATTCTTTGTACTAAAACATATTCTTATAAAATTCATAAATTAGTTTAAAAAAAAAAAAAAAACTTCTGTTTTAAATACCTTCTTTAAAATTAGTGTTTTTTACTATTTCATTTAAGCTATAATTAAATATGGGGAACCAGATAGTACAATAAATAAATAACTGATTAATAAATTTAAATAAATTTATGTGTACTACAAGTGGAATGAACCACTTTTGTATGAATCAAATTATTAGTACTTTTAATGTATAAAATTTTGTACCATTAATAATTGTTTGTAATATTTAATATCTAAATCATTATCGAACCACCAAGAACGTGTGTACGATAATAATATCATTCAAACTGATCATATGTAAAAACTTTAAAGCAAGTTAAAGCTAAAATGTATAACAGTTTGATTATCCCAGCAACAGTTCTAGTCTGTTTATAAATGCCGTATTGTGATTCCAACACGTCAATAAAGTGTGTTGCAATATTCTAGTTATAAATTTTCAAATGCACCGTGAGGAAACGGCTTGTGCTCGATAACTATCCTGGATTTAAATTCTACAGTTAGTTACTGTGTTGTTAGCACTTATACAATATTCAAGAAAGTATATAAATATTTATATACTAAAACAATTTATAATTTATATTTCAAATTCCATACCATAATACCTTAATTGTAATATTTTATATCTAGTACTTTATCAATACACCAAAGGTGTATATACAGTGGTAATATCATAAATAACGAACAAATTAATCATATTAAATGTTAAACAAGCTAAGACTGAGTTGTGTAAAAGTTTAACTGTACAGGCAACTGGTATAAAGTGTCTGTAAATGTCGTGTTATGTTACCTGCCACGGCAATCAAGTGTGTTACACTGTTCTACTTATTATTACTTAGAAGACATCTTAGAGAAAACAGTATATAATCCATGAGTAAACTAAACAAGTATTCTAAAGTTAATATTGTGTTATTAACTCCTTTACAGTGTTCAAAAAACTGTAGAATATATGCATGTGTGTTATGACCACTAAACCAAACTATTGTGTGTTCCATACATATTTTTTGTTCATAGTTTTTGTTACTTATTTTTATTTTTTATTTTTTATATATAGAAATGTATTTTCTGACGAAAAAAATAATAATAGTAATAAATTAACTGTTTTTTTATTGTTGTTAAATGCCCCTCCATGGATAAGATATAATGTTGTACCTAAATTATCCCTCTACCATACCTATCTCAACAGACTTCTTAGTTTTAATACGCATGCTATTGAGCATGTTTCATTTAAACCTGGCTTTGTACATGCTCTCAACCGTAGTTGCCAAATCAGCTCGTTTCTCTCCAGTTCTAATTTTGTGTAGTTTTCATTATAATATTTGCCTCCTGTGTTTTTGTTATTAATTTGACAAATAATCATAAAGTTGAATTTATGCCCTACATATTGTTCACAATGCCTAGCTAGTGCATTATCACATTTTTTCTTTTTTATTGCATAAAGGTGTTCGTATATTCTATCCTTTAAACGACGGTCCGTTTTTCCAATATAAAAGGACGGGCATTGTGAACATTGGGCTAAGTAAACTATTGAACTAGTATTACAATTATAATTGTCTTTAATGGTAAATGTTTCTTTTCTTATTGTAAACACATCTGAAGTATCAATAAATGTACAATATTTACATGAACCACATCTGTGTGTACCCCCATTGGTTTTCTTAATTTTACTTAGTAAAAATTTTAATGAAAGTAGGTATACAGCAAAAATCTACAGGAAAAATACATATTCAAACACTTTTTTACACTTTTCAAGTTCACATCCTCACCACCAAAAGAAATCTGTGGTGAAGGGCCAGCTCGTACGAGCAGCAAGGATGATTACACTAGATGAAGAATTTGATAGTGAATGCAATTTATTATATAATATGTTTACCCATAGAGGTTATCCAAACCAATTCCTGGAAGACATTTTCCAGGAAGTTATAACAAAGAGAAAGAAAGGGATATACATACCTATTTTAAACAATTTTATTACGAACCAAAAAGAAAGTGCATGTATTGAACTTACCAGTAACACAGTAAGGGTAGAACTGACTATAGTAGAGAAAAGAGGTACTGTTGAGACTACTTTCAATATAAGAAAAAATTACTCATTGGCTTTTACATTTACATATTGCCCAGAAGCTACTGATATACAACGAATAGTGAGAAAATATTGGTTTTGTCTGTCAATAGACAAAGACATTTCCAACAAATTAGACTGTGGCCCAACAATTACTTATAGAAGAGGACACAACATTAAAAACTTATTGGAAACTAAAAGTAAAATTAAGAAAACCAATGGGGGTACACACAGATGTGGTTCATGTAAATATTGTACATTTATTGATACTTCAGATGTGTTTACAATAAGAAAAGAAACATTTACCATTAAAGACAATTATAATTGTAATACTAGTTCAATAGTTTACTTAGCCCAATGTTCACAATGCCCGTCCTTTTATATTGGAAAAACGGACCGTCGTTTAAAGGATAGAATATACGAACACCTTTATGCAATAAAAAAGAAAAAATGTGATAATGCACTAGCTAGGCATTGTGAACAATATGTAGGGCATAAATTCAACTTTATGATTATTTGTCAAATTAATAACAAAAACACAGGAGGCAAATATTATAATGAAAACTACACAAAATTAGAACTGGAGAGAAACGAGCTGATTTGGCAACTACGGTTGAGAGCATGTACAAAGCCAGGTTTAAATGAAACATGCTCAATAGCATGCTTATTAAAACTAAGAAGTCTTTTGAGATAGGTATGGTAGAGGGATAATTTAGGTACAACATTATATCTTATCCATGGAGGGGCATTTAACAACAATAAAAAAACAGTTAATTTATTACTATTATTATTTTTTTTCGTCAGAAAATACATTTTTATATATAAAAAATAAAAAATAAAAATAAGTAACAAAAACTATGAACAAAAAATATGTATGGAACACACAATAGTTTGGTTTAGTGGTCATAACACACATGCATATATTCTACAGTTTTTTGAACACTGTAAAGGAGTTAATAACACAATATTAACTTTAGAATACTTGTTTAGTTTACTCATGGATTATATACTGTTTTCTCTAAGATGTCTTCTAAGTAATAATAAGTAGAACAGTGTAACACACTTGATTGCCGTGGCAGGTAACATAACACGACATTTACAGACACTTTATACCAGTTGCCTGTACAGTTAAACTTTTACACAACTCAGTCTTAGCTTGTTTAACATTTAATATGATTAATTTGTTCGTTATTTATGATATTACCACTGTATATACACCTTTGGTGTATTGATAAAGTACTAGATATAAAATATTACACTTAAGGAATTATGGTATGGAATTTGAAATATAAATTATAAATTGTTTTAGTATATAAATATTTATATACTTTCTTGAATATTGTATAAGTGCTAACAACACAGTAACTAACTGTAGAATTTAAATCCAGGATAGTTATCGAGCACAAGCCGTTTCCTCACGGTGCATTTGAAAATTTATAACTAGAATATTGCAACACACTTTATTGACGTGTTGGAATCACAATACGGCGTTTATAAACAGACTAGAACTGTTGCTGGGATAATCAAACTGTTATACATTTTAGCTTTAACTTGTTTCAAAGTTTTTACATATGATCAGTTTGAATGATATTATTATCGTACACACGTTCTTGGTGGTTCGATAATGATTTAGATATTAAATATTACAAACAATTATTAATGGTACAAAATTTTATACATTAAAAGTACTAATAATTTGATTCATACAAAAGTGGTTCATTCCACTTGTAGTACACATAAATTTATTTAAATTTATTAATCAGTTATTTATTTATTGTACTATCTGGTTCCCCATATTTAATTATAGCTTAAATGAAATAGTAAAAAACACTAATTTTAAAGAAGGTATTTAAAACAGAAGTTTTTTTTTTAAACTAATTTATGAATTTTATAAGAATATGTTTTAGTACAAAAAATCTAGCGACTATTTAGTCACTAAGATAAATTAATGACATCTTATGATTTATCATAGAGATCTTATAGTTGCTCGTAAACTATAAAAATGTTTTTTTCCGATTTTAATTAGTGCATTATACACGCAGCATTGGAAAACTGTGATATTTGTCTCTAAGATCTCTTGTGAAGAAAGAAAACCTCTAGGAGAAATGACATCTTCATTTTTCAAGACACACGCGTAAAATACATTATGCATTTTATACATACATATATGTACTAAATACGCAGTACTGGGAGAAAGAACTGTGATATGTGTCCGTAAGATTGTTTATAAAGAAGGAAAACCTCTTGGAGAAATGATATATCCAATTTTAAGATATATGTATAAAAAGCACTACATTGAACCTGATTTTTAAATACACGCACAAATTAAATGTTTTTACTGCAAAACAAATGTAAAGTATAAAGAAAGAAGTCTTTTTGAATATAAGGGTTTGTTTCTTTAACAACTTGTTACATTGTAACACAGTTGATTGGTCAGTGCATGATGAGCAAACTATTTGAATCTGCTGTATCTAGTATGAACTGTTTGTCTGATGAAGTCTGGATACTAATCCAGACGAAAAGCGCTTCACATCTTATTGTTTTTACCATTCGCTACTTTGAATTAAACGCTGTGGATTAAACGCTGTGGATTTATCATTCCTTTCTGGTTCGTTTCTGTGTTTTTGGACTTGTTAGCTGAAGTTTCGTTTATTGGTGACTATATGTATGTAACTACCTCGGAGCTTTCTCCTCGGGTCTCCTCTGAAAATGGGCTCCTGGCTCAGTTGCACTAACCAGGTCAACAAATGTCAGATAAATAAATAAACAGTATTACAGTGTGCTTCTGTGTGCAGACATTGCATTACTTATGTGTGTGAATCAATATTACCTCTCTGTCCTGAATTGGCTTGCATTATACTGTTCAATTCTATACATATATAGCCACAGTACTTGGACTACCACATATGAGCAGATATGTATGAACAGCCAAGTATGACATTAATGCATTGTACAATATGTGAAAAGCCAGGCATTGCTCTCACTCTGTTCACCTGTCCCTCTGTTATTGTGTCCTGCATTATACATGTGTTTATCTGCAGAAGTTTTTCTTTCTTTCTTTCTTTCATTCTTTTTTTTTTTTGTAAATCTCTGGTGATTCTCTGGGATGTGACAACTTCTGAGTGAGTGTGGCTATCTTGACTCTTCTACTTCATATTAAGGTCGTGCAGTATCAGACAAGTATTAACCCCCCTACACCTGCCAGCCGACGGTGCTGCTCAAAGAGGAAGGCTTGACACAGTACTCGAAGGCCAAGCACCCTCTGTGTTGACATCATTCAGAACAGCATTGTGAGCTGTTAGGTCTGAGCATCATTTTGTGTCAGTCTGCATCACTCCTTATGTTTTTAACCAGGAAAATTGACTAATTCTTTTCAGCTGTCACAGAGATCAAAACAGAAGAGGTAAACGATTGGTGTATAAACAGTTTACAGCAGCCAATCAACCATTATGTTATTATAAGGTGAAAGAACATAGGCTTATCCTGAGAAGACTTAGATATGTGCAGGAAGAATGCATATTCCTGCACTATACTTCAGACCTTGAAACTGTGAAGCAAAAACTTTAATAACTTAACCACTTTATTTCCAAGTTTGGTGAGTATTGCTCTTACAAGGCAAAAGGCTGAGGATCATGCATCAAAGTATTGGGTAATCTGTTATTTGTTTTTGAAGCAGTATTTGCCCTATCCCTGAAATCTAAAATAGCTTATGATTATTTGAAATTACGATATCCTTTAAATGCATACACATTTTCTGCAATGGTGATAAGTACCTAGGGATAACCATTGCTTCTTAACCACTCACGTTTCCTCAGTTTTTCCTAGAAAGGGATAACTTACAGAAAGTGACAACAGTGAAGATTAAGCTGAGTAAGGCATGGAAATCATCATGAGAGACATGATTACATTGCCATATGTAAGCTATATAAATAACAAGGCAAACACTCTAGACTAACTAAAAACCTTCATAGACACTATATGCCTGCATCTGCTTGTTTTCACATCAACTATTGAATCTTGTGAAATTCAAATGTGGTGCGTTTTACAACCTCCTCATTTTTTCTACTTTTCTTTTTACATTACCATTAACAGGCATTCAGACATCAAGGCATATGATGTGGTAAAATGCAGCAACAAACATAAATGTACTGAAAATTTTCAAAAGCAGTACAGCTCCATTGCTGTTTATATCATACCAGCTGATGCTTCTTGGAACTTTAATTTTACAATCCTCTTTATGTTTAATAATTTTATTAAAAGTTTGCATGCACTGGAGCTGAAATGCAGAAAAAGTTTCTAAAACGTTGCTGTCATGTCGCTACACCCACTTATACACATTCTACAGAATTATATATGTAACAAAATAAACAAAAGAAAAGAATTAATGCTACCCATATTTGGCTATTGCTTTTCACTGATATAGTCAAATGTGGCTCCCTGCAAATACATAATGTTAATTGGTTCATTTTAATACCAATGTACTCTTAATTAGGAGATACGTATTTTACAAGAAAACTTATTTCATTATTTCAAATAGCATACTACCTCCATCTAGTGACAGTCTGTTAATGCAGAGGATACATATCATTTGATTTGAGATATATGGGTTATATCCTGCCTAGACTATAATCCATATAAATAAGGCTAGTGCAGCAGTGATCCATTTATTTATTTATGTTTTTTGACCAGAAATGTCCAACTAGGTATAATCCCTTTTCAGTAGAAGCCAGGGAGAAAATCTTCAAACAAGTTTACAAGAAGTATTTCATGGCATTATGTAAATGTAAAACAAAGTGCATATTACATACAAAATGCATACAGCATCTACTGTTATGGTACACTTACTTACACAACTTCACTTTTCCAAACTTTACCACAGGAAACTTCCTTAAAAGCACAGCAAAGTCTTTGAACCTTCCAAGTACTCAGAAATATGTTGTGGACCTCCCAAAACAGAATAAGCATGTGCAATACTGTAACACACCCACACACGCATATCTAAATTAACCATTAGTCTATATAGGGTTCTATTCTTTTACAAAAAAATTGCAATAAAATGTCCATAATGATTGACAATTATGTTCATGTGATCCTATCTGCCTGATTTTTCTGTTAGACTATTAGCCTGATCCAACATAAAAGCTGTAACTCACGGTTAACATTTGAAGTACTCAGCATTTTCAGATTATTTTGGGCTTATTAAAAAAAAAAAAAAAAAAAAAAAAACAGGCTCAAACCTTCCCAGGGAGATTGGCCTCATCAACTTAGAAATGAATGCATAAGCAATACAGCAGGGATTTTTACAACTGAAGCCAGTGTATAATAATTGTGAATGTAAACAGAAGCTAAGCAGTATTTCAACAACAAACTAATTAAACTGCACTGTAACAATATTATTTATCTAAAATGCAGTCATGTGGCTGATCATATATTGTTGACAGTGTAGCAATAAAGTTTCCACATAGACTATGACTATGACCCACTGTTTGGCAACTAAGCTTCATTATGTACTGAGATTATTACCATATACAAACAGGAAAGTAAACAACTGAATCACTACAGCAAAAACACATTGCCTATCACTCATAAACTTTGTGTAACATAATACTTTTTCTTGCCGACTGCCTCATGTTTTTCCATTTGATAAACCACTTACCTTTAACTACTAGTGCTTTGGTTCAGTTCCACTTCAAACCATTATTTGACATTGACAAATGCTTATATGCCTGTGCCAACAGTTTTCACATACTTTTATAGTGTATGAAGAGATGTAACGTTTTCATGACTATTCAGTCAGTTCCCAAAGTAATATTTTTTTACAAGTCTTCTACTGTTTCCTGAGTTTTTTTATTATTTTAACTATCCAGTTTTGTATGGAGACTTGTAGTTTTTTTCTGACTTCCTACTTCAGTCACTGCTCCATGCTGTATATGTCAGAGACATCTTTTCTGAAGAGATAGAGTTAAGTAACCCTTACTTCCATACATCCATTCAATACAAGATTTGTTTGGAAGCAAAGACTGACCCAAAAATGATACTGAACTTTTCTAGTATGAAACAGCCATGGAGAAATAGTACTAAAGGCCAAAGTTTGGCACAGGTCAGACTTAAATCGACCACTCACACTGGGACTATATTACACCCAAAACAGTTCAGCAACAACCTCACACCATTTAATAGCTACTAGATGTCTTAAGAACGCAATTCAGAATTTAAATCAACTGTGTCTTGTTCCTAATTGTTTAATGATATACAGACTAGATCTCACATTTTATTAATTCTTACCCTCTGTCTTAAAAAGATGAAAAGCATGAAACCTCCCTGAGCTTAGAAAATTTTAAAACAAAACAAAGAAAACTGCTGAAAACTGATAACAACAAAAATTAAAGTAGGTTGTTTCAGAATTAAGCAATACACCATGTCACAAAGTAAATGATTAATAGTTTACCCGTTGTGTGAGGTACGCTTTGTTCATAGGGGTGTAGCAATATACACAAACACCAAACACACTAAGCAAAAGTTAAGAAATTGTTTGCATGGAAAACATTTGCACAAGTCCCTTTTGTTAATTTGCACCATTGTGATTCATAAATGTCACAGTGTCATTTGTAATGCATAGCTTATTTTGGTATCAGGGATTAACCCTGATTTACACTATGGCATCATTGTATAATACAGCATAGCAGAATGATAACAATCCTTCCTCTATACTGTCATGATCCTTCAACCAATTCACAGCTCTAATGATCTCTATGGTGCTGGAGCCATATGTTCTCAATGACAATATGGGATGTAGCTAGGCAATGTATTCACAGCTGCTCACAGTATCCCTTTCTAGCACTGCTTTGTAACAGCATACACCAATTTATTTTTATTATTTATTTATTTTACTTTTGCTGACCGGGATATTCCGACTGGATCAATGTCCATTTTCAGTGGAGGCCCGGGGAGATAAGCTCCAAAAACATACAATACATTAACTAACTAATAAGACATAATTGCCTGTATGGTATTTACAAAAATACATTAAATAACTATTAAGACAATTATTACATGAATGGAAATTACAAAAACTATATAAGCAAACATGAAATAGACAAGATCCCAGGTTAGAAGATTCCCCTGCTTATAATCAGGAGAGAATTAACAATAGTTGGTTAACAAGATTATTCATATTCATGCTGAGAGTTTAGCCAGGCTTGTTGCAGTGGCTTAGCCAGTGTAATGCCATATGTTGTTTGAGTTTAGTTTTAAATTGGCCTAAGGTGGAGAGCAACGTAATGTCAGCTGGAAGTAAGTTCCAGGCTCTACCTGCAGAGTTGGCAAAGAGGGCATCACCAGCTGCATTGTTAGTTTTGATTGTCTGAATTAGTAGTTTGTTCGAGGATCGGAGCAATCTTGGATTGTTATGGGGGGTGATAATATTTCTAAGGGCTGGTATATTATCTGGGTTATAGAGGATTTATAGCAGTGTATGGGTGTGTTGGGGGGGTACAATGCATCCAGATGCTCCATCAACATTTGGCCTACATTTGCCTGCAACGAGTCTACATGAGACATATAGAAAATCTAGTAGCATGTAAATGTGTATTATTTAGTTTATTTGCAGCATGCTTTTGGAATGTTTTGCATTCAAAGAATATAGTATTGCAGAATGATATAGTGAAACAAAAAGGGATTAACATAAGGGAAATGGAGTGGGGGTGGCAATGCAGAATAAGAATGTGATCTTTGTGACTTTGAATGACAAAAGATGGTGACATAGAGCAATAAGCATTAATTTAACATAACAGGAGGCAGGAGTAGGACCCTTAATAACAAACATACATGATGACATTACTCAAGGTGGGAAAGAGGAAGTCTCGACAATGAGTATGTCTATTAGCATTACAGGACGAGGAAGTTGGACCCTACATATTCATTATTTGCATTCACATTACAGGATCTGAGAGGGCTATCATAAACAAAAACACTGTGAGAGAGGAATGAGAGGAGATACCATGCATTATATTTATTTTCAGCAGCCACACACTTGTTTTCAGCAAGATTATTTACGGCAGTGCTGAGTGAATGCATCTGTACACCTCTCAATTACCATCCCCAACTCCACAAGAGCCTTACAGAACTTCTGCCAACTAAAAATAAGATTTTATACGCCAGTGCCAATCACACTGCACCTATACAGCTGTCAATTAACATTGCCCCACCCAGACAAATACAGCTGTCAATTAACATTACCCCACCTAGACAAATAAAGTTAATCAACTTTATAGAACTTCTAGCAACTGAAATAAGGCTAGTAATATGGATACATTTACCTGTCCTTTTTTTTAATTCCTTTTTATTTTTGTATTCCTAATAAGGTTTATTCAGTAAGGCTACAGCTGAGGTTTAGTGTTTTGACTGTGCAGAGATCATGGCTGCTGGTAACAGAGACAATAAGCTAATAAGTTCAGACTGATTGGTATCCATAAGTCTAGGGGTATGTCAAACTTCACTCCCCTCCTACTCTGACATAATTATTGTGGCTGCTGCTGATGCTAAAAGAGGCATTTAGCTAATAAGTTCCAGTTCTTGTAAAACCCTTCTTCTTTCCTGATATTGTAATGTTTTAATTTCCATTTGCAATAGGTAGCACATTTCCTGCTGCATTACTTAGTGTCCCTTCTTACATTTTATTTTAAGTGAACACACTTGAGTATTACTTCTTGTGGTTTATAGCTGCCTGCTAATCCTTCTCTGGCAGGAACAAACCTTGAACATCATCTGGGCAGCCGCAGAGTGATAGACATCTGCAAGAGTGTGTGTGTCTGTCTGTGTGTCTGTTGGGGAGGTGGTATGCCACTTTGCTCCCCTCCCACCTCCAATTCCACAGTCATCCTACCATAGACCCTCACATTTGATTTTTCTGCACCACACTCACAATTCTCATTACCTGGCCATCCTTTTTAAGCCACAAAGCACATGTAAATAATACCCTTAGCTCAGATATTTTGCTTTTACACAAGTTCAAGTCAAAGCACAACCTCAGACCTCAGAACATTACTTGCTGACTCATTACGATAACAGTTGCCACCTAGGCCTTACTCTACTAATCGTTCCTATATAATCCTCAGACCTCAGAACATTACTTGCTGACTCACTAATATAACAGTTACCAGTTAGGCCTTACTCTAATATTCATTCCCATATAATCCTCAGACTTCAGAACATTACTTGCTAACTTATTACTATAACAGTTACCACCTAGGCCTTATTCTGCTATCCATTCTCATATACTACATTCTGCAACAGCCACTCTGCCCACTTTGCATGTCACTAGTCTGACAACATTATGGTTCTGGCAACACTGCATATTTTCTCTACTTTACCTCACCTGCTTGCATTTCTGTTCTCATGCCTCCCTATTTCTGTCCATCCCATATCAATTTTCTGTTCTAAATATTAATACTATAATGTATTTCTATTGATTTGACTTTCTGTTTTGTGCTTTTAAAATCTGTCATTTTTCTGCTATCTGTATGGTTGTGAAGGTTCCTTAACCTGCTATGATAAATTCCTATGTGTTCCATTGCTACTTCCTCTCCATGTATTTGCATAACACTCTCATTTCATTCATTCATTTTGAATTTTTTAATCTTGTTTTTCTTTGTCATTAGTCACAAAGAGTAAACTCTCAAATTCCATAAAATGCACAAAACAATTTCAAATATTGTTGTTCTGCCAACAACAACTGATGATTCCTGCGACTTTTCCTCTTTTTGTTACATGAAAATGCAGTATAAGCTGTGTTATTTGCATTTTACTCTGGATCATTTGCTCAACAGCTTTATTTCAGGGTTTTCCTGTTAGCCTAACAGGGGACCTTCAGCAAATTGTCAATAAAAGTAATGTGCGTGGCTTAATGCTGAATGTCATTACTCAGCTCAGAAAGAACCAAGGTTTATTGCAAAGCTCAAACTGTGTATTCACAGCCCAAAATTGTTCATATTTTTATGTTGCAAGTTTGATATGGTGTGGGTACCCAAAAACATGGCAAGCCTGGCAATTGTGGTATCACCACCAACTCTTCCCTGCAGTACCAGTGAAAGCAAATGGAGAATGTCACATGATCAAGGTCGTGTTCACATTTAGTCATTTTTTTCTCATTTGTGAAAGGCGTACCTACTGAGGTACTTAGAAACATTGTGGGTAGCATTGGGGGGGGGGGGCTCTAGAATCCTAACATATTGTTTTCAGGTTTGTCTCAGTATGCCACACCATACCAGCAGCAGATTCTGAAGACGAGAGTTTAAACATTAAACCAAAATCTCATAGGTCAACAAGGACCACTATGCCATACATAACTAATGGGATTCAAAAATATTCTATATTAATGATTTCCATTACATATGCACAGTGTAGTCTGACTCCAAATGGTCAAGCTGCACAGTTATTATGCTCCAGAAATGGGTCAAAATCCAGCAGTGCCATCTGTGTGTCAGCAATGACATTACTGAAATGTTGGCAAGCTATGGTGCTGTGTTAAATATATGTATTTGAAAAGTAAACTTTGTAATTGTTCCCATATAGGAAAGGAACAACTCTTACTCAGGATTGCCATGCATATGCTTGAACAGCAACCTCATACCCTACTGCCTGATAACATCTCCACCTCTGTACTGGAAATGGTACTGTAGGCTTTTGAGCTACCAATTTCAAAATATTTGCTGTACCAGTACTGATATACAGGTTGTCCAACACTTATTTTGGGTTCCATCTATGCTCCTTTTGAATAAATCATGCCACTACTTAGATATTCTACACAAATATCCACTACTAGTGTAAAATGTCTATGCCTAAAGGCATTGCAAGCCAAATTCACTTTTGGAATTGTGCATAATGCTCTCTGATCCCTCAATGGCCCTACACATGGCAATTTCACAAAAGACAACTCGGATATGAAGAAGTTCTGACTAGATAGGATGAAAGTGCATTTCTATGTTTTTCTTGTATGTACTTTCATAGAACAAAATAAAGAAATATTAAACATAGGTTCTCTGTGTTTTTCTCCCCCCCCCCATTTAACTACGGAAATAGCACGTCATAGAGATGGTCTGAGAAAGTATCCCAAATGATGGCACTATCCTACAGACTCATCATCCAATTATAGTCAAATAGAATCCATCTCAAATACTTTGTAGAAAAACATATAACTCCATTAGAAATATGCATTGTAGCAGAACTTACCCAAGCTGAGTTTGATTGGTTGAGCTGGTTTAACATGACTACTGAAGTACAGCCATAGTCATATACTAGCCGCCAGAAATCTGTCATGGTGTTTTGCAGCGGATGGAGTGTGACAATAAAGGCAGCACTTCGTCTGTAACTCTAAGAAGAGAAACAAAAAAAAAAGATGAACACTGTGACATGCTCTGCCTAGTAAAAACAGATGCCTGCACTAAAAGGTTCAGCCTGCTGTGCAAGTAACATACATCTTTAATAACAGTCTGTGTGTTGCAGGCAATTTGTTATGGTTAAAAATGCAGCATCTTTAGAATTTTAACAGCAATTCAATGAAAGGCAGGTTTTATAACATCATCATAGTACAAGCTTTTCAGAGATGCCCAAGGTATAAAGCAGAAGTAGAGATCAAGCCAGATACAGTGAAATATTAGATGCACACTGTAGTAATTCAAAGTGAATAATACTGAGTAATGCTACTAATAATAAAAGTAATGCAAAGCCAAGTGTATGAGCAGTAACAAGGAGTGTAATAGCTTCACAAAATCTTATCCAAAAACTAAGAAAAATCTTCATAACGAACTGTTTATGTTAACTTGATTTGCTCCTTTTTTAATACCTTTATTGAATCATCACTTGTGACACAGGCAAATTTACATTTATACAAAAGTAATCAAATTATATTAAATTAACATTAATAAACAGTATAATTCACATATATTGCTATATGTCATATAACCTATGCAATATTGCACAAATTATTCAATTCCTGCCCCTTTTCTTAAACAAGTAACATCTTTATTAAACCATCACATATGATATAAGCAATCATACATTTATGTAAATGAAAATGAACCACACCGACACAATTCTAGTTGCAATCATTTTACACTGCAAACCATACTGACGCACTCCCAGTTGCAAACATTATACAACCCTTATAATCTACCCAATCACTTTCAATCAAACATTACATAGCTCATTTAAGTCCTGCCTTCTTTTAAACCTCATTCCTCCCCTGTATGTATTGTTCCCACAATTACAGCTTGATTTGATTTTTGGTCCTATCTGACTTGATTTGATCCTCGGTCAGTATGCTAACTATACAGTATATTACTAAAACAACTAATGAGTTCACTTTTGCTTTGTTATTTGGTAGTAGGATATGGTAAATAGAGTCAGAGTGACTTGTTAAAAGCTGTTAGCTCCTTCTTTTACAAAGATTTATGTTCATATTCATAGCATTTGCAGCAAAATCTGGATTAAAGTCTCCTTGCAAATGGAGCCATTGGAAATATTAGCTATTAGGACATGCAAATAGCATCTGTGTAGTGTGTGGAAATTACATTTAAAAAAGTACTAAAATAAGTTAAGTGATAACAAACAACAATAATGTTATACTTACTTTGCCTACTTTATACCAATAAACAATGTAGTATAAAACCATAATTTTCTGTTTGTTAAGCTAATTTCTGTGCAATATTAAGATGTTATTTGAAAGTCATAAAAGCTATCCATTCCAGTGGCTCTCAGTCAGAGGCCCGAGAAAGGCATTTCACTGGACCCAGCATCAGATTTAATAGTTTGCACCTATTTATATCCAAACTGATCTCAAGAAAGGATACTTTGAGTTTCCCTATTAGGTATCAAGAGATCCTTGGGT
Source organism: Protopterus annectens (assembly GCF_019279795.1). Lineage (NCBI taxonomy): Eukaryota > Metazoa > Chordata > Ceratodontiformes > Protopteridae > Protopterus > Protopterus annectens. The sequence goes on from NC_056726.1 coordinate 1,892,295,565, forward strand.
AACAACGTTTTTTTGTCACTATTCTCTGAGAAGCTGGAAGTCTCATCAGTCCCAGCCAAAGACGTGCTATCAAATGTTAATGCTGCAAGTGAGAAATATAAAATCATTGCTTAATGCTTGAAAGAAACTTGTGTTATAGGTGTAGTATGTAAATATTAAGGGCATCTCATCATTTCAGTGCCAGGAGACATACAGATATCCCTCCCACCATGTACACACTCTGCTAAGTGCATCATTTCATGTAAGTGATGGTCTGCCTGACACCCGATATACATCTACAAAAATTTTTCATGCTTGCTAGACTCTGAATGAATTTCCTTAATTAGGTTTGTTATAAGATGCAGAGCTTTGAGACTGATGAATGTATTGGATCCACTTGCTTTCTGTATGATTCCTAATGGGCTCTATATTGATGGCACCTTGTGGTTCTTGAAGTCTAACAACATTTGGCTTCTATCCCTAATTTTGCTGGATCTTCCCTAGGTAAGGATCCACTGGAAACCTTGCCCATTGCCTTTGCAGATATTTTTTTAGGGATATTATCTAGCCTGAAGGCATCTTTGCTTTGGTGTTGTGTCTCTTATAATGGTCGGTCTAGTAGAGGCCCTGTGCTGATTGGAGTAATTTATTTTTAAGCATCCTAAAACTTATGGTTTGACACCTCTGTCAGGTACTAGAAGTCAATGGGTCCACAGCCTGTTTCTTCCATTCACATAAGAAGGAGTATATAGCTATGTACAGATGTGACTAAAGGGGATATGCCTCTTCTATGGTGTGGTTTAGGATCCTCAAATATATACCATACTTGTCTAAATTCTTGTCTTTCATGGTGCAGTTAGAATTAAAAAAAAATCCTGAAGACAGAGCTCAAGGAAGACCAGTTACAACACTTCTACAGATTTTCAGGTGAGCCTCCCTCCATGTAGCCCCTTTTAATATCATTTGTATAGAAGCTGAGTCTTTTTTTCAACAAATCATAACCCACTTGTAGATTTACTTGACATTCATTTCACAATCAAAAAACTGAAATCACATAAGGATATCCAAAACATGTTAAGTTGTATGGCTGGCAAAAAAAAAGTGAGCATTAATGACTGATTCATGGCAAAAGCATTTCTAATGGATGCTGGATATACTAGAACCATACCTCTCAATTGTACAGATTTTTACAGAATGTCCAGATTTTTGCCTCATATTTTTGGTCTGTTTCTGATAAAATGTGTGGTTTTCTGGTAAATTATTAAATACTAAAGTCACTAAATAATACCAACTAAAGACAAACATTTGAGTTTCAGCCTTTATATCCTTCAGAAAATATGTAATGATGCAAAACCTTTTAATCTAGCAACTTTCTAAGTTTATAGGAACAATATTTAAATGCTGTCCCTATCTTTGCCCCCCCCCCACACACACACACACACACACTCTGTCTGGCTTTGTCCAGATTTCTTACACTAAGAGATTGAAAGGTATGACTAGAACAGCCTTCCGGACAAAGCAGCAGGACCAAAAATAGTGATGATGTTCAACAATGTGTGGCTAGTAAGTAAGGCTTATGAGCAGGAAGAAGGAAACAACTGATTATACGGGACTTGCATGCAGTGGATAAGGAAATGTACGGAGGGGTGGGAAAAGCAGTTTTCTCTGCAACTAGTTTTAGTGTTTCTTTTGTCTAGTGGCAACTAAATAAACACATCTCTAATGATATACTGCACAGATTCAAGAAAGCAAGAGTGTGGACATCCTGCAATAAACTGGCATGAAGGTCTACATGCTCAGAAACCAGTAATTATTGTGATTTGTCTGCAACATTATCTTTAAACAAATGCAGGAACAATTTTTTCATAAAGTAATTTGAAAAGAATATCTATATTTTAATACCCAAGCAACATTTTTGTACCAGTGTAAAATCATAAAAAGATACACCAGGAATATGTACTAACAGATGCATACGTTCTCTAATAAAATATAATTGGCCTTTGGCAACATACTTTTTCCCAGCACACATACACTTACAGATAAAAAAAAAAAAAAACAGCTGTGATTATGAATCCAGCTTCAATAGTTTTACAGTTCATATATATTGAACAGAAAAGCTCAATTCTGTCCTTAGAATTTCAGGCAAAGAAGACTGCTCTTGGAATATATATTCATACGTCTTTTGCATTGCTCAGTCCTAAATGATCTTCATTTCACCAAAACAGTGTTGTATCTATTCATTGACTCCTTTCATATGGGTGAAATGGAGTGTGAGAATTTAAATGAAACCAATATGAAAAACTGTGGGAAGACACTGGGCTTGCACTTCTGTAAGGCCACAGACTCCTTTTAAAGCTGGATTCACTACAGACATTTAATGCAGTTATTTAAAGTTACATTTAAATTTATATTAAAAAAACTGTTATGTAGTCAGGTTTATTTTACAGTTTCCTTTATTTCATATCCTACCACACTGCTTTGTTTTTTCTACATTAGCATATGTTGTTGATCTGTACATGTTGCTTTTATGTGCCACTTATTAAAAACTGCAGCAACTAAACACTGTAACGCTGGAAGAATTAACCAGTGATTTACAATCTAGTGTTAACTATTAAAGAATGTTAATGAATCTGTACCTCTCAGACTCACCAAAACTCATTATGATAATATACAGTTATAGACTGGTAAAGGCCTGGGAATTGCATTAAATGAATCAATGAATGAACTAATTAACTAATTAATGAATAGATTGATAACACTAGACAAAAAATTAATCAGTGTCAATGTCATTTTTGAATGTTGTGTTAACTCAGCAAAGGATCCATTAGAAAACTCCTTGGCTATACCACAACTGTTTCCCAGGAGTGTTTTTATTGCTGGAGATAGCAAAGAATGCATCAGCATTTCCCATATCTTGTCTGGTGCTTCTTTATTTTTCTGTCTCTCTTTTGCTTTTAACACTATAAAATGAAGCATTAGTGAATACTGGAATGAGCATAGAATATACTGAAACTCATTACAATAAAGCAATTGATCAGAAAGAAAACTTCTTCCATAAAGTCCACTATCAAATTTCTCACAAAAGTCATGTCAAATAGCTATTATAGTAATCATAAAAAAATCCTGAAGCCTGGGCACCAGGATATAGGTGTCAGAATCAACAGACTAATATTCACTCTAGTTATTCCAGTGTATGTTATTTTGGTACACCTGTTAGAACTGATTCAATTGTTTGAGGAAAGAATAAATTCTGAATTTTTCAAGAAGTATGCTAGCAAGATTGAAGACAGTATTTCAAATGGTAGTACCATGATTTTTTATCTTCTGTAGATGTGTGTTTTGATGTACTTGAGAAGTTCTCAGACACAGAGACAAGGAAACAGAAAACTATATTATAGACTAAGTTTACACTACAGCTTACAGAATTAAAGTTCAGCAAAACTGCTGTTCTCCAAAGATGTTTTTTTTTTTACTTTAAAGAGTGCAAAACAACCAGGAATTGTGTGTTCCTCACTCTCCAAAACAATATCTCCTACTATGGTATTGCAGTATCTTAGGGAATGTCACATTTCCTTAGGTGAATTTATCTGGAGTAGCAACAGTTCTGTAAGTTTTTATGAGACAGAATAGCAATTTAGCTGAAACAGGACTTGTCAAATTTTGTTCCTACTGTCCAAGTTCTTAGATCTGAAAGTGCAGCAAAAAGATAAAGGCTCATGATGAAGGATGCTAACAGGTAACCAACAAGCAAAATGTCTTAATTTATTAACCCTTCAAAACAAATAATTACCATATTCTAATATTGTGTCAGTGCCCGTGAACTACATATATAATAGATGCATAGCTGTTTTTATTTATTTATTTACTTATTTATTTATTTAAATTTGTTGACCGGGAGTATCCGACTGGATGTAGGTCCATTTTCAGTGGAGGCCTGGGGAGAAAAGCTCAGGTACAGGTAACAGACAGTAGTTACATTGGATTTACATAGCGATTAACAATTTAACATAGCAATTACTTACAACATATTTACAGATGAAGAACATAGTACATCAGTAGACAACTAGAATCTTTATCTGTGAAGTACATAACAGACATTAACAAATGTTACAATAAGACGTTCCTGCTGTATAATAAGTACTAGGCTTATGAGCATCTGTGCTTGCTATAATCAAGGTAGTTAGTGGAGTGGAAAGAAAGGTAGTGGTTGGATGGGGTGGATGATATTAGAGTGGGAGTTGCAAGGGCATAGCCAGCATGTTTTTAGGTGCGCTTTTAGTAAAGTTTTGAAGTGGGTTCATGATGGTACAGAGGTAATTGTGGGTGGGAGTGAGTTCCATAATTTGGCTATGGTGCAAGAGAATAGTGCTTCACCAGCAGAGTTATTGGCTTTAGTGATCTGCAAGTGATTTTTGTTGCTGGATCTTAGTGATCTGGTGGTGCGATAGGGTTGGAGTAGATTCTGGAGGGATGGGACATTTAGTGGATGGTTTACTAGTTTGTGGGCAAGTGAGAGTTGATACCACTGAAGGAGGTTAGGGAGTTCAAGCCAGCCCAGTTCAGCAAGTGAGAGACAGTGGTGACTACGGTAGGATGCCCCTGTGGCGAATTTGGCGATTTTGTTGTAGCAGGTCTCTAGCTTGTTTAGATCACATTGCCTTAGGTTGGTATATATTGGAGAGGCATAAAGTAGGGTGGAGATAAGGTGGGAATTTGCTATTGAAATCTTTGCTGCTTTGGTGAGAAATTGCTTATTTCTGTTAAGTGTTACAAGCAGTGTATAACATTTATGTGTCACCATTCTTACTCTCAAGAATGCACCACACATTAGAAATGTTCCTTTTGCTCTACCTCCTTTTGTATATAAACAGAATATGCCAGATAGTGCTATGTGCCCTTAATAAATAATCTGATTACATGCACCATATAGTAATTTTGAGATTCTGAAGTTTGGCTAATTTAATAAAAACTTGCTAGGGAACAATGCATTGAGTATGGAGTATTTGGTAAACACAAAGATTCAAACTGCTTGACTCAAATGGAAATAGCCATACAAATGGTTCTTCTACACTTCTAGATAGGCCCTAAATCCCTCTCACTTCTGAGGTTGTCAAATGGAGGTATGATGCGACCTAATGAAAAGAACAGCTACTTCCTCACAAACTTTATGTAGAACGGAAGACAGATCATAGCTGTCCATCATATTCTGCTATGTCATCAACAAGGACATAAGTATCCTTCTAGGGGACTGGAAGCAAGGTCACTGGTTTCATTGTGAAACTCCTCAAATATACCAATAAAACAATGAAAATATCTGACTCAGCATATTTGCCATTACAGGGTTAACACATTCCTTTATTAGGGCAAGTACAGGTCTGGGCAATTTGTATAAGATTCATATCTTCTTACTAGACATGCAGTCCAGAAGCCCATTAACAAACTTATCCCAAATTCCCAATTGTTCCAAAGGACTGTCTGGTTAAGTGACTTGCTCATGGTCAACACAGGACACATATGAAGGTGGAAAACTTCTAACGCTGTAACCATGGCTCAGGAAGCAGATTGTTAAGCCAGGGCTTTAGTCCTTTTGTGCTAACTGCCAGAACAATATCACTATGTTGCCTGTGACTTGGGTTTTACACCTTGCCACGGTGCCAAGTGTTTTCTGGTCCAAGAGGTGAAACTGCATGGAAAACTATTTGCTTTTTCTTGTCAATGGAAAGGTGAAGAAACTTACTGCTATAACACTACCAAATAGAGGATGCAGATGGTGTGGAATGCAAAAGTCCTAGTAAACATATTGCATACATTCTTACACAGGTAAATACTCTGGATGCAGATGTGCAGAAAACTATGTGTTTCCTGTCAACATCATCACACATCACAGACCAGTAGTAGCATGATGCAAAAAGTGGTTGGGAAACAGAAAATCCACCCCTGGGATCCCACCTCTGTCCCTGCTGGACAGGGGAAACAGGTGCTGACTTGTGGGAACATGGCCAAAATTCTTGGTTAGGTTTTATAAGGGCCTCCGTGTCAATAGCCTAGCACCAACCTATGAACCTAAAATATGGTTGCATCATGAAATGGCCTTGCATCATGACTCATAAATCCTGCAACTTTTCCTGGCCATAAAGGACCACAGTTAACCTCCAAAGTTACATACAAGAGTATTGTGGGTATGTGGCATGGCGCATCTAAGGTGGAAAATGGGTTAATTATAGATTATAGGGGTCTATGTAAATAAATGTTCCCTTTTCCCCAAGCTGGATTCAGACATGGTACATGTATGGGAAAGCTGTTTTGGATAACAATATCTGAAATGGTTACGATACCTACTGGTGGGAATGCTTGTTAGCAGTAGAGTGAACACACATGCTCACAATGTGAAAAACTAGTTAAGAGTGAAGGTAAAAAAGAGCAAGGCTACCTACAATCAAAGGATGGTGGCTGTCACAAGAACCACAAAAAATGCTGTATGTCTACATATCACAGCACTTTCGGAAATGCTAGCTGCTGTTTTAACAATCTATGTATAATAATAAAGTCCATTAATGATGGCTTCTGGGTCTCAAGTCTAAGAAGGAAGAGCAGACAGCTGACAAACAAATGACAAGTGAGGCTAACTTGCCTTTTGATTCTAATGCACTAGTTCTTATTACAGCAATTTCAAATTTCTAACAATTTAAATTGAAGACGCAATTCCTGCACATACTAAAAATGAGTACATGGCACAGATATGGCACTAATGAAAATGTGTCGAAATAATAGATCACCTATTGAGAAATGGAGTCTTTTTTTACAACGTCACAATTCTGAATGATGATATTTAGATATTATATTTCTCTGCTCCAATGTTTTTCTTACCTATTAGATGCTGTGACTCAAAGGTAAGAATAAGTGAAGGTGCCATATCTTGTTTCTTACAATATATATGCCACATGATGAGATTTTAAACTATGGATGTCATATTTATATACAAGAATAGGGATAAACAAAAATATCTCAAAAAAAGTCTTGTCCATATTCTTCTTCTTGTGTCCACTGTTGGGAGTGTTAGTTTTTAACTTTAATAGAACATTCCTTGCGTAAACACCATTCTCACTGTATTAATTGTAGAAGGACTCAGTGCTGGCAGTGAAACAGATTCAGTAAAAAGTATGCATCAGCTATGAATGGTCATTGCATTCACTACAGATGGCAATCACCTGCTTAGGACAATTCTGTTCATCTTACTGAAGGCATCTCTTCTTTAAAATAAATAAATAAACACTGTTAGTATACAATCAGTAGTAAGTCCTAGAAAGACCTGCACAACTTCTCATTTACAAAATAAATTTACCTCCCCTGAGTAAGTAGTTGGAAAGAAAAAAATGCAATATTACAATGCCATCATTCAAGGGAATACTATGTCAGTATACTGGAGAAAGGTCTGGGGGTCATTTATGTGATTATTTCAACTATTTCTCTATACTTCAAATGCTGTCATGCTATATTTACTGCTGATGAATTCATTGTTATTCTATTTCATCATTAGTTTAGTTTTACTGGCATGCAGAACAGCCTTTACTGTAACTGTCACATGGTTGCAGACATCAGAATGGGTAGCAGACAACACTCAATAATGTAATGTCTGATGTATGCTTACTGCATTTCTAGTTCTGAGCTATGGTTGCAAAGGGTCTCAGGATCAATGTCTTTAACTCAGGATAAAAGTGAATGAATGAAGGAACAAATGAATGAAGCTTTGACTGCAAATACAATATCAACCTTGTTTCTGAAAGCCGGTAATGCACTTAAGACGAGCAAGTGATGATCTTGCCTCATAGCACTTTATGCCTGGGTCAACTGTCTCGCTGCCCTTTCCCCCTACCCTAGCTATGCATCTGTTCAAATTATTATAAGATACAGACAGTTCAAAACTCCCTGGGTTTTAGAAGATAGCACAAAAGTTGAGAGGGTGAGAAATGTTTTCCCACACAGCAGTCTGTTCTACAACAGAGTGTCTGAAGACCTTGGAATGTTTTTCTCCACTTTAAATATGCATACTGGTCTTTATATCCTCCCTCAGTTCAAACGTAATTAACTTCTTGTGAAGAAGAAGGTAAACATATAAGGAAAGCATTGCCCATTATAACTTTGATAATCAGGAAATCCTTGATTGGTTCAGAGTGGACAGGGGCATTATAAGGGTCTTAGTGAGCATATTTGACCCCCATATGGGCACTGGAGGAATGTGCAGACTTCCTAATCCTGTGGACACCAAAGTATGTATAGCCCTCACAATATTTGTTATAACGATCTTTGGGGACAAGGTGTGGATCTCACATGCTTCACACTAGAGGATAATGTAGCAACTCCTGGATGCAGTCTTGGCAAATGTTGATCAGTACATCTATTTCTTAGTATCAATTCAGGACCAGGCCATGACTATGTGTGACTATTGTGGGTTATTACATTTGTCTGAGGTATTCAGTATGATAGCTTGCACCCATGTTTTCATTAGGACCCCTCCTGGTTCACAGCGGGAGCTGTACTGCAATATTAAGGGCACCATTCCATTCAACATTGTGTGCCACACCCAAACATCTCAAATTGTACATTTATAAAAGTAAAAAAATCACATACGTATTTGACATTTATCCCCATCCCCCAATAAAAAGGGGAAAAATCATTTCTACTATACTACATGACACATACTGCTGTTAGGGTAAAACATAAATAACTTTTACCAATAAACATTATCCATGCAATGTATTAACCAAGTTTAACAGTTTTATGACACATGGAAGGGGAAATAGTGGTTTCATTTAAGAAAAATCAGTATGTGGCAAAACTGTTTTGGTTACACCAAACCTGTAATTGTATTATTAGCTATTGTAATAACCATGCTAGCAAAAATGGTCTGGTTAAGCTGATGTCACACCCTACTGTGAGTGGTCAAAGCTTCTCTTCAGCATGTAGAAGACACACTCTCACAGTTGGTGGCAACCACCATAACTATACAGGCCCTTATCCCCTCAATATTGGGGTCCTCTACTGCAACATCATTTGGCAGTAGACATGTTTGAGGTTGTACGGACTGGGGTTGCAGGGGAACTTCCTCATCCCTTCTTCCCTTACGTTTTCTCATTCACCCTCTTCACTACTTCCCAGTCACACTACCCTCTCATAAAAAGCTTTGAAAAAATAGGGGGTTTATCTCTCAAATGAAACATAGTGCCCATCCACTCCAACCTCCTCCAGCACAAACCTTCTTGATGTTTCCCCTTTTGTGTTCCCCTCTTTGTTTTGTCTCCACTTTTTCAGTCTTTGTATTCTTTATTGAAACCATCAGAGTGTCCAGAAAAGGATACTCTTACATAAAAAGTAAATACACATTGTCTTTTTAAAAAATCAAGAGCTGCAAAGTCTGCAGCTTTCCTAAAATGCGTTAAACTTAACTGTGCTCAGCCATTCTCACCAGAGATATGGGAAAAAAGTAACACCAATAGGGTTGCCACCTTTCTTTATGGTTGAAACCACAGACAAAGACCATGCCCTGCACACTGACCCCTAACCCTCGAGCACCTCCCATATCTCCACTTACTGTCTTCCCATTTTGTGATGTCATGGTCATGGTCATGTCAAGGAGAGGAAACACATCCTCTTTTCCATTTGCAGTGCTTTTTTTTCCTGACGAATTACTATACCTTGCTGTAAAAAAAAATGTAAAATGTAAATCTGCCAATTTGACAAACTCTGATTTTTTTGAAACAGCATATTAGAGTCTATATGGTGTTTTCCAGACTACTGGGCAATCAATTTGATTTCCAGTTAGTCCAGAAAAATAATGGATAGGTGGCAATCCTGAACAACAACACTAACAATTTTGCAAAGTAATTCACAAGTTCATATTGCCGAACTTTATATACCTTACACTTTTGCAAAAAGTGGGTGTGTTTTAAAAAATATACTTCATTTTTCAATATTCATCACAAATGCCTTTCACTGATCTTATTTGCATACCAGTGCTGTCCCACTATTCACAGACAACAAGTGTGGGGCAGTTCAGATATTCATTTTAAGGACTGGAAGAGATGGATGCATTTTAATATGATAGTGTGATTTCTGTCTAACAGAAAGGAAATTCTAAGGGAAACTTTGACATTATCTATTGTTGAATTTAGCACTCTATTTTAAGGTAGTGTGCAATAACTGGTTGTAATGAAATAACATTTCATCAGCACAAGTGCTATTATAGTATTACACAGAAAGCTCTTGAAGTTGAAGTGTTAGTGCACTCCCTTTTTAATTTCTCCAAATCTTTTGGGTTTCTAATACCATGATGAGAATGGACCCCATTCTTAAGTCAAGATTAAAGCTCATGAAATAAGTATTGTTTCACTCTTTGACACCAGCCAAAAGTGCTCTTTGCTGCATCTGCAATGTGCCTAGTAATGACTCTTTCTGCAATTTGTATGGAGTTACATGTATTGGTAGCACATCTAAATATATCTGTAGACTCTGTTTTATGACCCGTTGCTCCTACTACTATTGGAACTATCTGGGTTTCTTCACATTGCTCTCATTTTTGCTTGCAAATCCTGATATTTTATAACTTTGTGTCTCTCTGTACACAGGGCACTGAAGTCATTGGGTGTAGCGATTTCAATGAACAATGCTACTTTTGTCTTCTTTTCTTGGATCACTACATCCAGTTTTCTAGCATCTATCTTTTGAACTGTTGGTAATGGTTGATCCCATGTGTACTTTATGTGTTGTGTGCAGTTCTGATTGTGACGGACGGAACTACACTATTTTTGTCATTTCTTATCAATTTCGATTTAGCATTTTAATCCATACTGTGCTCCTCATTGCTTATGCACATAACAACTCCTTCCTGGATAACTCATTACCACCTCTGAGCTGTCAAATGTCACACATATTAACCTATAAACATTTATGTCTTGTGTTTGTTGACCAGGTAGGTCGGCTGATCCTGGACCCTTCTCAGACATGCCATGGGTGCAAATACACTGCAAATTACACAGCTAATATATTTTCAACACAAAGTGCAGTAGTTATTTAATTACTTACAGTTTTCAGCATTATACAGCAAACTACAAAGTTTAGCTTTAGTAATACAGGTTGCACTTTATCAAGTTAGTTATGTTGTAGCTCAATGTTCAGCTTGCAGAGGTGTTATTGAACTGCTCTGCCTTACCGGTCAGTACAGCACCATTCTAGGACACTGAAATAATGATAAAGTATGAAAGGAGAAATGGCGAGAGGGGGTGTCACTACCTTTCAACACTCTGCATTTTTGCTTCATATTTTTAATCTGGTCCTCAAAAAAGTTGTGTTTTTTGGCAAACTATTGAGGATTGTAGTCACTAAATAATACTAAATAATGACAGATATTTAAGCTTCAGACTTCATATCCTTCGGAAAATATATAATAATTGAAAATATGTCATTCTAGCAACTTTCTAAGTTTATATGAGCAATATTTAAAATCTGTCCCTATTTTTGGGCCTTTGTCTCCCCATTAGTTCTGGCTTTGTCCACATTTCTTGTTGTGAGAAGTTGAGAGGTGATCATGTCAGTTATACTGAGTAGGAAGAGCAGGAAGGAGTGGGGAAAAAGAAAAAAAGTCTAGTAGAAAAGCTTGTAAGTGCAGTGGTTTTGTAATTGTACAGTTACACAGTTTAATTCATATATTAGATGCAGACAAGTTCCTACCTCAAGTTTTCTGAAAGAGAGAGTAGAAGGGATTACCTCTGTTAAAGAAACATGAGCACTTGTATGAGTTACTTAGGTGTCCATAGGGTTCTGTTTGGAATGATTTATAATCTGCTAAGTGGTCTAATTTTCTGAATAATCTTACTGCATGTGGCAGAAGCAGTTTTGATAAGGGTCCTTTCAGCAACTGTAAGATTAAAAATCGTGGCCAGATTACAATTATAACACTGTTTCCTTGGTCTCTTAGGGAGTATTGAGGGTGCTTCACTTGCAATTTAGCTGATGTGAAAGGGTAATAATATACAAGCCCATCACAAGGAGCTAGATTATTAAGTATGCAGATGACAATGGCAGTGGATTGGATGAGATGGATGTTCTGGGAAGAGTGAAGCTTAAGTATGGGAGGGGCATATTAAATTCTTGGAATGAGCATGTTTTTTTTTTTTTGCTATGGTTCTCCTGGCTTCAGTGGTCTAATGGATAGAGATAGAGGAAGTAACTGCTTTATAACAATGTTCTTTGAGTTTTTTAAGAAATGGAAGGATTTATTGTAAGCCAAAGGTGTTTATATTTTTGTACTGATTTCAGGGTGATGTTACTATGGGGAGACATTTTTAGAGGGCTTGAGATATGTGAGTTTTTTTTAATGCAAAAGCCATGATGGTGGTCTCATTCTCATTAACTGTATTTCATAGGTTTGTAATTGTGTACTAGGCTAATGGCCCTGGAGCCTACATAAGCCTAGCCAAAGAAGATTCCCTGGCATCATGCCGCCCAAAGTTAATTCCCAGTGCCCCTATCAAGCAATGCCACTGAAGTGATCCCCGGAGTGAACTTCCAATTGCCCATCCACTCGTCAAGATTTCTCTTAAAGAGGGCCAGTGAAGTTCTCTGTTTGATGTGACTGGGAAGTTTGTTCCAGAATATGGGAAGTCTCTGGGTTAGGAACCTGTCCCTCCAGCATGTTCTGTGTATTGTGGTAATGAGGTTTAATTACCTGGAGCATGTGGCACAAGGGATTGGGATTTCCTTAGGTGTAGCATATCTAGCAGCTCTGGATCAGACATGGCTTTGTAGGTCAAGCAGAGATCGTCTCTAAATAAACGATAAAAGACAGAATATAGCAGGAGTTTTTTTTTAGTCTGTCCATATAGAGCGTGTGTCTAAGGCCTAAGATCCTCTTAGTGAGGTATTTTTGTGGCCTTTCAAGTTGTTGTAGGTGTCTAGTGATGTACATACCAAATGAGGTGTTGTATTCTATAATAGGTCTAATGAGGGACGAGTAGAGAGAGATTATGACCTCTTTCTTCCTGGATGAGAAACCTTTTGTAATGAGATGTGCTACATATTAGGACTTTCTGACTACAGTGGCAATGTGGTTATTAAAGGAGAGGCTGCTGTCAAACTGTGTCCCCAGGTCTCTTATCACACCTTCAGTGTTTAGTGGACTACCGCCTATGTGGTAGCTCATGGGCACCAAATTTTTCCCAAAGGGAATGACAATGCACTTTTTGGCATTGAGCTTAAAGGCCTTGGTTCTGGCACCAGTCACTGGTGTCAGTGAGGCCTTTTTGTAGAATGTCTACATCAGTTGGAGAATTAATAATGGCTCCCAGTTTGCAATCATCTGTGAACTTGGTCAGCCAGAGTCTCTTTGTGCTGGCTTGAACTACAGAGAAGTAGATGCCAAACAGGAGAGGACCTAGGACCGTTCCCTGTGGGAAACCACTTGTAACTGGTTGGTAGTCAGATTTGCAGTTCACTACTTTCACAGTGTGGGTGCTATCAGTGAGCCATTTGGCAACCCATCTTATGACATATGGGTTTATGCCTAGTTTAGTGAGTCTATCTGTGATTCCATAGTGAGGGATGGTATCGAAGGCCTTGTCAAGATCTAGGCAGGCTACGTGAACTACCTTGCCCTCATCCACAACTCTAGTGACAGAGTCGAAGAAGTCTATCAGGTTGAGCAGGCATGATCTACCTTTAACAAACCCAAACTGCGTGGGGTCCAGAATTTGGAGACTCCCTATGTCCTTATTTATAAGGTCCATGATGATGTGCTCTATAGCCTGACATATCAGACTCATCAGGCTAATGGGGCAGTAGCTCCCAGGGTCTGTAGTCGCTCCCACTTTGTGGAGTGGGATGACCATAGCAGTGCGCTATTCGGTAGGAACAAAGCCTGAAATGAGGCTGTAATTAAACAGGGTACTCAGGTGTGGTGCCAGTTCACTTTGCAATTCATGTAGAACACAGCCAGGGATATTATCAGGTCCCATGGAAGCTGTATTCTTGGCTTTGGACAGTGCGGTTTTTACCTGTGTAGCCATGATATCAAGGATTTGGCATTCCTCAGGTATTATGATAGACCATTTAGGGGGTGAATGAGAGGTAAAGTTCGCACTGAACCTGTCGTCCAATATGTTGGCAATATCATTTAGTTCTGTATATGTATTGCCATTGTGCTGTAACTCAGAGCAGATCTGAGTATTGCCATGTAGATTCTTGACATAACTATAGAATGCCTTGTGGTTCTCTTTAGAATCTGCAGCAATTTTATTTTTGTAGCTAGCTTTAGAGGATTTGATGATGGATCTCAGTTTTTTGCTGAGGCTGACAAGGGAGTTTTTCCAGTCTTGGGACTTCACCCTTTTCTGAAACAGTTTTTTCCTTCTGTTGTAGAGTTTGTTATGGTGGAGTACCACCAGATTGTCTTCCTTTTTTTTGGAGGTTAGTGTCTTGGTTCTGTTTGGTATGGCCTGTTCCATGCACTTGTGTATGTGCTCATACAGTGCATTGGTGTATGATTCAGTCATGCACCTATTTTCCATTTGCATGGGTGTCATGAAGTTAGCCACTTCTGTTTTTAGAAGGCCGATATTGGCTTTAGAGAATTTTTTTACAGTGGTTTCCTTTAGGGAGGGTGAGATTGGGATTTGGATATCCATAGTGATTAGCTTGTGGTCAGACCTGACTGGGGGGAGTTGATTACTGGTCTAGAGCAACGGTCATCCATGTTAGTAATGACCAGGTCAAGGATGTTTCTGCCCCTTGTGGGAATAAGAATGAGTTGGTCCAGGGCATTGGAATTAATGAATATCAAAAACGTTGAGCAAGTGTGTTGGTACATCAGCAATTGTCCCAGTTAATGGAGGGGTAGTCAAAGTCTCCCAGTATAAGGGTATTGGGTTGTACCCTAATATTTTCTAGTGTGTTTAGGAATGTGGAGTGGGAGTCTTGTGACGTGGTGGGTGATCTATAGCAGGCTATAACCTGGATTTCTGTTTTACCCAGTGTTAGTTGTACCTGAAGTATCTCTGATGTGTTATGTTGGGCTACTAGTCTGGAGGTCTGCATATCCTTTATGAATATGGAGACACCACCACCTTTAGTGCTTCAGTCCAGGTTTAGGGGCCAAAGGTGTGGTATGAATTACAGCCTGCTAGTGCTGGGATGCTCTCAGGAGCCTTGAACCAGGTCTTGGTCACTGCACAGATGTCGATGTTCTCCATTTTAAGGAGTGCTTCGTGCGAGTGCATTTTGAGATTTAGACTTCTAGAGATGAGTAGCATAACCCTCAGATTTCATTTGCATGTAGCTGTTATGGTGGTAACTTTGTCTTCAGGACATTGCCTAAAAAGGCACTATAGGGATGGCAAGAACCTTGGCCAGTATCAGGAATCCCTGGGGTGACTGGCGCAGGCCATCTCCGGTGAAGCACTGAGATCTGCAGATCATATCATCCCAGGCAGACAGATACTGGATCCCCTTAGAATGACACCAGAAACGTAGCCAATCATTGAAGTCAGTCATATTCTGCTTGTACTGTGGTATTATTATTATTATTATTATTATTATTTTTTGTTAGCCACTGTGACAAAGTTATACAGTTTTTTGCAGATATTTTTAGAGGTAATGGTTATTTCACTTTTGTGAATTATAACATTATCTGCATAGCGGCTGGTGTCTGAGTACAGTACAACTGTACTGATATGATTAACAAATATGAAGTATAGTACTGTGTCAAGGAGTGATCTTTGGCAGACTCCTGCCCTGAAGTATCCTTGTAGAGAAGTATGGCTGAATGCCCTAACTTTGAATGCTTGATTCTGTAAGTAGTCAGTAACTGTAGCTTTTGTTAATACAATTTGGTGGTTATCACTTTCAAAAGTCTGGATGAGGTCTATTAAGATGGTCCTTATAACTTGACTACTTTCAATTACAGAGATGATTTTATCTGTGACATTGCATAGTAAGTCTTTTGAAATGTGTTGCTTTTGTCTGGTTAATTAATGCTGCTTCATTATTCGTTGACTGCCCTTTAGTTTTATATCTAACCTGCTTCATCCTTAAACTCTACACTCCTCCCAAAGTGAAATACCATAGAATCAGGATGCTTCTTTAATACATTTTCAGTAGTTCATTTTCTGCTGCATATTTGCCATTCTTTTCATGTTTAACAATAATCAGTTATTTAGGACAACGTAGTATATTCTTAAGTAACAAAAGAGAAAAAGTGTTTAACAGGCACAAGGTACCACCAGCAAAGAGACTGTCCCACTGAAGTTAACTCTCATTTACGATTTCTGAAAAGGTCAGATGATACTCCTTAGATAACTGGGCAAGATAATCTGCTTGTCTATTCTGTTCAGCAAGGTCTAAGGCTCAATGTCTGGACTTATAACTTGCTTCAAATTACTTCACCACCTGTCTACACTGTGGTTACTCTTTGAACATATTAATTTCATGTTTTTCTAATTACTGGTTAATTATTGTTGTGCCATACAATGGGAAAGAAGAAAAATAATACTTTTCTCATATTAACAATTCATGAATTTCTAAATCAGTGAAATTTCTAAGTACAGTAACTGTCCCTGTTATGATGGGTATTACTTACAACAGTCCTCATGATAAAGCAGTCTAGTAAACCTAGTACAGCATACATTTTTTTATATCATCATTGATGCAACAAGCCATTAATGAAAACCATATTTTATTGTTAATTTACACTCTGAACATAAACTCAATATTCCTTCATACACACTCCCAATACAGAAAGTAAGAATCAGCAACTTGGTAACTATAGTTAACAACTAAGCATCATGTCTTTCTGGTTAGTATAGAAAACCTAGAGTGCAAATATTTGCTTAGCAGACACAGACAAAAATTCATAAACAAAGCAAACCACCCCAACATGCACACTAAAGCAAGTATCTTCACAGAGCTTACAGTTACTTAATTACATAACCTAAGTGTAGAAAATAGTGTATGCAGCCAAGATATCACTCCTAGTTTGCTAACTACAGTTAAACATCTCATGCTTGTGATTTTAGAAACATACGTATGCCAATCCTTCTTTTAGGTGTAGAGTCCCCAAATTATCTTGACAAGCATCTGCATATGTGCATCTTGGCTTCTGTGGAAGAAATCACATCTTCCCAGCAATTTAATTTCTGTTGTACTGTTTAACCTTCATTTTTTAAGTTGTTTGTTTATTCATTTGATATTACTATATAAATACTATATAAATATGGATACCTATTATGTTGACAAAACTGTAAAACTTCGAACACTACAAGATCGAACTTGTATGTTCGAAGTATTATAATTTCGAACAACGAAAAAAAAAAAATAAAAAAGAAGCTCCCTTGCACCCCTCACACCCCCCACTCTTTAAATATACCAACTGCGAGATCGCACTACAGTTCGGTAAAGGGAAATCTTTCCTTTCTGCACTGTATTGCAATCTCGGAGTTGGTATATTTAAATAGCGGGGGGGGGTGCGGTGCAGGGGGGCTTGCCCCCCTGCTTGCAAGAGTTTATTTCTGTCCTTTTTGTTTATTTAATTTTTTTTTTACTGAATTGAATTTCTGAAACTTTGAACATAAGGTTTCGACCTTATGGTGTTCGGAGTTTCAGAACTTCGATAATGTAATAGGAACCCTATAAATATATGTCTATTTGTTTCTATTACTACTACTACTAATAAAAATTCCACACATTGTAAAAGCTGGTGTGCCACAAAGCTCAGTGCTAGGGTCCCATGTGTATGTCATTATCCACAACCATGATAGATGAAACACGTGTAATATAATATGTTGATGACTCCGCCATGTTGTGCAGTACAAATAACATGAAGACATTAATGTCTTACAGTCTAGCCATAAGTCAGTTCCTCTCTAGCTAGATGAAAGTATTTTTTCCATAATGAGTAGAAGACAAATATTGTGCATTCTAGTAACCTGGCTAATTCCGACAGTGAGAAGACACAAACTGAAGTTATATTCAGGTCATCTGCATTTTACATAAATTACAAACATTTGTTTCCCAATCATGTAACGAGTACCATTAAGCATACAAGTCAAATGCTACAGACTATGGAATACATTAAGCACTGTCTCCTGAAGTAAGAGTGAAACTGCTCATGTTGTTCTAATTGCAAACTGTTGTAAGACCCTGTAGTAATGAATGCTTACGCCACCCGCAAAAAGACACATAAAAGAAAATCATCAGCAGCAGACTTGTACTAGCAAGGTAAGCTATATGACCCTCAGTAATAAATGTTTCTCCAAATGTTGTTTGCTTGTAGATAAATCTACACTTGACTTGAGCTTTCAAATAAGCTGTCCTTGCATCACCAAAGAGATGTTGTACAGCTGCAGTGCTTCATCATCTTGTAAGGTTCTTCTTCATAAATTTCACTTTCTTCATAAATTTCACTTTCACGCCTCTTAATCTATTTGTTCACCTCCCTCTTTACCCTGTCATCACTGTATATTTTGCTGTAATTTCATGAGTCATTCATTTTCCCTGTATATTCACGTGTATGCTTCATAATTATATTTTAGTTTTTTTATATGTACTATTTGTTGTTCAGTATTGATCATTTTCTTGTTTGTTTAACTGAATACTGTTGTATATCCAGGCTAATTCTAAAAATATGTGCATTAGGGATCAAAAGCCTTCCTTGATTAATACATTTAAATAAATAAACTAAAAAGTGGGATTAAATCTCCAGTCAACAGACTACAGACTGCTTAGAGATTATAAAAGTGAATAATGTGTACACTGTTAAATTACAATGCCTCCTTTGTAGGAAAAAAGATAACCACAGAAATCTGGTACAACAAAAGTAAATGTTATACTACGCTCAACTATTTTCACATAGATTAAATACAACATAAATCCATGTTGTTTTAACTAACTGCACATAATCTACCCTCTCATTTAATATACCCTTCTTATAAAAAAAGAAAACAATCTTAATTCCATATGCTCTATCTTCCACTTTCCTAAGGTCTATGCATTTATTTTTTCCCTGCCATATTTCTTTAAGGAACTAAGATAGGTATGACACCTTTACAGATAAAATTGCCATTGTTAATATGAACTGCACATTAGCTAGTGCGTGACCCTTGAATGATCAGTGGTAGTGAACACATAGGATGATGCGATAATGAATACTTGAAAGTTAACCTAACTTATTTTAAAAATTATGTGACATTTAAATGCATTTTCTCTGCCAGTGTGACAGTGCTTATTATTCACAAACTCATCATATAATCATAATACATGTATATGAATTTACAGCTGCTCTTAAGTACCCCTTAAAACTGGACTCTGCACGTTAGGGAGAGCACATTTAACAAAACATAAGTAAAATAAATTCTGAATAGCAGCAGTATGAGCTCAAGAAAATCCTTTTGAATCCTATTATGTACTTTTATCATCTCTCTGTTCTGTTCATGCTACTCAGCACTCGTTGTTAATGTAGAGGTCATGGTTTTACAGAGTTGGGTTGCTAGGCCAGTGCCCAACCCTCCTCACCAGAGAGTAACTACACACTCACTCATATACACACACACACACACACACACACACACACACACACACACACACACACACACACACACTCACACCTACGGCCAATTTAGAGTATGGAAACTCACACGAACACAGAGAGGACAAGCAGACTCCACACAGAAGGCATGCCAGCTGAGAACTGAATCAGAGTACCTCTTGCTGTGAAGCAGTGATGCTAACTGCTTCACCATTGAGCCGCATACCTTAAAACCATACTGAATTCCTCGGTTTTTACTGGTTTTGAGGGCAGTATAGCATGCAAATGAAGGTATTTAGTGATCCAGGAAGTGGTGTAGGCGTAGCGTAAGCATGCAGAAATGTAAACTGTAAAAAATGGTTTACATTACTGCAAACATAAAATCGGAGCCATGTCAGCCGGCCAAACGCATGCATTACAATGTTAATTGGGGTGCCATGAATTTAAGAGTGGCCACTTCAATTCCCGATTTTTTTTTTTTTTTTACAAATTATAGCTGACATCACCACACCACCGTGTCCTGCAATGTCATGAGCCTCATGAGGCACTGCTTGACTCGGAGACTGGGTGGGAGATTTAAAAAAAAAAAAAAAAAAAAAAAAAACTAGCTCAGACAGTTGTTTACAGCTGGTGGTATGCAAGGATGTGTGCTGTGTGCCATAGACTGAGGTAACTTCTCTGAGCCCACAGATCTGTTACAAAGGCTAGTGACAACGGAGGTTGTGGATGCATTGCAAACAATGAATGTAATAGAAATTTAATTCTTTAACATTTGCAGTTTCTGCATTTTAAGTATTACATCTAGTTTTTTTTCTGTCATGATTATTTTTGATTAAGCATCAAATAGTTTATTAACTATTAAAAACATAAGATGGATTTATCACAGATGGACATATGTACAAAATATAGACTGTGTATCTTCAGATGTGACAGCCTACATGTAGATTCGTTGCTGAGCTGAAGCAATGAAATACAGGTCTGCTGGGTTTGAGATTATTAATATCCACTATAGAATATGTTTTTTTTGGTGTTATTGGAAATGCATGTTTTAGCTGACCGTGGTGTTTTCTGGATGCTGCTCTCTTAATTCCTGCAGTCACGTATTCGTTCTTGTATTATGTACAGTGTTGCAGCATGTAAATGTGCCACCCTTTATCTTAACACAAACCTCAAAAAACAGACAGACCCCACAACAGTCCAGAAGTAATCCAAAAGTAATCCACATATTGCAAGTATTGAAACACGATCCAAGTATAAAAACACAATCCAAATATAAAAACAACAACACTTTATTACCATTAAGTTCTTTTCATCTCGCTTGTAGCGAGACTTATTCAGATCACTTAAAATTGCATCACACTATCCCCAGGATTCATGAAGCTTGCGCAAGGCGCAGGAGTAGCATTGGTGTTCCAACACCAAATATGGCCGGCGAACAATCCAGGTAAGAGCAAGCTGTTTTCACGTGCACTACCTGCGTATGCTACACCAGCACAGCTCCTGGCTCCTGTACGCTAATCACCCCATTTGCAGCAGTACAGCATGCAAATGAAGGTATTTAGCAATCCAGGAAGTGGTGCAGGCATAGCGTAAGCATGCAGAAATGTAAACTGTAAAAAATGATTTACATTACTGCAAACATAAAATCAGAGCCATGTCAGCCGGCCAAACTCATGCATTACAATGTTAATATATGCCAATGGCTAAATATATAGCCATTGGCATAAAAAACATGCACAAAATGTAAAAATAAACAAAATGTTCTTTTTTTTTTTTCACACTGCAGTGAAGTTTAAGCATAGGGCAGTGGCGCGCAAACGGGATCGTAAGAAAAATAGAAAAAAAAATAAATAAATAAAGGTGCATTCTAACACAATTCATGTTTTCCCCATAATAGTCAATAGCAGGCATGTTAAACTACAACATGGTGCAAGGGTTGCTAAGGGGCTGCGTCAGTGTTATGCGGGGTTTCAAGGAATTAGTAGGATCCTATGCAAATGAGAGGAGCAATACTGAATCACAGATTCCCCCTGGTGTAAGGATGCACCTCACAGCGTAGTGTTATAACACCGAGGTGTGACCATGAGATAAAGATCACATCAAGAGAGGGGTGTGTCAACTTTGCTGTGAGCACATTGGAGCATTGCTAACCCAGTTTGCCCGTAGCTAAGCAAAGCTGAAGGAAAGGGGTGTGTTGAACTGGCTTTAGCTTTGCTTAGCTGAGAGCACACAAGGTAACCAAGTATGCATGTGAACGAGATTAAAACGCACTTAAACCCGGTAAATGGGTTTGCGAGGCATGCACCGGAGCTGAAACAGCAAGGATATAAGGAAAAAAATAAGGAAATGCTGCAGCAGAGAAATTGGAGTACAAATGAATAATTAACACCAAGGAACCTACAGTGGGTCATTGACAACAGCTAACAAGGTTGCTAGCAGCTACCTGCAGAACAGGAAAGGGGAGGGGCTGTACTGCAAAGAAAGCAGTAAAGTGTCACAGCAGAACAAAGCAGAAGTGCATTATATCCGCTACATAACACATTTTGCAACACATGACTGGGTAGGGAAAGTACAAAACAAGAAAGCTGGCAGGTGGATGCAAGCCTGACAATGGGAGGGGATCCAGGTTTAAAAGGGAATTAAAGGGCAACAGATTAATCAAGACAGGCAAGCATAACTCCACACTACAAGCCCACCACTTGCAGTACTCACTGTAAAACCCATAATTAAGATACCTTGCAGCTGGAATTGCTCATACACAGCCAATGACATCAACAGCATCTATAGCACAATAGTATAAAGTGTGAAAGCACCTCACACACACTTGTGTATTCCCACACACTCTGCACCATTGGTGTATACATATGGGGAAGTTTTAATATGTACATGTTAGGGGCTGCCATAGCTTTGATCCACCAGCATGTGTTGGAGACTGAAGGTGGTGTGGAGGATGATGCTGACAACCACCTCAGGCACCAGAGGAGGAAAACAGTGTTCAGACTCAGGGTAACCTACCATGGGCTACACGATCTGGAGATAGTACAGCATTACAAGGTGGACAGGGACACCCTACAGCAACTTATGGAGTTGTGCCGGCCACACCTCAGAGCCAGAACAAACAGAGGTGAACCCATCCCAGTGGATACGAAGGTATGTGTAAGCTTGAGGATACTAGGCACAGGTACCTTTCAAAGGCCAACTGGGGATATCATGGGGATTTCACTGGCATCAGCATCCAGGGTACTCCATCAGTTCCTGGATGCTATGTTACCACATGCCAATGAGCACATATACTTCCCCCAAACGCAGGAGGAGTTGGCCAGCAATATGCATCTCTTCCACCATGTGGCAGAATACCCGGAGGTACTGGGTGCAATAGACTGCACACACAAATACATCAAGTCACCACCCGGTGAGCAGGGTAGGCGCTACATAAACCGCAGGGGATACCCCCTCCATCAACTGCCAGGTCATGTGCAATGCCCAGGGCATTATCATGGATGTGTGTGCTGGCAGCCCTGGAAGCTATCACGACTCCCACATCTGGCATGCCTCACAGCGGTATCAGGTATTTGCCAGGGGGGACATCCCATATGGCCACCTGGTGGGGGATGCTGGCTATGCACTGGAACCATGGATGATGACAGCCATCAGAAATGCACACACACTCATGCAAGAGCGCCATAATGAGGCACACGCACAAACCAGAATCATCATAGAGAGTGTGCTTGGGATGCTTAAATCATGGTTCCATTGCTTGGACATATCCAGTGGAGCCTTGCAGTACTCTCCAGTCATGTGTGCCCACATCTTCATAGTATGTGCCATGCTACACAATATGATCCTGCAGAAACAGCTGCAGCAGGAACAGCATGGGGCAGGGCCACCTAGCCCCCCACCATTGCCAAGGCCTGCACAGGCACAGAGTGACTCGGAGGAGGAACAACCTGAGCCTGCCCCAGTAGGCAGAAGGAGGCATGTCCAGTATGCCCTGGCCTTGGCAAAGAGGCAACACATAGCACATGCGCTGTCACAGTAGGGACCCAGGGAATGACACCTCTCTCCGACTCGCACATACAGTAAAAGGGATGTCAAACATGACACTACCTGTGCTTAACCATGTATAGGGACTGTATTATGTGCATCCAACATAGACAGCCCTGCAGCACCACCCTTAATACTGGGACACCCACAAGGTAAGTGACTCACACATGCCAGTTGGGGGGGGTCACATACCCAACAACAGTCACAGCCAGCAGGATAGGTGTAGACAAACACAAAGAAATGCTGTACAGTGGCTTCTGAATGAGTCCTATGGCTAACCACACCCCCAAGCCTACACAGACGGACTACAGCAGGCCAGGAATTTAGATGTAAGATGTGAAGGGTGGGAAGTCAGAAATCAATATGTAGGTAATTAAAGGTAGGATCTGTAGTACACCAGTATGCTTCTAACCAGCACGATAGGTATGACTACAGACTGAAATGGAGTACCCGACATACTAGTACAGTCATAGCAAATGTGTACAACTGTCAGGTATGCCCCCCCATTCTATGTACCCTTATAGTAACAGTCAGGTGTGCCCCCCCACTCCTGTGTAGAAGTGTAGAATCAGTCAGGTGTCCCCCACCGATCCACTATGCAGAAATGTAGGAACAGTCAATGCCAAATGACCAATAGATACCCTGTAGACACAGCATGCCATCTATCAGTGTACAACACAAAGGTCAGCATTGCTGTACAAACTACCTGGACTTGATCCACACATGCAATACAGATGGCCATACTGGGCATGTTCACACACTTAGAGGAATGAAGGCAATGTCAGTGAATAACATACTGAGAGGTCATACTGGGCATGCTCACACATTTAACACATGAAGGCCATGTCTGCAAACACCAGTGGACCTGACAAATCAGTCAGTCACAGTTCTTAGTGCAGGCACAAGTCAGTATGCACATGCCTTGCACACACAGTGGATAGGAATACAGAGATATATGTAAGGACAACTCACTATAATAAGCCAAAGGTAGATGGACATAGATGTGTGGAAGAGGGTGACCGTGACAAGGAGCCTTCTGAACCTGTCTCACCCAGCACACAGCCAAAGGGTCCCAAACACATGAGGTGCAGATGTCACTCACTGCAGATACTAGCCACCAGAATCTGTCAGCATGACAGACTATTGTGGTGCACGTGTCAGCTGTGCAACACGACTGTACAAGGAAGTGGTCATCTAGTAGCTGTATACATGTACCTGTGACATATGACCCTGTGTGTGCCCGCATGTGGCATGTCAA
This sequence comes from Protopterus annectens, assembly GCF_019279795.1. NCBI lineage: Eukaryota > Metazoa > Chordata > Ceratodontiformes > Protopteridae > Protopterus > Protopterus annectens. The sequence goes on from NC_056726.1 coordinate 1,892,320,413, forward strand.
CCCCTACATGAATGGGATATTGGCCATGCACACAGTGCCCTCCCCATAGCAGTATTATGACATGCCTTCTGAGGTCATCCAATGTGAAATACACCTCTGGAAGAGCTGTAGATCAGTACTCTCCATGGCGCTTCTCATAACTGCATAAAGCTGTAGTGATAAACTAGTTAGGTAGTAGTGCTAACCCCAGACTTGCCAAATGTGTGAGTGTGTTTGTGTGTCTCTTTGTCTGTCTCTGACTGTGTAGAGAGAAATGCTTAGTTGGCTACTCACACTCCGTACAATTCATATACTCAACACTGGCAAGGCTGCTGATGTCACTCACCTAGAAATACACCTCTGGGAAAATCATAACCTAGTAATGTCTGTAGCGCATTCTGTAACTGCGTACTCCTGTAGTGTGATATAGTAGGTAGATGTTCTAACCCCAGACATGGAAACTGTGTGTGTTTGTGTGTGAATCTGCATGTGTGTGCATCTGACTGAGGAGAGAGCAATGCTTTTTAGGCTGCTCACACTCCATACAAATCACATACTCAACTTTGGCAAGGCTGCTGATGTCACTCAGCTAGAAATACACCTCTGGGGAAGTCATAGCCCAATAATCTCTGTAGCGCGTCCTGTAACTGCGTACTCCTGTAGTGTGATAAAGTAGTTAGGTAGGTGTTCTAACCTCAGACTTGGGAACTGTGTGTGTTTGTGTGTGTGTGTGTGTGTGTGTGTGTGTTTGACTGAGTAGGGAAATGCTTTTTAGGCTACTCACACTCTGGACAATTCAAATACCCAACTTTGGCAAGGCTGCTGATGTCACTCATCTAGAAATACACCTCTGGGAAAATCATAGCCCAGTAATCTCTGTAGCACGTCCTGTAACTGCGTATTGCTTTAGTGTGATAAAGTAGTTAGGTAGGTGTTCTAACCCCAGACCTGACAGCTGTGTGCTTGTGTGTGAATCTGTGTTTGTCTGACTGAGTAGAGGGCAATGCTTTTTAGGCTGCTCACAGTCCGTACAAATCACATACTCAACTTTGGCATGGCTGCTGATGTCACCCACCTAGAAATAACCCTTTGGGAAGGTCGTAGCTCAGTAATCTCTGTAGCGTGTCCTGTAACTGAGTACTGCTGTAGTGTGATTTAGAACCATGGCAGGTTTCCATCTCCACCCATGGGAGTTCTAGATGTTTTGTGTGTGTTTCAATGTCTGTGTAGGGAGCAATGCATTGTAGGCTAGTCACCTGCAGTACAGATAAAATGTTCTTCTTTGGTAGTCTTGCTGATGTCATTCATCGTGAAATACACCTTTGGGGAAGAAGTACTTCAGTAATGTCCATGGCACGTACTATAACTGCATAGTGCTGTAGTGTAATATACTAGTTAGGTTAAGTAGGGGGTTCGATTCCCAGGCATGACGTGTGTGTGTTTGTAACTCGTATCCTGTATAGAGGTGGGTGTGAGTGTGTGACAGCTGTGGGCAATGTGGAGGGGGTTTTGCTCATCACTTTTATGGTGGCCCTAATGTCAACCATACAGGGATAACAGTTGTAAATTAGCTGAGAGGCTGGGGTGCAAAGCCATACCCATACATGTGGCCAGCCAATCACAGTTAGCAACCCTATTATTACCCAGAGCACACACTCAACCCATGTGTCATACGCACACACACGACTAGGTAGCAGCCAATATGTGGGTAGTACCCTGCATATTGGCCACTGAAAGGAACTATGCAGTGATAGCAGTGGGCTACAGAGGCCATGTCACCCTGCCCATCTGTCCAATATGCACATACATGCAGACAGTGCACCTCCACCTTGTTCCCCAATGGATATCTGCACCACCTTTGGAGCCTTCGCAGTGTGATAGCACTACATAGTTGCTGGTGGTTTGATACCATGTGCTGGTAGGTGTGTGACACAAACATTTTTCTATTTTACTCATCTACCTCTCCCTGACATGTATTCGCCTCTGTCTGCTTCCCCCTCTCTGGTGGATGTGGAGACCCACACCTGCTATGCTTAGGCAGCAACATGTGTATTTCAAGTGATGCTCATGATCAGCTGATGGCCTCTACATGAATTGCAGCCCTCTCCCAGCTGATTGCATGTGGAACAGCTGTGGCAACATTCCCATAGCCAATTGCTTGGAAACACACTCCAATACCTTGGAACATCATGGTGGTGTTGGCCCATTTCACTAACTTTGAGCAGGAACTAGATCTGTTGTTTGGCAAACAGCATCTCAGATGGACTGGGGATTTACCTCTAACAACATACACTGTGAAAAGAGGCCAACAAATAGGAGGGGGATGTGTCTGACCTGACTACAGGCTGTAAGTGCTGCCATACTGCATTTGGAGTAATGTTGGTTTAACAGTGTTTGTCTGGATATGCCTTTCGTACATGTCACAATACCTGCCATGTCAGTTCCATGTATATGAGGAATCCCTATCTGCAGGGTCATCTGCAGACTGGGCAGTGTTGTGCCTTTGGTTTCATGTGTTAGCCACAGTGCATCTATCTGTGGAATGCAGAAGGTAGTGTGAGGATTGCAGTCTGTAGAAGGTAAAGGCTGTGACAGTTACTGACTCCATATCCCTCACAGGACATATGTTGCAACAAACCCCATTACAATGGTAAATGTATGAGGTTATCACAGCAACATGTCTATACTTGCCCTGTGTATGTGCTGTCAACCGTTGTACAGATGATGTGCATGAAGTGGTGCATATGTGCTTTACATCATAAATAGTGTCATCATCTCTGCTGACAAGGCAGTGATATCAGACTGCTACACGGTCTTCCATACATGTTTGCATGGCCATACACACACATGTCCCATACCACAGAAGGTCATCAGACCAAACTGTGTAGCCCAGTATATGTAGGGCATTCTTTGAGTAGCACATATGAGGGTGGTGTCGAACAGATAGTCCATAGACTGTAATGTTATGCTGACTTACCATGTGTAGCTGTGGCTGTGTTCACATTGGTTGTGGTTATGCACTGTCACACAGGTGTATCTTACCTTGTGCTGTAACATGGCTGTTGAGCCTGCTATATATGCAGGTACATGTGCATTCCCCCATAGGAGATGTAGGTGAGTGTTGACCCAGCCTGCATGTAGCCTGCACAGTGTATTGTGACATGCCTAGCAACATAGTGTACTTATCCAGTGAGCTGTCATGTGCAAATACATGCCAGATGTACTGCTGCCGGGCCTCGCTTAAAGGTCATGTATGTCTGACAGAGCAGTGGGATGCTGTAAAGATGTATGTCAATATCTAGTGGGTAATATGTGTCCATGGCACCCCTGTACCAGCATTTATTATGTGTCAGGCCACACAGGGGTGTGTGAAACCAAAACCTATGGTGGCGAATGTATACATGTCGTTATGTATTCTACCCAACTACATGGTTGTCTACATCCATAACGTCAGGCCTGGTACACATGTTGTGCAATAATAGATTACGTGTAAACCTCTGGACTGTACAGGGTGTGTCCAAAGTTCCACATATTACATGCTAGCGGTGGTATTCTACAATGAGTTCTTTAGGATGTCTGTCACTAGGCAATGGCACACATGTTATGAGCAGGTGTCACCTTCCGCACACACTGTGTCTGTGAAGACAATCCCAATGACAGTAGCAATAGACTAGTAATTTACCTGCTATACATACCTGACATCCCCTTGCACTACGACTTTGGGACTATAGGGGCTGGGGTAGGGCAACACACCAAGTCCAGGACATGTGGTGGAAATAGATGTACATAGACTTATCCAGATAGCCATATACATATGTTTACACATGTGTATTACTTCCAATTAACACTGTCATGGCAACCACCCACTATAAATCCCTACAGCATGTGGGTGTGGGCCCTTTACATATCCTGTGTGATGGACATCCATCCTGTTCATGGGCATCAGTGTTACCGACAGCAGGCAGCAATACCTCTTACAGGAGAACCTGCACAGTCAGAGTGGCCACATATTTGTAGGAGGAGAAGGAACTACACACAGACTGTGAAGAGAATTTTATTTTGCTTTGCATAGTACCAGTATTACAGGGTGTGTGTGTGTACATACTAGTGTACCTTGGAATGCAGTCTGTCTGCACAGCTTACTACTGTGGGCCTATCCTCTTGCTGGACAGAGGTATGCCTATCATGTGTTGTCCATCCACTACACAGGTCCTGTGTCAGATATTACACTGGCAGTGTATGTGTTGCATGCTATCAGTACATGGCTACATCCATTTCAGTGTCTAACCTCAATTCCCTGACTAAGGGTGTGTTGCAGACTATCCTGTAACACTAGCACCTTGCTTAGTGTATGGCAACAGTGTTCCACATATGTGCCTGTGTTCCAGCCTCTGTCCTCCATCTACATACCAAGCTTTGCACATATGTGATGCTGCTGGGGGTTGTTCTGTAGTGGGCTGTGAGTATATCACACTGCCATTGTTGCTATTAGTCCATTGATGTTGTATCCCCCACACATACAGTGGGGCTGGGGCCATATATGTGTTGGTATCACCTACACAATACATGTGTGCCCGTATGCACTCCAAAGGCCAGTGTATGTAACAGTGGTATATGGGCCAGTAGTATTGTGTGTGTAGGTGGGGAGCACCATAAATGACCTAGGCTGTTGCTAAATGTGGAGGCAGCAGGGGTGGGCTGCCACAAGGTAACTGGATGTACAGTACCATATACTTCACCTATATTGACATTACTTATATGAATTGGGGTACTGCAAGCCTACTGCCCCCTGCGATACAGACTGTCCTGTTTGTCGGTGTGCTCATGATGGTGTCAGTTATGCCTTGTTAAGTACCGGTTCCAACCCATTAGACCTCAAAACATCTTTACCTGCCTCCTAGTGAGTTTGTGCAGAGTGTAGAACTACACACCTGCAGTATATACTGTTGGTTGTTTGGTATCCTGTGGGCCAGTATATCCTCACTATTGTACAATTTGAAGGGATTGGCCTGGACAGCAACAGTTGTGAACCTTTCCAGACTACTGTAGTAGTTGAACAGTTTCACAGTTGCAGTACTCTGTTTATATGGTTGTCAGTATCTGAGCAGCTATATGACATGGCATATAGAACTGTTATAGTACAAAATTAAAGGATTCCCATGTCTGCAAACCTGTGTGTGGTGTCTTTCCTATGGTCTTTCTATGGGTATATATTGCAGGCAATGATTGACAATTGTATGGGTGGCCCATACAGTGTCCAGTTGTTCAGATGTTAACAGTAGGCATAGTGACCATTCCATATTGTGTGCACCTTCTACATATGTATCTTCCTGTAGATATGTCTGCATGTGTATGTGTAGTCACATGCATATATACATACATACACACACACACACACACATATATATGTATATATATATATATATATATATATATATATATATATACATTATATATATATATATATATATATATATATATATATATATATACATTATATATATATATATATATATATATGTATATATATGTATATCTGTATCTGCATATCTGCATATCTGTGTCTGTGTATCTGCATCCTGGGGATGTTGATGGCTTCCACATAGTACATGTCCTATAGGAGGCAGACTGTACTTGGTAGTGTATTGCAGGGCACACATGTTTGGCTGTGGGAGGATGCCTATCCGTACAAGACGTATAGTGTGAGGGGCCTCTCAACCCCAGTAACGATGCATGTGGACATATGTGTATCTGTTAATTTGCCATTGCTATGTACAGATGTATGGCCATATATACCTATATATGTGTATATATATATATATATATATATATTTATATATCTGCTAACATATATATGACTATGTCCGTATATACCTACATAAAAAACAAGAGTAATCTCCGTGGTATCCCCAAAGTCTCAAAACAACCCACTAAAGTGTAGTGGGTCTAAAAACAAAACAGTGTAAGAAACTTCTCTGTGTGGAAGATTTTCAGTCCATATATTTCTAGTTAATCACTGTATATTAATCAGATTAGACAATAGTAGTAGAAGTAGCGAACGTAAACTCGTCAAGTCAAAAAGTAATAATAGAAAATATATAATTCTACAGTATTACTAAGTATTCAAAAGTAATCCAAGCAAGGCAGGCAGTCTGTTTCCAGTCGAAAATCCTTTATTAAGTAAACAGACAAGCGATCCAAGTAAAACAAAAATAGAGTAATGTATACCTACATAGATACATATCTGTGTACACATATGTAACGTGCTGTGTATACGTAGACATTGAGGTGTAGACACATAAATGTGTCGATTTAGGCATATGCATGTATATATGTGCAGATATATTGATATATATGCATATAGCTTTAGAAATTACTAGATATCTATATATATACATATATATATATATATATATATATATATATATATATACATATATATATATATATATATATACATATATATATATATATATATATATATATATATACATACATATATATATACATAGCTAGATATGTTGTATCTGTTTAGATATTAATATACACATACACCTAGATGTTGGTATACATTCTCTGTACTGTTGCATGACTGGACTGGATGATATGTTTCTGAAAACATAAAATATCTTTGTATCTGTCATGGCTTAGTGGTAAATCACTTTAGCTATGGAGTGTAAGGTCCTCGGCTTGAGCCTAGCAGAGGCTGTTTATTTTGTTGCTAGGCAGAACAAAAACCATTGGATATGGAGTGATTAAGGCACTTTTAAGCAGTTGTCAGTAGGTGTGCGTGGGTTTGTGCGACGGTAAGCACTGCTAACCCCTGGTTACACTTCCTTATACTCAGTTAGCGTCTACTTTGCTTAATCTGTATAGGCGAAGCTTGCTCCCGAGCAAATGCACTTAAACATGCTTATACAGCTTACACCTAAGGGTTAAACGTATATCCAACCCAGGTAAGCCTCGATGCATAATTAATTATTCATGGTTCAAAGCTCCCCAAACACCCACCCCTACACTTCACTGACACAGCAGTCATCCGTTCTCCAGTTGGAAACATAGTGTAACCACACCACTACACATTGGCCACTCCCTACTCCTCTGGACCCATCCCATAGGTTGACTCACTCCAGGCATCCTCAGACATCCCAACCTTTTAGTCCGCACACATTGGTGAAATGAGTTACTACTAAGACGCTATTCCCAATTTTTGGGTTGTCCCACCTGGGACAAACGTGTCTTTGTTTCAAGATTAGACTTAGTGGGTCAACACTGTTGCTCCTACTAGTGCTAATTCACCAGTATTTTGAGAAGAAGTGTTTTGGTCAGCCCTCTGCCCATCCTCATTCCCCTGTTCTGTGGTACAGACAACCCAGGGTGGGCATTGTGATGCAACTGCTCTTGTCCTACCACCCATGGGACAGTGTTATAATGGTTGCTTTTATTAATGACACATGTCTTTCTGTCCAAGTCTTGATATAACCTAAGACAAAAGGGATACAGGGGTTACCAGTGTTTTTCTTTTGATAATGTTTTACATGCTTATTTTGTCAAACCATTCGTTCTTACTTACATATATTTATACATACATATATAATACATACATACATACATACATACATATATGGACACTCTTGTATGCTTTGGCTACATTACAGTATCCATGGATACTGACATATTGCTTACTATTAGAGGCAGGCTCTAATAGTAAGCAATGTAGGTTGTGCAACTGAGGGGGCATGTTTAAGCCTCTGTAAAGCACTTAAACATGCCCCCTGTACTCACACACATTTCCTGTGCATGTCGAGGGTGTGGCAGCACCCCCTCATAAATATTCATATGGTGCTGCTGCACCATCTCTGTGCAGGACGCTCGGCGCAAGGCTAAAACCGTCCTTGCGCCGAGCTTCATGAATCCTGGGGTATGTTTAAATCCTGTCATTAACAGTATTACTCCCAACCTCCTATTAATTCATTACTATCAATTCATTGCACCAATTAGCTATGTTAATTAGTTAATAGATTAATTAATCTAATATTTCATTTTATCCTAAAATCCAGTAGATATAACTACCATTAAAATCTAGTATATCACTTGTGTTAAATATGATATATGTTAAACCTTTGCTAATGTATATATATATATATATATATATATATATATATATATATATATATATATATACTTAAAACATACATTATTTAAATAAATGTTATTGAAATAAATAAATAAATAAATAACTTCTGCTCAAGTATGTATACGTAAAACATACATTATTTAAATACATTTTACTTAAATAAATATCTTAAATACATTTCCTAAAATCTGTTGACAAGCAGCACTAAACCCAAGATAGACCAGCCTGATAATGTAACTGAAACCTGAACTGTAATGAGATACTACTAATCTTTTGCATTTGTTTTAAAAATTCCAAAGACTTTTCTTTTGTACCTATAAAATGTATATATAAATGTATAGGTGCATGGGTAAGTTACCTTAAAAGACTCTTTAATTTTAACATGCAGGCTACTGAATAAATTTCATTCAAGCCGGGTGCATGACAAGCATGGGTTCGTAGTTGCCAGGACAATTCCAGCTTTTCTAAAAGAAGGGCAGTTGAACCACCTCTCCCATCCTCTACAACACTATCTATTGCTCTGAAGCCAAATGAGTGGTTCAAGTGTTCGCCCACATCACCCACATGTCTAGCTAATGCGTTTTTCCAGTTTACACTTTCTGATACCATAAAGATGTTCATAAACCCTCTCCTTGAGTTTCCTATTAGTTTTACGGATATAAAATGCAGGACATGATTTACATGAAGCTAGGTAAACAACACCCTTAGAATTGCAGTTGAATTTGCATTTAGTACTATACTCCAACCCACGTATAGAAATATTCTGGCCTGTGTCAATGTATGGGCAATTGGGGCACATCTGACATTTACACATTCCTTTAGTATTAAAATAATGCGTTCTTCCCTTGTTTCCTTCTAACAGGTTCTTCAGATTTTTTCCTTTTCTGAAAACTGTTCTTGGTGGACCTTGGAGTTTACCAAATAAAACATTGTCAGACAGAATTAGGTCCCAATTCTTATTTATAATGTTCATTATAGAATACCCATCCAAGCTGTATGAAATAATAAAGTTAAAAGGGCCTATTGGGTCTCTTACATTACCATACCTTTCTAATGTAATTTGTTCACCCCCAAAATGGGTTGGTAGAACCCCCTCTGTCTTTTATTTACCACTTCCATGGTTAGGTCCTTCACAAGTCATTCAGGATATCCTCTCTTGTAAAACATTTTTCCAAGGTTCTCACACTGTTAAAAAATCTTCCTCATTTGAAACCATATGAGCTGCCCTCACCAGCTGCCCCTTCACGACCAATCGTAGAGGGTGGCACCTACTAAAGTGCAGAAATGCATTGGAATAAGTATCCTTTCTAAATATTCTAGCAGTATAACAATTGTACTTCAAATCCTTCTTCAAGTCAATATCCAAATAAGCTATTCTATCCATGTTAAAGGTATAGGTGAACTTCAAAAAGCTTGTTGTATTATTAAAGTATGACACTAACTGGATGGCATTGTTTTCATCTCCTTCCATCACCATAAAAATGCCATCCAGAAATCGTGTATAAAAATGTATCTGCCTTGCAATGTGAGGAACCTTTCTCACAAACTCCCTTTCCCAGTATGTCCTCATGTGATCTGAAGAAGTCTCGCTACAAGCGAGATGAAAAGCACTTAATGGTAATAAAGTGTTGTTTTTATATTTGGATCATGTTTTTATACTTGGATCATGTTTCAATACTTGCAATACTTGGATTACTTTTGGATTACTTCTGGATTGTAGTGGGGTCTGTCTGTTTTTTGAGATTTGTGTTTAGTTTATTTCTGTTGCCACCCATCATCTTCACAGGAAAATTTGCCACCCCTTTTGTCGAACCTCTCCAGACAGTTCTATTGCAATAATAAAAGATTTATCATTTTTTAAGGATCTGAAATCTGAAACTCAAACATATGTTATTATACAATGACTTCAGTCCTCAATCAATTGCCAGAAATCCACATTTTTTATGAGGAGCAGACCAAAAATAGGAGGCAAAAAACTGGACTTCCTGCAAAATCTGACAACTGAGAGATATGATCCTTCCTCTATGTGCGCTTGGTTACTTTGTTTTTATTTATGGGTGGTAACAGCAATAAATCCCCTTCACTAATAAGTTATTAATAGGAGTAAAGTATAGAGGACCACAGCCTTCAACTCATTGTTAATGCAAGTCGTTGCTAAGATTTCCCAGACCCCTCCTCAATGCCTACACCCCCACAGACTTTGGTAACAATAAAAATGGACAGGAGTCACGAGCAGCTCCTGACGTTGTCCAGTGTCTACCAGTAAATTAACAGAAAAAAACTGTTTTAAATATGAATAACAAACAGGCATCTACATATAAAATCAAAACTACAACTTTAGGAAACCAAGAGCTGTGCTAATTGTATTATTTTTAAAGCTGAAGTGTTTTAACAAAGCTACGAAGAAAAGATACAAGTACTAGATGTAATTATCAGTTTAATTTATTATTAAAAAGCAGGCAGCTTGTTTTTGTTAGACAATGATTTTAATCTTTATATTGACCACCTTTTTATAAGTTTTGCTCATTTGTTGGTCACACAAGCATTTCACTTTTATCGTGGTTTCCACTCACTTTCTGACAGGTTATGATGATCCCCAGCATCTGTTTTCTTTACTAAAAATTAGAGGACCAATTTTTTACTTTTTATTGGGGGGGGGGGTCATCTCCTCCAAAATTCTTTTTCATTAAGAGTATTGGATTTCATTTGTAAATTATACTAAAGTGCAATCCAACCACCTCCATACTTAACATTGTTCAAGTTAACAGTGCTCATATCTCTAAAATTTTCTTGATTTTTGTCTCATATTTCTGCAACATCCTTCTTAAAATGTTGACTTTCTAGTAAATTACTGCTGACTTCAGTCAGTCAATAATGTAAGACATTGGGGTTTCCTGACACTGGGACATCATAAACATCCAGTGTTGTAGCTCTCCAGTTTATCTTTTATCTCATTTCATTGGTAAATTGTGTTTGTGTACAAATGTTTACACTTTTACACCAGTTGTCACATTATTAAAGAAGCACTGTCACTGTATTACTAGTAGCTCTGGACAAAGACAAAAATAATGGCGAAGGAGGTGCCAGCAATCAGGGACAATTTTTTTAAATACTGCTCTTACAACTTAGAAAGCTGATAGAACAATTTTTGTATTAGCATTAGCATGCATTTTCAGACAAAATCTGAAATTCAAATGTATACCATTATATAGTGACTTCAGTCCTCATTATTTGCCAGCAAACCACTAATTTTATGTGGATCAAACCAAAGATTTAGACTTTTTCATAAATCTGGACAGGTGAGCTATGGAATAATCATGCTTTTGCAGCCTACAATGCTACTTTAAGATACTGCTCGCTAATGATTTTTTTGGTGTGGCTGGAATATAGTAAAAAAAGCTATAGTGTTTGTATGTATGAATGCAGCTGATGAGGAAAGAACCTATTGTTCCTGGTGTAATCTGTATTTAACATTTTGGAAATGTAAAACATTTCTCATGTTTGAAACTGCATTTGAAATGAATTACAAAAGGTAACATTTATATATACATACATATATATATATATATATATATATATATATATATATATATATATATATATATATATACAGTGACCATAAAAAATAAAAATTAATTTCCTAATGGCTAAAACTGATGGATGTTTGCTTAGTTATCATAGATGCTATTTGTTTAAGAAGTTGCAGAATGCAATAATGGTACATTTTTATTTTCAGATGTAGTTAAAAGTTGTATAATATTAGGATTTGCTAAAGACTGTTGAAACCCTGTACATGTGGTATATGAGCACAGATAACTGCTGTTTTTAGATGGAACCATTTAAAGACTCTAGGAAGCCAAGCTGTGGAAGGAACATGAATATTTGATTACAGGTTTTGGGTAGGGGGTGGGGGTTAATCTCAGCACATGTAGTATCCTGTTGCTGAATAGGGGAGCACTGTTTGCAGAATGGCAGAACAATAGTGCTGAAAGTATTAAAAAATGGCTACAGATGACTAGGCTACTTGCATTCTAAGGCCAGTCGAGTCAGAAGTGATATAGGAGTAGATTGCCTGAATCTGTACTTGTCCGCACTGGTGTTTCAAGTTTGTTTTGTTACTGTCTTGGAATATGCACTGCAATATAGAACATCACCATTGTGCATAACTGGAAACACATAAAGGAAATGATAGGATGATGTCGTGAAGACTGTTGACTTCATATGAGTTGCAGCAGAGCAGTATTACCTGTATTACAAATATGCACACACATAGTATTTCCAGATGCAGCTCTCTGCATCAAGTGCCATTTCTCTTAAGAGCACACAGAGACCACAGTCACCCTGGGCTGGTTCCTCTACCTTTCTCCAGATCCCCAATAAGGCTCCTCACTGGCACACCTATAGGGTTGAGTCCTTAGCCAGGAATTCAAGCCAAGTGCTCCAACATTCTCTCTGTCCAACTAGTGCTTCGTGTCCCTGCCCAAGCAGCTCACACACACACACACACACACACACACACACACACACACACACGCACACACACACACACACACACACACACACGCACACACACACACACACACACACACACACACACACACACACACACACACACACACACACACCTGGGAAAGGCTGCCATAGGTTTACTAGTTATGCCCCCTTTTGCCCAGACTATAATGTAGTTATTACTGCCACCAGAACCCCTTATCAGTTACTTTAAGGCCCTTAACAAAGGGTGTCCAATTTTACTGTGTAATATAAGCACTAATACAAATGGTAGTTTGGCCATAAAAATAAAAATATCTAAACTAAGCTTCACTATATTCCTGACTGCATCTAAGAGAATAATACTATAACCTAAGAACAAACTAATAGAGCAAGGCAGATATGATGAATGGATTATTTAGTTGTTGTCAGCTACAAAACAGAATACAGAATGCTCTGTCTCAATAAGCGACTTCTTAGATTAATATCTAAACTATTACAGCTGGGATAGCTTGAAGAATAACATCATTTCTTGTCACATGGTGTTTAGTTCCCAGGCCCAAAGCAACCATAGATGAAGCTGGCAGTACTTAGCATCTATCTACCTGTGAAAATGCACAGACCTCAGATCTTTGGCAGATGCTGGAAGTCATGAAACAATTGCATTCCTTCACCCTTTCAAGACTAGTAATTAATTCACCCTGAAGACAATACAGAAAGCTTCTCAGCACAGACTCTACGTCTCTAGCTGTAGTGGAAACTGAAATATACCATCTTTTATTGCATAGCCTATAAAGTAATTTCATTTCAGCTATTTTCCTAAAATTTGCTGGACTGAGTTTAACCTCCTGTATCCCAGTTTCCACTGTTAAAATATATACATTTAAACACTTACAATAGTGCATGCACATTTTTGTATTTTCAGTAGGCCACACTGTGGATCTATTTTAAACACAAGCATTTTGCAAATACCCTTTTCAACAAACGTCTGTTCAAGCAGTTTGATATGCACGTGACATACAGTTCTAAGACATTTGCAACACAAGCATCTTACACAAATCATTTCGATATTCACCAATTACATATAACTATTTACAAAATTCCAGCTAGCTGGGCTGGCAGTATCTCCTTTCTTCACAAAGTCATGTGCAAATTATCTAAACAGAAACCTGACAGGAATTAAGCAACCTTTTCTTTCTGACTAGACAGGCCCACTGGACACATTTGCCCCTTTCAGTGATAGCCTAGAGTCACCATCTGGTTAAGCAATTTGCTTAGAGATACACAGCAAGTAAAGGAAGGTGGAAAGAATGAAAATATGTGCCTTGGGCATACACAGTAGTTCATACAAATCTATGAGCATTAATCCTTTGTACTACCTGCAATTTCAGATGAGAAATTATTGTTATGATTTATTTTCCATTGAAAAGCTTGAAGCTACATCCTCACATACAGAGCAGACAAACCAGTAAACCTCTTGAATTCCACACTGATACATAACTCCTGTGAGGTTTATCAAATATTATATGTTGAGCAAGTGCAGAACTATTTTAATACATATTTACATGTTTATAATTAAAATCTCTTGAAAAATTGTGTCTAAAATGGAGCAATTGTTTTACCCCCATAATGATTCAATTTATGTTCTCAGTTTGCAACATGATGAGCATCATCTGGAAGTGGAGAAAGCATGTGTTTCTTCTGAGACATGTAATTGCACGTACTTTGGCACATAAGGTAGGAGCTACATGTTCCTGGCAAAGAATATGATTGAATGAGATGATATAAATACAAAATTACCAGGAAATGAAATACTACTGCGTCTGCTACTGGTTCATACTGTTATTTTACTGTTCATTCCTGCCAAATAAACAGGAAAACCAGGGAGAGAGTACCACAGCTTACATGATAAGACACAACTCTACTGCTTCAAGCTTCTATGCATGGATGTTCTACAGGTGCTTCAGTCTGGAGCACTTGAAATTGCCTTGAAACCAGGGAACTGACTGCTTTGTAGACTGTGTGAGTTGCTTCTTATGTTTGAATCGAATATGAGTTTGGCATCAAACATGGAGAGGTAATGGAAGGGGGTTTATTTATAGGGAGCAGTAGGGGCTTAGTCAGCAGAAGAGAATGCATATGGTTAAGGAATGGGAGGGAAAGTTTAGGATTTGGGAGAAGGGGTCATTTTAGGGTTAAGGAGTGGGAAGGAAGTTTTGGGTATAGCAAGCAGGAGGGATGTTTTTGGATTAGGGAGTCATCACAGAATTTAGATTTAGGTAGGGGGTGATAGAGTTTTAGGGTTAGGGAGTGATCAGGGACTTTAGGTTTAGGGAGGGGGAAATGGGGGTTTAGAGTAAATGACTAAGAAGCTGGTTTGGGACTGGGTGGGAGTTTTAGGTTTAAGGTTTAGGTTTTGCTGGGGCTATGTAGTTTACAAGATCAGGTGTTGGGAGGTTCATTCTATCAACATAATCCTGTTTTGACATCACAACTACCCCCACCTCCCCTTGTCAGGCGTCATAACTCTTACTGATCTAACCTTACAAATTTTAAACAATAAATTTCTTTCAACGGTGTTCAAGTTATCAAAACTGTTTTCATTCTTTTGATTTAATAATGCCCTGAAATCAAATTCACAAATCTTTTTCAAATAACAACAAACAATTTTGAACAGGAGGGTTCTGAACTGTTAGACCGACAGGGATTTGAGTTAATGGAAATGTTCATTAAGTTTAATCTCAAATCGATAAAGACTTTGCAAAGTGAGACCATTGAACTGGATAAGCTTTTGCATAATGATTTGTTATTTAGGTTCATAGGTTGATACTAGGCTATCTGCCCTAGGGCATTTACAAGCCTAGCCAGAGTGTATTTGGCTTTTGCCACTCTTTTTAGATTAATTGACTGTGCCTCTGTATAGTAGGTCACAGAAGATAGCCCATTTAAGGTTAGCTTACCGTGCCTCTGTCTAGCAGTGACACAGAAGAGATCCTAGGGGTAAATTTACGATCTCCCATCCAAACGTCAAGATTCTTCTTGAAGAGGGTCATTGAGGGGCTCTGTCTAACATGGATTGGGATTTTGTTCAAGAGTGAGGGGAGACTCTGGGATATGAATCTGTCCGTCCAGCATTTTCTATTTATTTCTGTGCTGAGGTTTAAGTCACTGGAGCATGTAGCTCTGATGGATTTGGATTTCTTGAGGTGGAGCATGTCCATTAATTCTGGGTTGGTCATGGCTTTATACGTCAGGCACAGGTCACCTCTGAGTAGGTGGTAAGAAACTGAGTAGAGCTGGAGTTTCTTTAGCTTAACTGCGTAGGGCATCTGTTTGAGTCCCTTGATCCTCTTGGTGAGGTACTTTTGGGGTCTTTCCAGTTGCAGCAGGTGTCGGGTAAGGTACATCCCAAATGGGGCATTGTATTCAATTATGGGCCTGATGAGTGATGAGTAGAGGGGCACAATGACCTCTCTTGATCTAGATGTGAACCCCTTCGTGATAAGGTGAGCTATATAGAATGTCTTTCTAACCACTTTGGCAATGTGATTGTCAAAGGAGAGATTGCAATCTACTTGGGTCCCCAAATCCCTAATTACCTCTTCCGTACTTAATGGAAGACCACCTATGTGGTAATTTGTGGGCACTTTGTTTGTCCCAAAGGGGATGACTATGCACTTTTTTGCATTTAGCTTTAGGCCATGGCTCTGGCACCAGTTATCCGTCTCTGTGAGACCTTTTTGAAGGATGTTTCTGTCAGCCGACGAGTCGATTATGGCCCCCAGTTTGCAGTCATCTGCAAACTTTGTCAGCCATAGTCCTCCTGTGTTAGCCTGTACCTCAGAGAAATATATACCGAACAAGAGAGGTCCCAGGACTGAGCATGTAGTCACTGGAGCATGTAGCTCTGATGGATTTGGATTTCTTGAGGTGGAGCATGTCCATTAATTCTGGGTTGGTCATGGCTTTATACGTCAGGCACAGGTCGCCTCTGAGTAGGCGGTAAGCAACTGAGTAGAGCTGGAGTTTATTTAGCCTAACTGCATAGGGCATCTGTTCGAGCCCCTTGATCCTCTTGGTGAGGTACTTTTGGGGTCTTTCCAGTTGCAGCAGGTGTCGGGTAAGGTACATCACAAATGGGGCATTGTATTCAATTATGGGCCTGATGAGTGATGAGTAGAGGGGCACAATGACCTCTCTTGATCTAGATGTGAACCCCTTCGTGATAAGGTGGACTATATAGAATGTCTTTTTAACCACTTTGGCAATGTGATTGTCAAAGGAGAGATTGCAATCTACTTGGGTCCCCAAATCCCTAATTACTTCTTCCGTACTTAATGGAAGACCACCTATGTGGTAATTTGTGGGCACTTTGTTTGTCCCAAAGGGGATGACTATGCACTTTTTTGCATTTAGCTTTAGGCCATGGCTCTGGCACCAGTTATCCGTCTCTCTGAGACCTTTTTGGAGGATGCTTCTGTCAGCCGATGAGTCGATTATGGCCCCCAGTTTGCAGTCATCTGCAAACTTTGTCAGCCACAGTCCTCCTGTGTTAGCCTGTACCTCAGAGAAATATATACTGAACAAGAGAGGTCCCAGGACTGAGCCTTGTGGGATGCCACTTGTAACTGGTTTAGAGTCTGACATGGCACCTGCAATTCTGACCATGCGGGTTCTATCCCTAAGCCAGTTTGCAACCCATCTTTTGACATAGGGGTTGATATTTAAGTTGGTGAGCTTATTTATGATGCCTGAGTGGGGTATTGTGTTGAAAGCTTTTGCAAGGTCAAGGTAGGCTGTGTGGACTACCTTCCCTTCGTCTATGGCCTTGGTGACTGTTTCAAAGAAATCGACCAGGTTCAGGAGGCAAGATCTGCCCTTAACAAAGTCGAATTGGGTAGGATCCAGTGTTTGGAGGTTCCCAATGTCTTTGTTTATGAGTTCCATGATGATACGCTCCATAGCTTTGCGGACCAGGCTAGTTAGGCTTATAGGGCGATAGTTTTTGGGGTCTGTTGTGGCACCACCTTTATGAAGTGGGACCACTGTTGCTGTATGCCATTCTTTGGGTACATATCCTGTTGTAAGGCTGAGACTGAATAGTGATTTTAAGTGAGGGTTCAGTTCTTCTTGGACCTCATGTAAAACGCAGCCCTGGACACCGTCCGGTCCCATTGATGCTGTGTTTTTTGCTTTGGAGAGAGCAACTCTCACCTGTGCATCTGTGATGTCAGGGAGGCTACACTCTGTTGGGATAGTCATTTGCTCATTTGGGGAGGAAGGGGGGGAGAATTTGCACTGAACCTATCTGTCAGGATGTTGGCAATGTCTGTGGGTTCAGTGTATTTTTGTCATTTTGCACTAACTCAGAGCATATCTGGGAGTTTCCACCCAGGTTTTTGACATAACTAAAGAAGGCCTTGTGATTATCTTTAGCATCTTGTGCAATTTTTCTTTCAAAGCTAGCCTTAGATGATTTTATGAGGGATCATAGTTTCTTGCTAGTACTGATCAGAGTTGCCTTCCCTTTCAGGGATTTTGCTCTATCATGTAGTAGCTTCCTCCTTCTGTTGTACAGCTTATTTATGGCGGGGGTCCACCAGACAGGTCTCCTGCCCTTGGAGGGGTGTATCTTGGTTTTATTTGGGATAGCACGAACCATGCATTCCTGTAGGTATCCATAGAATGCGTTTGTAAAGGATTCTGCGGTTTGGGCCGTATTTTCCACTGGCCCTGGGGCTTTGAAGGATTCCACCTCAGTTTTGATAAGTGGGAAGTTTGCTTTTGAGAAGTTTTTGACCGTGGTTTCCTTTGCTGGGGGTGGGGACGGGATATGGATGTCCATAGTGATTAATTTATGGTCAGATCTTACCAATGAGGGGTATACCTCTGGTATGGAACATAGAGTCCCCATGTTGGTGATGATCAGGTCCAATATGTTTTCCCCTCTTGTGGGAGTGGTGACCAGTTGTTCCATAGCATCTGAGTTTATAAATTCTAGGAACCGTTGGGCTAGGGTGTTGGGGCTTGAGTAGTGCTCCCAGTCTATGTTTGGGTAGTTAAAGTCACCCAATATAATGGTGTTTGGAGAGACCTTCATATTCTCCAGTGTCTTCAGGAAAGCCGAGTGGGGTTCCTGAGTTTGGGAGGGTGGTCTGTAGCAGGCTACAAACTGGAAGGCAGTTTTGCCCACTGTTAGTTGCACATGGATGGTCTCAGATGCTTCGTGCAGTGCCACTAGCCTGGAGGTATGGGTATCTTTGATGAATATGGATACTCCCCCTCCTCTTGTGGTTCAGTCCGAGTTTTGGGGCCGAAAAGCATGGTATGAGGTATAGCCTGGTAGTGCTGGGGTGCTCTCGGGAGCCTTGAACCAGGTTTCTGTTACTGCACAGATATTGATATTCTCCATACTGAGGAGAGCCTCGAGTGCGTGCATCTTGAGGTTTAGACTTCTGGCGTTGAACAGCATTACCATTAGTTTCTTTTTCCTTGTGTTGTCTAAGGAAGTGGGTTTTTCTTTTGAGCCTTGCCTAAAAAAGGCACTATGGGGGTGGCAAGAGCCTTGGCCAGTATTCGAAAACCCAGGGGTGACAGGTGCAAGCCGTCCCTAGCGAAGCAACGTGGCTTGTTAAGCATGTCATCCCAGGCTGACAGACACTGGATCCCCTTTGAGTGACACCAATACTTTAGCCAATTGTTGAAATTGATCATTTTGTCTTTATACTGTGGTATCATTTGAACCTTCGGTTTCTGCCTATGAAGAGGTTTTCACTAAAACTAACAGAATTGTGGGGGAAGTAAAGTCCCGTAAAGAGAAAAAGCATGAATGGGACAGAAAAGTGTGCACTTCAGGTAAGGCTTATCCTAAGCCACCTACAATCTCACAGAATACCCCTCATGATATTGGTTCCTCTAACAATGTCAATATTGAAGGCAGGGACCATTTAGACAGTGTTGGCAATCAATTCCCTTTAGAATGGGATTTGCCTCGCAGGTCCGTGAAGTTACAAAATCAGGGGTGACCAGGCAACAATGTGCAGACAATGAACCACAGACCTTCAGGACCGCAACAGTCCTCTTACCAATAGTGGAGAAGCAGACATTTTACTCAGCAGAATTAGCTCAAGTTACTTCCAACACAGTCCATGAGGTTGATGAAGATATTAGTTTGGACTTTAACATTGTTGACGAGTCTGGTAACCTTGTTCTGGGAGATTACCCGGTATGTGTTTATAATGAAAAGGCAGATTTTACTGTTTATAATTCTTCAGACTATTTTTTTGATCAAAAAGTGACAGACTAATTTAGTAAAGGCTTTAGTTTTGTGCCAGCAAGAAGTTCAAGTATTACAGATCTTGCCTTGGACCTCAAATTTTGTCAGGAATGTAAATTTCAAATTACTATTTAACAACACTGATTTAAGTGAGCAGGGTGTTGGGTTATGTAAAAAATGCATTTATAACCCTCCTGTTCAAAATTGCTTGTTGTTATTTGAAAAGATTTGTGAATTTGATTTCAGTGCATTATTAAATCAAAGGAATGAAAACAGTTTTGATAACTTTAACACTGTTGAAAGAAATTTATTGTTTAAAATTTGCAAGGATAGATCAGTAAGAGTTATAAAGCCTGATAAGGGTGGTGGGGTAGTCATGATGTCAAAACAGGATTATGTTGATAGAATGAACCTCCTGTTGTTTAATAACTGCACATACAAGGAGATTTCACAGCATTTTTTCAATTTAATGTATCATAGAATTGACTTAACACTACAAGACATGTGTGACCAAGGCCAGGTGGAGCCTGGTCAGTTTGAGTTTTTATACAATAAACACTCTAAGATTAAAAGTATCTTCGGAATTCCGAAGATACAAAAGAATAAACAAAACTCCCCAATGAGACCTACTATCAGTGCTGCAGGTTCTAAAACTCACACATTAGGAACATTTACTGACTTTGCCCTTAAGGATGTTCTAAAAGGGGAAAAACGTATTTGTGTTGATTCATGGCATTTTGTGGATAAATTGAACAATGTTATGATTCAAGAAAACATCAGTTTTCTTACAGTAGATGTGACTAATTTGTACAATGTCATTCCATACACACTTGGTTTGGAGTGGTTCGAGGAGTTTTTGTTTGACAGTTATTTCTTTAATAATAATGAAGTGGCAGTTTTAGTGACACTAATGGAAATTTTAATAAAAAACAATTTTGTTTTCTTTGAAGGGCAGTACTTTCTACAAAAAAACAGCATTGCTATGGGAGCCATTTTTCCTCCCATTTTTGCAAATATTATGCTTATGTGGGAGAAAAAATACTTATTAAATTCTGAGTTTTCCAATAAATGGATTGTATACTTACGTTATACTGATTATTTATTTTTCTTATGAAATGATGCTGGTAAAGATGTTACATCTTTTATTGATTACCTAAACAACACTACTGAGTTTTTGAAATTCACTTTTGTTCATAATGTTTCTGGTATAAATTATTTAGATGTGGACAGTAGAAAGGATTTTGGTTAGAAAATGTTTTGTCAGTAATTTGTACAGGAAGCCTACTTATTGTAATAGTCTCCTGCATTAAGACAGTAACCATCCAGAACACCTCAAGAGAGGTGTTATAAAAGGACAACTTGTGAGGATTGCCTGGATGGTCAGTACAGAAGATGATTTTCTTCAGCAGTGTGAGACACTTATAGGTATGTTTACGGCCAGGGGATATCCCAAGAATTTGGTAACCCAAATACATAAAGAAGTTGCCCTTAAGAGAAACAATCAGAGTATCCTGCCAATTCTGCGTGGTAGTACCACCAGGAACAATGCAAGTGCTTCTTATAAAAATAGAAAAACTGACCCGTCACACTTTTTTTGTCCTTTTTTTCCCCAGGTTTTCTAATGACCATAGTAGCATTTTCAGGATTCTGAAGAAAAACTGGCAGATTTTTTGTAGTGACCCAGGACTTTTGGATAAGGTGGGCTCTAGGCCAGAGATAGTGTTCAAAAAAAGTATTAGTATAAAACATCTTCTTGAAAGTGAGAGTGTTGACCAAAGCAGTGATGATACATTTGGGACTAAGAAATGTGGGTGTTGTTCACAATGTCATCTTATTTTGAAGAGTGATTACATCAAAATCAACCACATTCCTATTAAACCAAATGGGAAATTCTCCTGTAATTCGGTAGGAGTGGTTTATGTCACCCTGTGCCACCACTGCAATTGCTTTTACATAGGCAAAACTAAAAGGAGGTTCAGGGATAGAATCTACGAGCACTATAGTGGCATTAGATATGGCAACGGAAATAATGCTTTATTTAAGCAAATTTCAAAACATTCCTCACACTATTTTCATTTCTTAGTTGTTGAAGGGGTAAAGAAAGACCCTAGTAGAGGTCCTTGGGAAGACGTCTTAGAGTTTAGGGAACTTTGCTGGCAGGTTAGATTAAATGCCTGTATCCTCCCAGGACTTAACGACAACATCAGTATTGGTAGCCTTCTTAGATTACGTTCTTATGTTGTATAGTTTTGCTAACTGCTTTGATTAGTGGTTGCATTTAGTATAGTATTTGTGTTGTGTGTAATCTAACAGTAGGAAATATTTTATCAAGTTTTTATAAATGTGCTTTTTTATAAATGTGCCTTTCACAATAGTTTTTTCAGTAAGGTCTTTTTAATTAGGAATGCCTGCTGTTATATAATGGATCTGAGTATTTTATTGGTTGACAAAGTCATGCGTTTCATTTTGTTTTTGTATTTTAATGGGTTTGTAAGCTGTTGCAAATTATTCAGAGGAAGTCATTTGATATAACCCGATGAAAGCGTTCAATAAACGTGTGTATCATCAACGTGGTGGTGTTTTTGTGGAACGTCTTTCTTGGATTGGTTTGTACTGGTAGAGTAGTTATTTTCATTTTGCCTCTTCAATTTCTTGTATCAAATTAAATCAGGCACATTTTTATGCTGTTTCTAACATGCTAATGTTGAACAGACTGCACCAATTCACTTCAATATTTTTAAATCTATAAGCGGGGGCATGGTGCAGACTCTCCCTAAGCTTTTTGCAGATTATGTATCCACTATAATTTTTAACCTGAAAATGTCCCTGTTAGGGAGCCTACACATGAATTTGCAATAAACAGCAGTGTCTTCAGCTCCCTGGCCTCAATGCAATCTCTTCAATCCAACCACTACCTCATACATATGTCAGGATACAGCACTGGAGGCTGAATAGAACAGCAATACCCCTTTGATGCTTCAAGATATTTACATCGGGTCATTACTGTGGCTCTACAGATTGCACATCTTCATATTTTACTGTTATACTGGTCTGGCATTTTTACTGATTACATACAGAGGTCTGTGTTTCTGCATGACATTATATGGAATTCATTTGCTAAACAGCTGTGTCCTGACCTCACTGCTGTTTTGCATTGTAATATTGTGACACAAATTCTGGTGATTTGCTCCAGACGTGTTTAACAACCTTGTTGGCTGGGTGGTTTTGAATTTTTGTTTTATGGACCAGAC
The DNA here is from genome assembly GCF_019279795.1 of Protopterus annectens. NCBI lineage: Eukaryota > Metazoa > Chordata > Ceratodontiformes > Protopteridae > Protopterus > Protopterus annectens. Next base: position 1,892,343,544 of record NC_056726.1, read on the forward strand.
CTTATGCAGTATTATATGGCCAAATGTCTGTCACTATCTGGCCAATCAGGGAGCTTATTTGTTTTCTGAGATAATTTTCTAAATTACAGTAGAACCTTAGATGTTGCACTGGTATGAAAGAGGGCCTTTATATAATTTGTTATTAGAGAGTTGTGTGTTTAGAATACTTGCAGGATCTTGCACTGCAGAAGCCTATGAGGTCAACCCAGTCACGTATCTCTCTGTTAGGGGACTTATGCAGATGATGAACTCTTTCATTTTTGTGTTCATCTAACACAGGAGGGGAAGAGAATAGACTTTGTTGCTTTCTCATTTGAATCATTCCAACATATATTGATCCCTCTCCAAAGATTTCCTTAGTGTGATATCAATTTGATGATAGCAAGGCTGATGCCATCAGGATTTTTTTTAAATCTGAGATACACTGTAAAGTCTTCTCTAAGCTTGCATTTCAGACTTGCAGTTGTTATCTGTTCTCTTGCAGCTTTGCCAGTTTTATGAGTACTGTCTAAAGGACGTCACTTGGGGGAGAAAGAAAATCAGCCTACATCCTTACTATAAGCAGTTCTGCTTCATTTGTGCCTGTAAACCTTCTGCCATGAGGAAGGAGAACAACAATAATGACCATTGGACCCCCTGTCAGGGCACTACAGAAATTATGATTATTGTCTTAAGAGACCTATTCTGGACATAGGAACCTAATCAGGACAGCTTCATGCAGTTCATATGCCAAAACTTAACTTAGGTTATTAACTTATGGCTAAATGTGATGATTATGTACATTTAAAGTAATTGGTTTGCATAAACTACTTTTAAGTTAAAATTAACAACACAGAAGCACTTTTAGTGAGATAAGGATTAGTTTTATATTATTGGCTTGCTTTATTCAGACCAAACATCAGTTGAGATGTCACTAGAGCAAAAATAAATAGATTACTTATTTAATTAATAAATAATGACAGAAGACAGTTTTAAGATAATCAGTACAGAAATACAGTCAAAGAAAAGCAGTGAACATACTTTTAACCACTTTCTTATGTTGGAAACACATTTGTAGTAAATTGATGTCTGAAGCTGTGTAGTTTGTGAGAGCAAACTTGGTGCCATTACAGGAATTTAACACCCAACAGTGGGCTTGATTGTTTGGGACTGGAATAAAATCCTAAAAGTTCTTAGATCTTACTGTCAAGATTTATACCACCATGACCCATTACAGATATTTAATGAGGAAGAATTTGCAGAACTGTTCCATGCTATATAGAACCTACACCTATAAATAGAAGTGCAGGAGGAAATCATAAAACCTTTTGACATTACTGAGCTGGAGGGAATTCTGAAGAGTTGAAAGACAGGTAAGCCCTGGTTCTGATGCTCTCCACACAGAGTTTTACCAAATAGTGAGAACATTTTTATAGGACTTTATAAGAATAGCCAATGAAGCCCTAATGCAAAGGAAGACCCCTGCTAGCTGGAAAAGAGCACATATTTCTGTTATCCTGAAGTCATGGAAAGTCATGGACTTGCCCTCATCATATAGCCCAATTGCTGTTTTAAGCTCTGACTCTAAGTTGTTTATGCTAGCCTTAGCCCACAGACTGTCCAGATATCTCCATAGTTTAATGCATTAATACCAAAAGTAATTCATACAGGGTAGAGAAACCTTTGATAATATAAACAAAGCAATTTTGTAATAGAGGATACATTTCTCTACAGATCTTCCTTACTTATCATTATTTTGACATTGAAAAAGTATTCAGTTTCAGTAAACTGGCAACATCCTTTTAGAACCCTGCAGATGTTTTTCTTTCTAGTATCCTTCATAGATCTCTTGCATACCATCAATTACAATTTAGAGGGCAGAGTGAAGATAGGATTTATTTCTCAACCTTTTTGAGTTAACCAGGGGATTATCCAAGGTTTCCCCCTCGTGCCCTTTTGTTTGCACTTTATAAGAGCTTTTAGCAGTAAAACTATGGTTTCAAGGGAATAGACATATATTTCTAAGACTAGAAAATTTACTGATGATCTACAGATTTACCTGGAGAAACCTGAGAAACAACTTCAACCTCTGTGGGTCAAATTTGTACATTTGGTGGGCTCTCAGGATACAAATTAAATACAGATAAAGGTAACTGAAACACACCATTACCCATTGTAGTACAGCATGCATTGAAATAATAAAATATCGGTTGTCCAATAAATTCCAAACTCTTTATATGGAACTTATTGGTGGACAGATGTTTTATTATTTTAATTTGTGCTGTACTTCAACGGGTAATAGTGTGTTTCAGTAGTTAAATTTCATCTTTAGTTCTTAGTTCATTAAATATAGATAAGACAAGGGCTACTGCAATAAATTTTACCCAATCTTCAAAACTTCCAAGATAAATTCTCACATCCATGGAGACATCAATAGATAAACTTTGGGGGTTCTTATATTAGGAGACATTGATGTTTAGTCCAAAATTCAACATATATGCAACACTCTTACCCAGAAATGTAATAAATGCCATCAATTATGGGTAAACTGTTTTCTCGACTTTCAGCAGCAAATTTTAGCAACTCTGGTATTCATACTATCACATATTTTGTATGTCACATAGGCATTATGGTTTCCTCCAATACTGTCTTATTTAAAGATAAACCTCTCTAAACAAAAGGCAGAGTTTATCCAGTCTCAGAAAAAACAGAGAGGCTTGAAGGTCTCTAATAATCCCAGAGGAGAGGCCTCGGTTGGCAGTGCCACACCCAGAGACATACCATTAGGCTACTCTTTGTAAAATTTTTCACAATCTTTTAAGACTGGATTATCAAGTAGGAAGGAAAGATATTGTTTTTAAGAAGGGAGGGGTAAGGATACATTTCTTATATTAATCTGGCAAAGGGATCCATATATCATGCAAGGTTCTTCCCTATGGTTGAAGTCCCTATGTGCAGAGATTAGGACTCTTTTTATGCAATCTGGTTTGAGGCAATGGAGATCATTGATAATCTATATCATTGATGGCTTCTGTTGGACTAACAAGGTAAAGCACCAGCTCAGAGGGTGGCCTGACATTCTGGGAACACTTTTTATTTCTTATAGAAGCAGGGGCCCGGTATAAAATTTATACAATAATGGAGGCAGATTTCCTGGATTTGGTTAAATTAACAATGGAAGCTAGAAGTCCCAGACAATGGAAAAACAAGTAATTAGTAAGATATTTAAACATTTACTAAAGAATGAAGTGATAACCTGAATTCCTTGAAGAGAAATTGGGAAAGAAATTCAGCGATATTTGTCTAGGAACATGTCGATCATGAATGTTACAGTAAATCTGACCACTTCACAAATAAAGAGGCAATTCAGCACAATCATAGTTGGGGAATTCTGTTTCAGTGAACCCATTTTACATTTGGACTTGTATTGGTAATCTAGTTCCCACATTTTTGGACACTCTTTAGTAAGCATTATAACAGAATTTGCAGACTATTATACACATTCAAGTAAAAGACATGGCTTTAAACACATGAAATGTTTATAGGTGGATGATGTTTTTTTCTTTTTTATTATTCCAATTTGAAGTCTACAGTAAACTCTGTCTTTACAAAAGTGTAGATGGTGTTGTAATTAATGGATATAGAAAAAGAGAAAGAGAAACCTGAAAGGAAAGGGCTTGGCATAGGATGGACAGAGATTAAATTCAAGTACAGGGACAGGTCCAAGTGCTACTTAGGTATGGTTTTACATCATACAGAAATGATTTGTGTTTATTCATTAATATAATGTTATATTTATGTAATAGTGTTTGCCTTCTTCCTGAATGACGACTCGGTAGCTGGTTAAGTATGCATGACATGATATTTAAGAAATCATCTGCAGATGTCTGCTCCTCTATATGAAATAATCTGTGTAATCTGTGGTTTGTCAAAATTCAGTGCCCCTTCAAACCCCCAAGAACACAGCAGCCTATGCGGAATTGCTCTCAGAAATTCTATACAACTATGTCAATGGCTGCATATAAGTTACTGTACCTATCAGAAGTAAGCCCAGGACAAGATCTAGAAACAAACCACCCTAGTGGCATCCCAAACTAAATAGGATGTACAACAAAAGGAAAAAATGATGACTAAAATCAGGAAGGGCAATTCCCACAAAGGTAAACATTCATCGAACTAAACAGGCAACTAAGATATTTAATTCATTCAAGCAAAGCCAGCTTTGAGATTAAGCTAGTCTCCCAGGTGAAAGATAACCCTACACCTTCTACAGCTATGTCAGAAACCTCAGAGGCAGCACACAGCAATATGTAGAATTGTTTGGTTAATGGTGCCACATTCACTGAGCCTGGCAATACAGCAAACCTGTTACCAGACAGATTCAGTTCCAGCTTTACCTCCCCATTCCCAATACCCCCAAAAAATTACCTTCGAACATAACCCTTCCAAGTATAACTAGGGAGTATGGCTGCAATCACTAAAGCCAAGATCACTGCCACAATGGGCCCCAGTAACATCCCAGGATGCTTCCTGAGTAGAGCTAAATATGATTTATAATGACCCCTGGAGTTGTTATTTAACTATAGTATTAAAACAGGTTTGTGCCATATGAATGGAGGATTGCAACTATCATCCCCTTTCATAAGGGAGAACCTTCAACAGATCTTGGCAACTACAGACCAATTAGTCTGACAAGTCTTATTTGCACAGCCATGGAAAGAATTATCATGGAAATTATCAGCAAGGACATAGGAGACCTCCAGACAGTAGATTTATCTCAGGAGGGCTTTGTCAAATGAAGGTCATATATATCTATATCTATCTATCTATATATCTATAAATATTTATATATATATATATATATATATATATATATATATATATATATATATATATGGGTTGCTATCAGATCACTGAAAGCTCATTTCACCGAAACCAAATCACTGAAAACTTATTTCGCCTAAAACTCATTTCGCTGAAAACTCATTTCACCAAAATAGTACAGGCAGTGTATATGCCCTTTTCCCCACTGTAGTGCGACCCTGGAGTTAGAATATATAAGTAGGGGGGTGTGGGGGGTGCGTAGCCCCCCACCTAGCTTAGTTTTATACTGTCCAGTTCCTATTAACTAGGCTGTGCCCCCCACCCCCCCCTACTTATATATACTAACTCCAGGGTCACACTACAGTGGGGAAAAGGGCATATACACTCCCTGTACTATTTTCGGCTAAATGAGTTTTCAGCTATTTGGTCTTGGTGAAATGAGTTTCGGTGAAATGAGCTTTCGGCGATCTGATAGGAACCCATATATGTATATATATATAAATATATATATATATATATATATATATATATATATATATATATATTATATGCCTATGAACCTATAATTTTAAATAATTTTTTTTAAATGTTTACTGGTAGTGTTAATGGTTGCGATTGCTAACACTACGCAACTATGATTGAAGAAAAACATACTTACATCTGTTAAGGCAGCATTGATGTAGTTGTTACTTTCTCCATCAATAGAAATGAGGAAAGGAAGGCATCGATCTGGTGGTAACACGTCCATGCTGCGGTTCTTCTCACGATTCCTAGGTAACAATGCTATGCTGCATTCTTCGACATCAAGTTGTGCAGTGACTGAGTTGAGTGTCTAAATAATAGATACAATAATATTTTAATCCTCCTAACATCATTACTGTCATATCATGTATATAGAAACCTAATACTGCACTGCTCGATCCACATAATTTCATTTGGTTTCCATGTTGGAAGACTCCTTTTATAATAGTATTATATAAAGAAGACAATTCAAAATTGTATTTTATAGTTACCCCGAAACACACATGCAAACTTGTGTGTGAGAACATGGACACACACACACACACACACACACACACACACACACACACACACACACACACACACACACAGACTCACTCACTCACTCACTCACTCACTCACTCACTCACTCACTCACTCACTCACTCATTCACTCACTCACCATCAAAAAAAAAAAGAAAAATTCACATACTGATATACTTCTTAAGGAAGACTTAAAAAGCAAACCATAGTGTTTTCAAGAAAAGGAAACCACAAATAATACCTTGTAATATCCATAAAATAAAATATACCCAGCCAGAAAGAACTCCAAGTGGTGGAGCAGCACCGTATCACTGCATGTTTCACTTTATGTGTGTACATCACTATGCTCTCCCAGTGGAATGGAAATCGCCCTTCCACATTAGGAGATTACGTCATGGTGTACAAGAATGAGCAGGCAGCTAAAACTCAAGACTGAATCCCATTCAGCTGTACCAAGTATAGTGTGCAGATTATAAATCAGCTTATGCAGATAGACATATCACATAGTCTAAAGCCTAAAAGTATATCATACAGCCTGAAGTAGTTTGAAATAGTTTAGTATAAGGTCCATATGTATTTATAATGTTGAGAATGACACCTAAGAGCATTTCTTCGTGCAATAATAATAAGCTCCCACATTTTACAATGTTATACCATGTAAGTTGACATGATCTACAACATAAGAAAATGGTCTATTTAAAAGTGTGGCAAGGACATCCAGTGTCTTCTGCATTTCTACAAACTGGTGCCACCCGCAATTTAAATTTGATTAGCAAAATAAAAAAGCATCTCCTTAAAGTTGAAGATCAAGAAAAAATAAGAAAGATCTTGTACAGTTAAATTACCACACACTCAATACTTCAGTGCAGCAACTGTGACCACAAATGCATTATTGTCAGTCATAAAGCAGTTTACTATACTTCCACAACAAAAGTACCTGCCAATTGCATCCCATAAAAACTTATAGCTGCGGCAGTTTCCTCCTTTGCCCACCTTGCTATGGCTCTGCATCTCCTGCAGAAAATTGGTAATCATAGTTCACTATAACACAGGCTGAAATATTTATATAAAACATGTTGCTTATCAGTGGGGTGAGGAATAAATGATGCAAGTTACCTAGGGTTTCTAAAGCAGATTTACTGATATGCACTGCACAGAAGCTGGCTAAGCCCACTGCTATGATTTATTCCTCACTTTGACACTTTAGTTATATATTTACCTGTGTTTTTTTATCAGATAAACTAGCATTGAATCTCTTTAGGATTTGTTCCTTCACTAGTCCTATCATGATATTGTGATTTGACTGCAGTAGTCACCTTTGTTTTGGACTTTGTATTGCATGGCTGGCTGCTGACTGACCCAAGACTTTAGCATTACATTTTTCTAGCTTTTCCTACTTGTTAGTCTTCACCATTTTTTTTCCTGCAATATTTTATCATACCTTTACTGGGTCACATGGCAATGCAATCTCATGAATGTGATAACTGAATTAAGCCATGGGATTCTAGGTGTCAGGATTTTAATTTTTTTCACAACCTTGTTTGATTTAATAATGGCTTGAAGAAAAGTGACAACAAAGGGAAAAACAATCAGTCTTATTCTTCACGTTTGCTTTTTCCTGCATCCTTTTAACACAACTTAACTGTCCAAGTGTGTACTGTAATAACCATAGAATGAATAAAAAAAATTAAGCTACACGGTTTTAGATGCCTTGACATACATTTCAGATCTCGGTATCAGGAACAAAGCCAAAATATTTTGGAAACAAAGGTGGAAAACACAGAAGGATTCTAAATATCGTTACTATGCAGCTGAGTTGCTAGAATAAACAGGTTTGCATAGCAATTATAAAAACAGAAACAGCATCATTTCGTAATAACTGAAACTCTGTATGATTATTTAGAAAACAACCAAGTCTATAATGAACAAAGAAAATATGACATAAAGCCAGGGACAATCAGAGCTATCAACATATTTGCTTAAAAATCAGAGACAAAGGCAACAATTAAGTATTACTCAAATTCACTTAAAATATTATAAGAACAACAAGCGTTGCATCACTGTGCATTTCTGAATAATAAGTAAAACAACTGTAATATCCAGCATGATTTACCAGAGAAAAATGACAAATTTTATGAGTGACAGGGCAGAAATGTGGTGCAATAGCAGGATCATTCTGCAGAATCAGAGTTCAGGCAACATTTCTTGGTACACCATTTGCCTGCACATCTGTCCAGCACCTCATATATCTGGTTCTCTGTCATAATTACAAAAAATAAAAAAATAAATAATAAAAAATAAAACGTTTGCCCATGCTTTCACCAAGTGCTGCTGTTCCTACATACTTCTCTTAACCATTTCAATATCCACATGCATCCTACTCCTTGTCATGTGATGGCAGCGAATAGCAAGTTCCGTGAATTACCTGGCTAGTCACTTCCCAGTACGTTCAACTCCTTGGCATTCATTGCAAGGAGTAGAAAGTTGGCTCCAATCCAACAGCATATGCATTTGGCTAAGAGTATGTTTTGTCCTTTACTTTTTAAATCAAGAAAGGAGTGCATTTCTTTAGAGGTCCTACCATCGTTTTGAAACCACTTAGGCTGTGGATGCAAAAAAAAAAAATCCATTTTCAAGTACAGATCTAATGATGCCTTTATATAGAGGAATTAATACTCAGCTATATTTAGAATCAATGCATCTTAATAATGCCTTAATTATGTCATAGTATTTTCTTTAGCTGTCACCTAGAATGCTCTGCAAACCTCAAATTACAAAAATCCCAAGATCGTTATATTTTGCACATGGAGAGACCAATTCATTATTGATATCTTACGAATATTCTACACTGTCCTTTCCTGAATAAGTTCCCATAAATTATATAATGCTAAATTTCACATAATTGTTATCTGCCCATATTGTTAGTTTGTATACATAATTTTGGAGAACGTCTCAGTCTTTTAGAGCTATAACTAAGCTAGCAATTTTAAATAATCTGCATAGTTAGACATCCAGTAATTGTTGCTAGTTGGTATAATGAAAATAAATGCATAGAATAAGGACGAGCAAAAAAATTAATAAATAATGACCCTAAAGCACTTGGCAAAGTGGACTAGATTTATGTGATATAACATTAGGTTTAAGGTCTTCAGATATACCATCTCCATATTTAAGGGTTCCAGTCATTTTCATCCAGTGTGTTAATAGAAGACATTAGGAGCAAAACTGAACACCTTTGCCAGTTCCAATTACATAGCATTAACCAGAATATGGTTGTGTTCTGCTGTTGTCTGTGTACAAGGATATTAATTTTGTTGTACAAGATCTACCACTAGATAATCCATGCTAGAGAATGTCAATGTTTTCAGAGAATATTGTGATGTTTCATATATGTTAACAGTTCCATTAAAAATGGTAAAAGTTCTTAAGAATTATTGGTTGGCAGTTACCAGACATGTCAGATCTACCTCCCTTATGTAGCAGGATTACATGTACAGATTTCCACTTATTCAGAACATATCTGGTGGATAATGATTTCTGGAACAGAGGTGTTAATAATGGGATTAGAACGGTATGTAATTTATTCAGGATGTAACCATTTAAATTGTCAGGCCCTGCTGCAGACGCTTTCTTACTTTACTTTATTGATTCAACAACCCAGTCCATATGTATATATTAGAACACTTTACCTCAGTATCTTTTTTATTTGTTGATATTTGCTCTAGGGATTAATAATATACCACATCAAATGTCCAAGCTAACTCATTTGCTATATCCTTTACATCAGTTAAACACCTGGTACCAGTATAAAATAGATAGTTACTAGTTCCCCATACCCATGTTCCTGGTATGTTTGAAAAAAAAGAGATTTCTTATTATCAGTTGTATTCATATGTTCTTTTTGTTTTCTTATCAGTCATTTATATATAATGCTATACTTGTCTTATACAATAAAACCGTTTTTGACATTTGGCTGTCTTTCCAGTCTTCTGTCTCTTAAACTTTACCCTTCACAATTTTGTAAAGTTTTTATCCCATTGCAGATTTCTATTTTACTTTCAATATGACTCTGAACATTACAAGGAACTGGTAAACATTTTTGATAAAGTGGGCAGTGACCTTATGAAAATGATTATAAAATGCAATACTATTCAAACAGATCAATTAGTAAAAGAGATGGACTTGCTGAATAATTCCATCAAAAATGACCTCTTATTTGAATATTATGAAAGCAATTAAATATGTTCAAATAAGTGGACAATTCATGTAGTAATATTTTCAACAGAAAGTTGGCGAAATTTAGGAGAGGTTTGGAAGCCTATGCAAAAAATGAGGTATGTCCTAGGCCCGTAGGTTACTATGGTGGCCATTCCCACTGTCTAGGTAATGGTCCAATCACCAATCAACAGGAAGACGTCACAACACAAGGAAATAAAAATGCAACATTCCAGAGGCTTCCCCTTCAGAAGTCAGGAGATCAGAGAGAGTCAGCAGCAGAAAGCAACATGGGGAAGATCAACAGATGAGCAAGGAGAATTACATTCAACAAAGAACCCAACCCACAAAGAATTACAACAAACAAAACAGTTATAGGCAGCAACAATTAGCTAGAAGGACAGATGAAAGCCACAACCGATGAAAACTGCAAATAGTAAACAATACTTTTAAAGACTTTAGCTTGGTTAATTATTCAGATAAAACAGTTACTGAATTTCATGCTAATGTGTTAGCTAAAGGACTTTCCTTTGTCACAGAAAGACGGGTGAACTTAGAGACAATTTTAGATGTCAAATTATTTGTAAGGACATCAAATCTAGCATTATGGTTTTCTGAAAACAGTAATAGCAACAGCATGCTGAAGTTAAGCCGTCCTAGTTGTTTAAATCCCCCCTTGAATGTTCAAATGCAAATGTTTGAAAAAATGTGTGAACATGATATAATATGTATTTTGTCAAAACCAAGTGAAAAGAAAAGCTTCAATCAATCTAAAACTGAGAAGTTAATGTTAAATGACATGTGTAATGATTCTTCTATTAGAGTCATAAAGCCAGACAAGAGGTGAGGTTTGGCTATACTGAATAGCATTCAATACATAACTTAAGTGAAACGTATGTTGAATGGTGAAGCTTACACTGAAAGTTCTTTAAGTGAAATCAGTAGGCCATACAACCTAATAGATGTCTTTAAGATATGCTGATGCAAGGACAATTGGCCAAAAGTGAGTATGAATATATATATATATATATATATATATATATATATATATATATATATATATATATAATGATAAGCCACTAGAGGCAGGGATATTTGGTATCCCAAACGTAGATGAAAATGTAGATGATCCTCCTTTTTGGCCTACTATAGGTCCAAAACTTATTATATAGCGAGATATATGGATTACTTGGTCAAGAGTAGTGTTAATAGAATAAGTCAATTTGTAAAGATTTCTGGCATTTCTTAGGCTGAATAGATGAACTAGAGTTTGATGAAAATGTAATTTTTTTCACTGTTGATGTAAATATTTTGTATTCAGTAATACGACATATGCTGGGGTTGCAATGATTTGGAGAGCAGTTAAAAGAGATAACAGAAATGGACATAGATAAACTATATGTGGCAATAATTCTGATGGAGTTGGTATTAAAAAACAGCTTCATATATTTTGACAAGCAATATTTTAGACAAGCTACAGAAGCAGCTATGGGTGCTGCCTGCTCCTCAGATTTTGCAAGCTTGATTATGGCCTAATGGGAGGAAAATTATTTACTTAAAAGTGAATTTGGTAACTCCTGGTCAGGGTATATACAGTTTTTGGATGACATTTTTATTTTGTGGAGAGACACTACAGATAAATTAACCAAATTTTTGGAATTCATCAATAATACTGTGGACTTTTTGAAGTTTATTCAATTCAGTTCAAACTGAAAGTGTCAACTACTTAGATGTGGAAATAGGAAAAGATAGAGCACAGGCTAGATTTGTTTCTACTATTTACAGAAAATCTACTTTCTCTAACAATTGCCTCAACTTTCTCAGTTACCATCCTACATTTACTTATTTATTATTTATTTATGTATTGACATTTGTTGACCAGGAAAGTCCACTGGGTCAAAAAATTCCCATTTTCAGTAGAGGCCTGGGGAGAAAAACTCCACAATTACAGAGAATTTTAAAATTTCAGTTTATACATTGCAAAATTCTTTCAGAATTACAGAAGAAAAATGTAAAAAAATATAAAGCTCCAACAATTACAGACATTTTTAAATTTCGGATCAGACATTATTAATTGTAGCAGAGTCATAAATGAAGAAAACATAGACATAAGGCTGACATGAACCAAGTAAAACTTTTCAATCAGTATGCCTTGGTCTAAGAAAATTATGTTTGAACATACATGAAATATTCTGTGGATAGTAAAAGTTAAATTAAATAGTAATAGAGGGGAAACAGAGGCTTACAGAAAGGAAAAAGATTTAAGTACTAAGAGATAAAAAAGGAAATTGCTAGTCTAAGTAGCCAAAAGATAATTTAAGGTGGTTTACTCATGTTAATATAGGAATGGACTTGGTTTTTGAGGTATAGTTCTTTCAGTGCTTTTCTGAATGTTATTATAGAGTCTAGTTGAGTGATAGAGTAAGGAAGGGCATGCTATAGTTTAGCAACTGCATGGGAATAAAGGTATTGTCCAAATCATTTGCTGGGTTTAGTTACAGTTAGAACTTGTTATTGGAAGACCTAAGGTTATGATTTAGGGTGTAAATTTGTATTATTGTTTGAAGGGATGGGCAGTAATTAGGGTTATAAAGCAATTTCTGGGTAAGCGTAAGCTGGGTAAATTGTAGGTAATGGAGGAAATCTAGCCAGTTTATAGATTTTATGGCCAGGTAGTGATGAGTGCGAGTTGGCATACTGGAGAAAACTTAGCTATCTTATAGTAGCATGACTGTAATTTGTTCAAAAGAGATGTGTGTAGGTTAGTAAAGTCGGGGCTACCATACAGAAGAGAAGGCAGAAGAGGACTATTTGCTAGTGTAAGTTTGGTGGCTTTGCCCAAGTAGAGCTTGTGCCTACAGAGTTACCAAGATTAAAATGGGTCTTTTTAATTGTGCTGAGTATGTGATGTTCATATGTACGTTTGTCATCAATGGTTATGCCAAGTAGTTTCCTGTTCTTTACAATTTCAACTTTTGCATTGTTTTGTGAGAAAATGTTAATGTCTAGAAGGGATTTGGATGAGAAGAGAAAATGTTTTGATTTTTTGGGATTCAGTAAGAGTTGGGCCTCTGTAAACCAGGATTCAATGGCAGGGAATGTGTTTTGCGTTGTTTAGGAGATCTAAGCTGTTGATAGCAGATGTGATTATGGCTGAATCATCTACATATTGTATAAGTGTACTGTGCAGGGATGCTTTATGGAGATTGTTAATAAATATATTAAAAAGCAAAGGCCCAAGGATAGACCCTTGGGGACTCCAGTGTTGTTATTTAGATATTTGGATTGCTTGGTAGCCACTCGACAGATTGTTTTCTGTTATTTAGATAGCTATGGAACCGGGTTGGGGTATGTGGGTGGTAGTTTATGGTCTCAAGTTGTAGAAGTAGTTTAGAGTTGGACACTGTATCAAATGCTTTTGATAGGTTGGGTAGTATAAATGATGTAAGTAGGCCAGTATCAAGAGCTTTGTTGACAGTGTTGGTAAATTAAATTAAGGCTGTAGTTGTGTTGTGAGTAGGACAAAAGCTGTGCTGGGTGGGTTCAAGTAACTTATTGTCTGTAAGATGTTTTAGTAGTTGTGAATGGATACTCTTTTTTAGGATTTTAGAGAGCAGACAAAATGTAAAGATGGGGAGGTGGTTAGATAGATCACTGGTGTTACCACCTTTGTGTAGGGGAGTTATAATAGAGTTTTTTCCAGAGTTGTGGGGCATAGGACTCAGTGATAGATCGATTAATGAGAATGCTAATAGGGAGAGCTATGGAGTCTGCTGCAAGTTTGAAGTTTTCTTCTGGGAGGGCATCTGAAGTAGTGGAGCAAAGCTTTAATTTTGAAAGCAGTATGCGTACTAGAGAGGTGGGTACAGGTTGTATATTAAAAGGAGGAAAAGATGGCATATTGTCTGAATTGCAATTGTAGTAGGGAGAGATTGGATTTGTGTGATGATTAGAGAAGTTATTGTTGTTACCATTCAAGTTTGTACTTTTATTGGTTTGTGAAGAGAAATCATTGACAAGTTTTTGGATAGTTTCAATAAAATGAGTATTGAAAGCTTGGGCAATATCTTGTGGGTCTTTGTCAGTTGAAGTGGAGGGGTTGTAATGGGTACCAGGATTAAGAAGAGAGGAAACAGACTTTCAGAACATCTTGGGGTCATTCTGTTGGGTAGAAAGCTTAGTGGCAAAATAGTTTTTTTTTTGTCACAGACTACCTGCTTTTTGGCAATGTTGCATAGTTGCTTATATTTAAATTGATTTTGTGGGGTTTTATTCCTAAGCCATTCTTCCTGTGCTTTATCCCTGGTAGTAAGTAACTGTTTAGTTTATTTATTTATCCAAGGGGCATGATTACACTTAGTTTGTTTGGTACATATAGGGGCAATCCTGTTAAGAGTATCAAGAAAGGGTTTGTTGAAGGAGTTAACTGCTTCGTCTAATGGTAGAGTTTTGATAGGGTACCAGTAGAAGGATTTTATAGTATCTAGAAAAGTTTTTTGATTGAAATGGCTGAGATTCCTGGTTGTACGTAGTGTACGTAGTTTGTCTGTTTGTGTATCGGGTCTGTGTGTGTAAGCTGGTAAATTTTCACTGAAAATATTTGGAAGGGTACCTGACTTGGAGAAGTTTTGCGGGTGTGAGACTATTCAGTCTAGGGTTGACTCAGTTTGTTAATTAACTATGCGTGTGGGGTCTGAGATAAGTTGATAAATTTATATAGATTTATGCTATTTAGTGGGGAGTGGAGGATGACAGTTTGCCAATTACATACCAGAAAAAGGTTGTAGTAAAAGGGCAGTTAGTAAGGTTCATAGGTGTGAACTAGGTTAATGGCCCTGGAGCCTTTACAAGCCTAGCCCATAGGAGTGCCCTGGCATTGTGCCACCCAATGTCAGTTCCCAGTGCCCCTATCAAGTAGAGCCACTGGAGTGATCCCCGGGGTGAACTTTCTATTTTCCATCCATGCATCAAGATTTCTCTTGAAGAGGGTGAGTGAGGTGCTCTGCATGACATGCATGGGAAGTCTATTCCAGAGCATGGGCAGTCTCTAAGTTATGAACCTGACCTTCCAGCATGTTCTGTTGATTGTGGTAATGAGGTTGAGGTCTCTGGAGCATGTGCTGTGGAGAGATTTGAATTTCTTTAGATGTAGCATTTCTAACAGATCTAGGTCAGACATGGTTTTGTAAGTTAAGCAGAGATCGCCTCTTAGTAGATGGTATTAGACAGAGAATAGCTGGAGTTTTTTTTAGTCTGTCCATGTAGGACATGTGCTTAAGGCCTGGGATCCTCTTTGTGAGGTACTTTTATGGCCTTTCCAGCTGTTGCATGTGTCTAGTGAGGTGCATTCCAAATGGGCCATTATACTCAATGATTGGCCTAATGAGGGAAGAGTAGAGAGAGATGATGACCTCTTTCTTCCTGGATCCAAAACCCTTGGTAATTAGATGTGCCACATAGAAGGACTTTCTGACCACAGTGGCAATGTGGTGGTTGAAGAAGAGGTTAGCAAGAATGGTGTGTGTGTGTGTGTGTGTGTGTGTGTGTGTGTGTGTGTGTGTGTGTGTGAGAGAGAGAGAGATACAGATATATAGATATAGATATTTATACACACACACACACACACACACACACACACACACACACACATACACAAACACACACATGCATACATACATATAAAGATATATATATATATATATATATATATATATATACATATATATATATATATATATATATATATATATATATATATATATATATATATATATATGGATATACAAATGACATACATAATGCACTGACTTTGTCCCCAGTAACCCAGCTTTGGTTCATGGCTTAGAAGACATAAATAAGGGATGGTGAGAGTGAGTCGACAATTTCAGCTCACCCAACCTGGAGAATAAGCCAGTTTAAAGTTGTATATTAATCTAGCAACCACTTGGGCCCTTATAAGCCTAGCTATGCAGCCCATTTATACTGGGGGTGATTTGCTGTCTGCCTCTGTCCATCAGAGACATAGGCAACAGATTATCATCAGTTGATTTGACTTGAACTTTGCTTGCAACATAAATACGACATGCTGACAAGACAGGTTTGTGACTCAAAGAATCCCCAAGCTCTTGTACAGGCTCTCCATCCATATGGATCTATGTCCATCTCTACCCCTATTCAAATGTAACCTTGACCAATAGAAGGGAAATTACAAATTCATCCCTAAGCTAGTCCTTTCATCTGTTACAGACAGAGGCCTACAGTAAACATCCCCTAACTAACATTGGATAGGTAATCATGTATTATTTCCCAAGCTGGCCCCATGTTCTCTTACAGACAGAGGCTGATAGTAAAGATTCTCTAATGAACACACCCCCGCATAACTTTTTAGCAACCTCCTAACATAACCCTCCTTACAAACATGCCCCCCTATTAAGACCCACATGTTACCAAGGGATGGAGTTGGGTTTTGGTTGCATGGCTAGGCTTATAAAGGCCCTAGTAGCTGTTATCATAGTATATGCCTATGAACCTATGATACTGAGTAAAGAGGCAATCAGTGTAGAACAGTGTGTTCACTTTCTGCATCCTTTTTGTAAAGAACCTTTGTGGATGCTCCAATTGCTGCATGTGTCTGGTCAGATCCTTAAAAATATCAGATCTAGATGCCATGCCATTGCATATAAGTTGAGCAACATAAAAGGCTCAGTGGTTCCAGTAAAGCAATCACCACCGTGCAGGTAAAGGCATGCAGACAATTAATAGGACAGTATACTGTGAACATGCGTTTGATCCCGCAAAGCCAATGATGATAGCCCTCTGCTGCATATGTGTGTATGTATGTTTAAGCATCTACACCTTGGAAGGTGGCATTGCTAGGCCTTCTGCAGTGATCTGGTTGTTCATGTCAGACACCAGGAGCAAGGTTAGGCCATAAGCCTTACATACCCTGATGCCTGCAGGTATGATGCCTCTGTGAATTAACCGTTGCCCCTCAGGTAGAGAACAGAATGAGAATGCCTTCTACCCTGAAAGGAAAGAGTTGGCCAATGGATCACAGGGACCTGATGGTCATCAACTAGCAGGGGAAGCAAAAAAATGTGCTTAGTATTTCTGGGGTTTCATTTGATAACAGAAGCATTAAGTCTGAATATTCCATTTCACCACCTCATCCTCACAGCAACTTTTTTATAATAACAACATTTTCCAGTAAATCACATCATGATGCTAATGGGATAATAGTCACTCTTATCTTTATAGTATGAGTATATTTTCTTTATTTACATTTTTGATGCCTGAATAGCCAAATAATTATAATATTCATATTTGTATGATGACCCAAGCCTAGCTGTTGACCAAGGAAATCTAAAGCAAATTACTAACAACATGGCAATAAAACAAGGTTACAAGTTCTCTTTAAAACAAGTAGGACAAGCCTATATTATTATTTTGGTAATGAGCCTAGCCCAGTCACACACACACATATATGTTTTATTGTCACATCATGCTTAGAATTGGCAGAAAAGATCTATAGAAATGGAAATCCCAATAGTCAAATTAGGGGGCAACCATTAAATGTTCGCCCAACACATATTCCTGCTTACAAATGTTGCAAGTGACAAAACTACTACAAACACAGTAGTGCAGGGCATACCTCTTAACCTTCACGCACAAGAAATCTGGACAAAGAAAAAAATAATAGGGGACAAAAGCCCAAAAATAGGAACAGAATTTAAATATCGCTCTAATGAACTTATAACGTTGATAGAAAAAATGTTCTTGCATTAATGTGGATTTTTTCAAAAAGAAGTGAAGTCTGAAACTCAAATGTCATTATTTAGTGACTTCAGTCATTATTGATTTTCCAGAAAGCCATACATTTTATGAGGAGCAGACCAATATGAGGCAAAAATCTGGACCTTCTGAGAAAATCCTGACAGAAGACAAGTATGCAAATGTATGTTTGGCAAAAATATTATACTGCATTCGATTTGTCACAGCTGTAGTAAGCTTCATTGGGAATATTATTTTCTGCTCAGTATATTTATCAATTTAGCTATCCTTGATATGCATACCCTGCATGAAATCATAACTTCAGTCTGTGATATAGCGGCATGCAGCACAGGAAGCCAGCATAAAAAATAAATATGACTTAAAAAAATCTTAAAACCTATTATAGAATGTTAGCCCAGAAATAGTAGCCATGCCTGCGTGTAGTTGAATAAGGAAGTGAATGGGTGGAAAATATAATTAGAATATTTGCTGTAGCTTATTATTAACAAGGTTTCAAGCAAGGTTTTATTTTATTTTTTTAATTCAGTTGGTTTACATGTAACTTCAAACATATCACTACTGCTGCATTTCTGTTATAAAAAGGAATACACAAAAGAAAAATCAATAACTTGACTACACTTACCTGGAATTCCTCTCTCAGCTGTGAAGAGTTGCTTTGTGGATCTATCCTTAACATTTCTTTGTAAGCTGGTTTAAATTCACTGACAGGAATTACAGTATCACCACAAAGACAGGCTTCCAGAATAGCATCATGGATGAAAACATACTGCTCCTGAAAGGACAAAAGCTTTTTAAAAGAAATTGTTTTAACTAAAAAAAAAAAAAAAAAAAAAAAAAAACAAATTCACTTTATGTGTCATTTCATTCACCAGGTCAGCTATCAAAGTTTTTCCCTTGTGTTAAGCAAACTGATTCTTTGAGATAACTCATGAAATTTCTGAAGAGCTAACTGCAATTTCGGGAAAAGGAACATGTTTTTCTAACAATCAAAATGCCAACAACTTTCAGTGGGTTTTTTGTTCTATTTAATAAATCTCTTTTTGTTGAGTGCACTTTTGTTAAACAGTTATTTGAAATGGCATGCTGTTGAAATTGAACAAGTTGAAAAAAAATGCCATGATAAACAAAGCACTGCATTTCTTCATCAATAGGGAGACCCTCTTACACCCTTTACTCTGTTATAGCCAACTGTGAAACTGCCACATCTCATGGAAAAGAGCAATTTCCAAAATGGAGCCGTTCTGACAAAGTGCTACCTCATATAGTTATGACAAGGTAAAGCAGCGTGTAGCAAAAAGTGATTTGGCCAACAGTATGACTACCTGTTTACACTTTCCAACCACATATTGCTAAAGTAAGTGGCATGGAAACATAACACATTGTGACAAACAATGCTTAATGAAAGAAAACAACTTTTTAAATCAAGGAAAACATTCTTATGTAAAGAAAAACAGAAAAAAAATAAAGGTGAGAGAAATGGTAATAGCAGAAAAGCAACTCTGGAGGTAGCATCTTTAAAACACTACAAAGAGCTGTTAAACGTTTATTTTACCAGCATACCCTAGTCATGGTTAAAACTGTTTCAGGTATAACAATATAAACTTGAATGACATAATGAAGAAGGACTGCCTGTTGCAATTAATGAATCCTGAGAGTCACAATTACATTTACAATAGTCAAGAGTTGACAAATAAAGGACAAGTGTTGAAACCAATAGTTCATCTGTTCACCAAAACAGCTAAATCTGCCCAACTAAGTACCCGTTCAAGTTTATTAAAACCCTCTTCTAAATAGATAGGTTCAGTAATGACCGAATTTACTTATTTTGTCTATAGCACTTCAAGATTTAATGAACTGCTAACAGAACAGGGGGAAGAGTGATCAATTTTGGATAGTGTAAAAAAAATGGCCAAAGGAGTTATTTCTCTTCCCATGGTCTCAAACAGAGGCGTTTTTTAAAAAAGTTTACCATAACTGAAACCCAGTCCCTTGGGATACTTGGAAGATAATCAGTGTTAGGATTTAATCACCTTTGTGCCAATAAGGATTATGCACTAGAGGGCCAAATATGAACAAAATAAGGCTCCCTGCTGTCTTACATGTATCAATACTGTAGTGTCAAATGCATCACTTTGCAGTAACAGTTTTATAACAAATGCTGAATTAATATCAAACTTGCTGACTCAGGATTCCATTGCTTCCATCAGTAGCACTTGGGTGTATGCCAAAAGTAGAACCCATCTGGATTATGACAAGTTAATATTCTGGCTGTCTTTATTAGTAAAATAATGCCTTATAAAATTTGTCCCAGATGGGTTAGCCATCTGCCACATATAAATTTAAGATATTATGCATATCTCACAGGAAGTAAAATTTTGTTTCGAGTTAAGTCTTTTGCGCAGCAGCAACACGTGGGTATTTATGCATCTAACATTCACCAGGCAATAAGTTATAATTCCTACAGCACTTTATTTTATCTTTTTATTTAATAAAAGTGTTTAGATGCTTAAGCATAGCCATATAAATAAATAACAAGAAAACATGTGCACAACTCAAGTTAGAAGTAACAACAATAACTAAAATTGCAAGATGCAAAATGAATAAAAACCGAGATAAATAGAATGAAATCCCACTCAAAATTTTAGCCAACCAGAGGCACTGGATGTGCCCAATGTGGGTCTAAACAGACTTTTATTAAGAGAAGGAACTATATGAATTCCTTGTTGAACAGGTGTTAAAGCACTGGAACTGGTTGGATCTTTGAAACTTCATTATGAAAACAAACAAAAAAAAGTTTATGAACTGGGATAGTGGAGTGATCTACAGGGATCAGTTTCAGCCACAGTCCTGGACCATTCTGGATAAATGACTTATTTGGTTGGAGTCACACAGCAGGAAAATAGAATTGAATTCTACTGTATTAGAAGATAAAGGACCCAAACACATAGTAAGGAAACTTAAACCTCTGCACTAATGGCCAAACATGCAATATGGGAGACAACAAGATTTCCCTAAATGCACAGGTAATGTGAATTTTGATTGTGTTGTTTACGCTATCTTGCACAAAGTTCTATTGTGTTGCCTGACTCTGTGTGAACATAAAGCTCACTAGTCTGCAGTGGAAAACATTCTCTTGGTATGACCAACTATTTCCTATTCATCTTATATTCTCAGTAATTAATTTTTCATATTCTCATCTTATCCATTTTAAGTCCTTGGGGGCTAACATGGCAGCTGCACAGTGGAACAATGGAAATACTGGGGAAGTGATGCCATTCTACCAATTATACATTAACAGCTCATTGCTATTCAAAAACATGCATGCTGACTGGACAGCCTAAAATCAGTGTCTGTTGTAAATTGAGCAGATACCAAAAGAAAAATGTCTGGTCATTCAAGCATTGTTGAGTGGCCACACTTTCCACTGATATATGGTTGATTACCTACTCTTAATATATTTTACAAGGGATACTAGAAAATGAGGAAAAACAGAAACGTTTTACCCGGCAACCGCACATTTGCAAAATGTCTATGATTTTTCTCATATTTCTGCTATTCTATCTATAAGTGCATTTCTCTTTTCATAACTTCATGCTGGCATTTAACCTGGCAACAAAGACAAAAAAAGACTCTTGCATTAAGCTGATGTACTCTGTAAGAATTTGGACTTACCATATGCATGAGCAGTACATCAGCTTTCAAGGCAGAAAGCGGGAGAACATGAAATTTCCATTATACAATCAGATAATTTAAGAAGAGTTAGTGATTTCTTTCTTAAATAATGTTATTGTATAAAAGCAATAATTAATTCCTGTTTGTGATTATATCGGGATTTAGCCATGGTTGGCTTTTTTAATCACTCGGGCTTTGCCTTCGTGATCAAACCACACTAACAGAGGATAGATACAGATATACCCACATATAGTTGACTGCTACTTCAATATCAGCATGCACATCCATAGTCTGACATAACTATCAATGACATTCTATTCTGGAGATTCAGATAAGATAGTATGAATAAGTTTGTGGACCTCTGGGAAAATAGGTGTCAGAGACTTAAGTGACACTGGATAGTGTATTCTAATGAAACATTATAAGTAATGTCAATCTGAAATTATATGTAAGAAGACAGAATTCCTGGCACAGCAAACACTTTGTAGTGGACAGCAGCCTCACTCAGCTATTTTGCCCATGTGATAGGCTGTGCAGCCAGTTTGTCTTACCAAGTGAAGAACACTTGGAGTAGGACCACTTACAAAGATGACATTTCTTTGTTAATTAGATGTGGATGACAACTGAATGATCACTCAGTCTAGCTTTATTGAAACTGCAGTGATTCTGCTGGAAGCTGAGCTTAATTATACTATCTATATGAGCACTGTTTGTTGCCAGTTTTTGTATATGCTCTACCTTCTTATCAACTTTGTCTATTTTTAAAGATAATTTTTGTATAGCATTATTTTAAAGAAATCATTCTTTAATTAATTGGTATTTTTCCCAATACATTTAAAAACCTACATCTTAAAGTGGATGGTTATCTTTTGTCAGGAATTTTTTGAATTCTTAACTTTTGACAGACATAATTTGATACCAAGACAAAATATATATTTTTTTAATTAAATCACTGACCACATCACTTCTGATCAGGAATTCATGTCAAAATCATTCTAGTACAGAGGAACTAAAATCTGCTGCTCTCAAGTCACTATTTTGTCTGAACCTGGACAATGACCTTAATTAGGTGCTAAATTAGTTCTTCACTGCAGCACATGAGCCTGGACTCAGACTTATTCCCCATTTACTTCATCTTCGACATATATCCTTCAGACCTTATTTAATTAAATATAGAAATCCTGAGTTACAATTATTTAAGTAATCATTGCCTTATCAAAGAAGGGCTAATTCCCTACAACAGTGAAAAAAAGGTTTCACTGCGACCCCCCCCCCCCCCAAAGAAAGCAGTTAAGACTTTTTATATTCTGGAAAGTTACTGGAAACCATGTAATTTCACTGAAATCACATATAACAAAACCACATTCAGAATAAGTACTTATTTATTGCCACTTCCTTAAAAAGATTTTTAACCAAGAAAATGAAATGCCTTGTTTGGGGGAGGGGGCATTGACTGGCTAGAAAAGATGGATATCTGGCTCAGTTTTACATATACCGCAGGCATATTAAAATAGTTTTCACTCTTCGCTCCTTAACAACATAAATGCAAGATAAACAAGGAGTAGAAAGAATACTCATTTGAATCTCGAGGAATTGATGGACAAATTCAGAAGCATTCTGCCAACAAGAAGCTATTAATAAAGTTTGAGTGTCAGATCACAGTAGCCTCAGAGGTGAAGGCCTCCTATATAATGGCATCACAATAGTTAGAGAGACTGGAACAACTGGAAATGAGGTAGAAACTTTGAACTTGTGTTCTGACTGAGAGTGCTTCTCAATCTGGAAATATAGACCTGATAATTATATTTTTGGCACTTTAACTGTTTAGAGTTCTGCACTGTCTTAATTTTTGTTTGACTGAATTATTTATATATTTGCTGGCAGAATTTTGTTTTCTGATCTGTGCTGGAACTTTTTTTCTCACACCCTCCTACCATATTGCTGTTGTGTTCTTAAAGTTGGTAAAACTGGTCTAATAGTTATTGTGTTATCTGATTGTCTCAAGGATTGGCTTTTGTCTTACTGCTATAAAAATATTAACTTTTTGTAAATCCCTACATATCACTGCTAGAATCTCCTTGTGCTCTGACTGAGTGTGCTTCTCAAATAATCTGGAAGTATAGAACTGATAAGTATATTTTTTGGCACTTTAACTGTTCAGAGTTCTGTACTGTCTTTACTTTTACTTGACTGAATTATTTATATATTGGATGGCAGAAGTTTGTTTTCTGATCTGTGCTAAAACGTTTTATTTCTTTCACCTTTTCACCCTATTGCTGTTGTGTTCATAAAGTTGGGAAAACTGGTCTAACACCTTTTGTGTTATCTGATGGTCTCAAGGCTGAGCTTTTGTCTTGTTGGTATAAAAATATTAACTTTTTGTAAATCCCTGTATATCATTGTTAGAATCTCCTTGTGTTCTGACTGAGAGTGCTTCTCAAACAATCTGGAAATATAGAGCTGATAAGTATATTTTTTGACACTTTAACTGTTAAGAGTTCTGCACTGTCGTTATTTTTGCTTGACTGGATTATTTATATATTTGCTAACAGAATTTTGTTTTCTGATCTGCGCTGAAACTTTTTTCCTCTACCCTCCTACCCGATTGCTGCTGTGCTGTTAAAGTTGGTGGCTTTTGCAGTTGCCCACTGCTACTGTAAGTTTGATCTGGAGCACTCCTCCCAGTCCCTTCTCTTTAGCTCATCCTCCCTAATAAAGAGATCATTTGAGAAGGCCAAACCCCTTAGTCCCTTAACCTTGAATTATGTTCTGTTCCTGCTCTCTCCTTTTTTACTTTATTAATTTGTGTTTCTTCCTACTACTCTGTTACTTCATCTTGCTTTGCTTTTTCCTGCTACTTGCTGCCTGTTCTCTAAAGTGTTCATCTGCATCTTTTCTGATGCATTTACTACTGCTTGTTTATAGCTTGTCTAAATTGTTAAGTGTTATTCTTAAGTGGTATTCTAAGCTCTTAGTTTTGGTTTAAGCACTTGGGCTTTAGGCCCAACCCTTAGCTCTTCCTGGCTATTCTCCCTCAGATTCTGATAAATATGGATGGACAATTTCCTACAGTTTCTCCTGCCAGTGTAGTTGATATGGGCATCCTGAGACAGTGTAGCAACTGCTTCATGTACATAGACAACCATCTACTAATACCACCTAGGAACACAATTTGTGAGAGATGCAATTACATTAGAAACCTAGAGTCCAAGCTCTCTCCCCCTGAAATCAGTATATCTGGCACCAAAAAAGTTGTCAGAACAATCACTACACCTCAAACACCACCCAAACCTACACAACACACACCTACATATGTGGAGGTCCTCCACATAAATATACCCAAACAAAGGAGACCTCCAAGGCAAAAAGTCACGCAATCTCTACACCACATACCACGCATAGTACACAAACCTGTGCCTCACAGCCACTAAAGGATTCATCATAAACCCAAAACATTAGTCATAGGAGACTCCATTGTGAGACACACAGATGTGCCTCTCACCAGGCTGGATAAGGAGAAAGTCACGGTTAGTTGTCTATTAGGCGCCAGAATCCACCATATCACATACACACTCAAGTCTCTCAATAACAGGTATTATTATGACTCTGTCATAGTCCATGTTAGCATGAATGACTTGAGACGTACCTCTCTGGACTACATGAAGAGAGACATGATTGAGCTCACTGATCATGTGTCCCAGGCAGGTATGTCCCTATCCTTAAGCATCATTCTGCCGTCACCTAGAATGATGCCTCAATACAAACAGAAAATTATTGAATTTAACAATTGGCTTAGTTTCTGGTGTCATTCTACGGAGATCCAGTGCCTGACAGCCTAGGAAGATATGATCGACAGACAATGATCCTTTGCCAGAGATGGCCTGCATCTGTCTCATCTGGGCTTCAGGCTTCTAGCAAAGGTTCTTGCCTCCCCTATAGTGCCTTTTTTAGTAAAAGTGATGATTTTAAAACTATCAACATAAAAATTTCAACAAAACACAAATTAAAGGTCATGCTGCTAAACGCTAGGAGTCTAAACATGAAACTGCACTCATTGTAAGCATTCTTAACCCTGGAAAATGCTGATATCTGTGCAGTCACAGAAACATGGTTCAAAGATGTGGAGAGCACCCCAGCCTTACCTGGTTACTCATCCTATCATACATTCAGACCCCCAAACTGTGGGCAGTAAAGCCAAAGGAGGTTGAATTTCAAAATACATTAAAGACATGCACACCTCCAGGCTGGTCAAACAGTATTACACACAGGAGACACTCCAGATGCAGTTAACCATTGACAAGACCCCTATTCAATCATAGCTAGCTAGCGGCCCCCAAATGTGACCCAAGATGACCAATCTGCCTATTTGGCCCTGTTCGAATCTATCAAGATTCAACTCTTTACCCTGATCCTGAGTGATTTTAACCTTCCAAACATAGATTGGAAGAACTATTCATGCCAGAACACAAATGCCCAGACATTCCTTGATTTTATCAATGCAAATCCCTTGGAACAGCTAGTCAATACCCCCCACAAGAGGTGATAATATCTTGGACTTGACATTAACCAACATGAGTAACCACTGCAGCATCCCTATAGTATCATCCTCCTTTGTTTACTTCTGACCACAAAGTAGTCAATTTCGATGTCACCATCTCCCCCAACCCCACCTCTAGCTTGGAGCAGACAGAAAAAGTTCTTCAAAGCTGATTATAGCATCCTGAGGGATGATATAAACAGCTTCACAGTCCCTTCCCCCTCTGTAGGAACTGGCACCAATATCCAAAGCTACACCAAAGCACTATATGAACATTTATATAGAGGCATGGAATCAGGAATATCTGACAGGACTAAATCATCCTCCACAAGGAAGAGAAACCTGTCTGGTGGACATCTGCAATAAACTCTATAACAACAAAAGGAAAAAATGCTGTCCGAGATCAAGAAGGAAGGAGCAGGTGCCCAATTGGATGCAATGTCTCCTTAGCCTGAGCAAGCAAATGAGAGCACTAGTGAAATCCTCCAAAGCAAACTTCAAGTCCAAATTGGCCACATCTACTAGAGACAATCATAAGGCCTTCTTCACATATGTCCAAAACCTGAAAGGAAGCCCCCAGATATATTTAGAACTGGTGGTCAAGGACACCACATATACAATGCTATAGCAAACTTGCTGGCTGACAGATTCAGCAAAAACTTTACCCCTCTGCCCCCCCCCCCCCATCAGCAAATCAGGACATTCCCAATACCTGACCTGTTCCCCTTATATCTAGGAACAGGTCATCACTCCTCTCTCAAAGGTAAAAATACAGCCTCCATGGGAGCTGATAATATCCCAGGCTGCATCCTACGTGAACTCAGGCAGGAACTTGCAGCACCATTAGGCACCCTATTCAACCAAAGCCTGAATACTGGCTTCATCCCAGCTTAGTGATGTATTGCCATTTTCATCCCTTTACACAAAGGTGTAGCGTCCACTAATCAGGGAAATTATGGACCCATCATCCTAACTAGTCTGATCTGCAAGGCCATGGAACAGAATATCATGGACATCATTAACAAGGACATTGGCAACTTCCAAACACTTGGTTCCACACAGTTTGGCTTTGTCAAGGGGAGGTCATGTCTGCTAAATTTGGTTGACTTCTTTGAGACAGTCAACAAAGCCATGGACAAGGGGAAGAAGGTGCACACTGCCTACCTTGACCTGGCCAAAGCCTTTGACACTATTTCCCACTTGGGCATAATAGATAAACTCACTCAACTAGGCATCAATCCATATGTTACCAGATGGGTAGCAATCTGATTCACTGATAGAACCCACATTGCCAAAATAGGGGAAGCCACCTCAAACAGCAGACATGCAACAACTGGCATATCCCAGGACTACAAGCTGGGTGCTGTCATTAATAACCATAATGATGTGAACATCCTCCAAGAGGGTCTCACTCAGACAAATGACTAGTGTCAGAAGCATGGCTATCTAGCTGAATACCAAAAAATGCATCATCATCTCCTTTGGGGAGAGTGATACACCACAAATTATCACATTAATAACAATGTCCTAAGCACACAATCAGTTGTGAAGGATTTGGGCATCCAGGTTGATAGCAACCTGACTTTTGACCACCATGTTGCTTCCCTTGTATGGAAAGCCTTCTACGTGGTCCACCTAATAACTAAGGGTATCTCATTCAGGGACAAGGAAGTCATAACATCCCTGTATTCTTCCCTTATAAGGTCCATTATTGAGTAGAATGCCTCTTTCCCTCACAAAGCACATGCATCAGCTGGAGAGACCACAGAGGGTCCTCACCAGGAGAATCCAGGGGCTCAAACATCTACCATACACAGACAGGCTAAAATTCCTATCCCTCTAATCAGTTTCATACAGACTCCTCAGAGGTGACCTCTGTCTGGCATACAAGGCGCTCATGGACCCCATCTTGACTTGATGACATATCTGCAAGTCATTCTCCACTTGAGTAACCCACATGCTTGGCCACAACCTGGTATGTGTCATCAACAAGACTTGTTGGCGGGACAGATTTGTGTCCCAGAGACTCCCCCTTCTATGGAATAGAGTCCCTCTCCACATAAAGCAGAGTACCTCTTTACCCCTTTTTAAGCGCAACCTGGATAACTGAATGGGAAACAGAAAATATACCCCTGGGATTCCATCCATGTCCCTGCTGGACAGAGGCATCAGGTGCTGATTTGTATAAACATGGGCTAAACTCTTGGCTAGGCTTATAAGGGCCTCAGAGCCAACAGCCTAGTAACCTCATATGACCTATGAAGAAAACAGTGACTTTACTAGACAGGAGGACATTGACATGGTGAAAAGGGACATTTCATTACAAGTATGTAAAAGAGACAACCTCATACACCACTTTTGCCAAACTGATGTTAGGGTGTTGGGGGATCCTGAATCCATTTTGGACAAAAAGCTGAGACCATTCCTCAAGCATTTGCTAAAAAAGGTAACTCATCCCCTTCCCCAGTTATCAATTGATATTAATTCAATTAGAAATTGAAAGGGTACATAGGATAGTAGCACTGCAATAAAAGAGGGTAAATTCTAATGGCACTTAACAATTTCTTATGGCTCTGCATTCAGCAAGTACCAGGGACTGGTTGGTGAAATATATACAGAGTCACATAGAGTTTATGTGGGGTAGATCTTTACTATTTTTTATTGATGACTATTCCAAGCAACTACATACACTGAGGAAGGCTATGCTGCAGGTAGAAGATGGCAGAACATGATTATAAACTTGCCCTGATGTTTTCTATGTCATCTGATATAATAAATGTATCTAAAACTTGCACTGCACCTTCTAACTGTTTTCTGCTTAACTGTTGTTATATTTTATCATTGTTGCTGCTGCTTGACTGTTTTTTCTGAACTTTAAAAAACTGGTTTTGCTGTATCTCATAGCATAAGCTAGATTTATATCTGCTGAATCTAGACTGTTTAGCATTTATTGAGCACTAAAACCAGCCATCGTACATTAGTAAGGCCCACCTGCACCCTTGTGGAAGAAGTGTGCAGCTTAGGATCCATCCAAATTGGGGAATGTTGAAAAAGGGCTCACTTTTGGGCTCTAACATAGTTTGAGTTTAAATGGTTTCATTCCATTTGTATTTAAGCACTGCATTTGTGTGTTTTGCTCTCAGTTTACCAGAGAGGCTCTAAGTTTGGTGACTTAGCCTGAGACCTGGAGACAATCTAAACTAAATCAGAAGGATCCACTGTGATCTACAAAAAATAAATATAGCCAAATCTTATACTGCACTTTTGAACTGTTTTCTTCTTAGTTGCTATTATATTTTATTGTTGTTTTTGCTGCTTGACTGTTTTTTATATACTTTAAAAATGGTTCTGCAGTATTTCATAGCATAGGCTATATTCATATCTGCTGAATCTAGACTGGCATTTATTGAGCACTAAAAACAGCCATCCTACATTAGGAAGGCTGTCCTGTACCTTTTTGGCAGAAATGTGCTGCCCAGGACCCATCTGAGTTGTGGATTGTTGTAAAAGGGATCTGTTTTGGGCTCTCCCATAGGATAGTTTGAGTTTAAACTGTTTAATTCCATTAATACTTAAGAAATGCACTTGCGAGGAGCTGCACACTGCCCAGCAGGGTTTAGTGCTGCCATGTATAGATGCAAACACTTATAAACAACAATTTTCCCTTGATGCCTGCTAAAAAGCCCCCATCAGCTCTACTGCCTCTCTCTGCACTACTCAGTTGTGTTTTGATAACCAATGAGCAACTCCGTTGCACATTCTGAGGTGCTAGCACAGTCTTCTACCCTTTGCCCTCCACAGAATAGCCATCCTTGTTTAGTCTCACAAGCAAATGCTGGTCCATCTTGCCCATCCCCACTATTTACTATAATATATACCATGCATAACAGACAGACAGTTTCCCACAATTTCTCCAGCCAACCTGATTGACATGTGCATCCTGAGGCAATGAAGCAATTGCCTCATGTATACTGACAACCACTTGATCCTAAAACAAACACAGTATGTGAGAGATGTGACTATACAATGAAATTAGAATCAATCCTCTCATACAATAATAGACAAGACATATAACAGGTTTTCAGCACACACAACTCTGCTCTCACACAAGTTAAGTTCAAGACATATAAACCCATATACACAGAGGTATTCACTAAAAACCTACCAAAAGGCCAAAGGACTACCAAAGCTCAACAACATACACTTACTGGTACATGAACAGAATCCACCACTACATATTTCAACACAAATATCTGTGACTCAGCAACTAATCCCCTATGACAAAACACTTCAAAAACAATTGTTCTGGTCATACGTGACTCAATAGTGAGACATACAGATGTCCCCCTCACCATGTTGACCAAGGAGAAGGTCATGGTCAGCTGCCTGTCAGGTGCCAGGATGCATCAAATTACACATGCACTCAAGTCACTCAGCAACAATTATTGTTATGGCTCTATCATAGTACATGTTGGTGTGAATGACTTGAGATGTACTTCTCTGGATTATATCAAGAGAGACATGACTGAACTCTCAGATTATGTGTCCCAGGCAGGTATGTTCCTAGTCCTAAGCAGCATTCTACTTTCACCTAGGATGACATAATACAGACAAAAAAATGATTGATTTCAATAATTGGCTTAGCTTTTAGTGTCACTCCAGGGGGACCCAGTATCTGTCAGCCTGGGAAGACATAGTGGACAGTTCATGCTGCTTTGCCAGAGATAGCCTTCACCTATCTACTCAAGGCTTTCGGACACTGGCAAAGATGCTTGCCTCTCCCATAGTACCTTTCTTAGGCAATGTCCAAACAAGAAAACATCTGATCTAAAGAAGTCCACTAAAGATAAACTCAGGATCATGGTGCTTAAAGCTAGCAGCTTAAACAGTAAACTGCACTCAGGGGAAGCACTTCTCATCTTGGAAGATGCTGTCCTTTCTACAGTCACTGAGACCTTGTTCAAGACCACTGAGAATACCCTGGCTGTACAAAGCTACAATGCCTTTCACATGTTCAGACCCGAGAACAAGTGTGTAAGAACCAACGGTGGAGGTGTATCCATCTTTATTAAATCCAAATACACCTTGAGAGTGGTGAAACAGGACGACTCTCTCGAGCCACTCCACGTCCAATTAACTACGACTGTCTTGAGTTATTCCATATCCAATTAACTATAGAAAAACTACATTTCCACATCATCACTAACTACAGGTCTCGCAACATGAACCAGGAGAAGTACACCACCTACCTGAACTTGCTAGAGTTGCTCAATATATAGCCAAACACCTTGATCATGGGAGATTTCAACTATCCTTCTATCGATTGGGCATCTTACATGGGTACTAACATGATTGCTATGAGTTTCTTCAAATTTGTCAATTCAAATGCTCTAGAATAGTTGGTCCATACTCCCACTAGGGGATCAAATGTCCAACATGGGGTGTCACTGCACTACTCCCTGTCTTTTGCCCTCCCTGTTAAGGTAAGACCATAAATCTCTCTTGTTTGAAGTAAAGATCAAACCTGACACCCCCACAGAAATAAAAAAAAAACTGAAACATTTTTCCAAAGCAAACTATTGTTTACCAAGTGATGCAATAAAACGTTTCAAAGCCCCTGCCAACATAGTCAACAATGACTCCAATGCGGAAGAATACAAAAATGCCATATATAGCCACTTAAACAAATGCACTGATTCAGCTGTACCTAGCAGGAACAAAACTAGGTCCTCCCATAAAAATAAGCCACCCTGCTGGAATGCAATTATAAATAAGTTATACAACAAAAGAAAGAAACTGATATCAAAGAACAGGACAGATTTTTCTTAACAGAGGAAAAATATCCTCCACAGTTTGAACAAGCAAATCAGATATATTGTTAAGCCCTCTAAGTTTAGTTACAAGACTAAATTAGCTTTCTTAGCTAAAGACAATCACAAGGCAATCTTTAGCTACATCTGAAACCTAGAAGGGAATACCCAGCTGTATGGTAAACTTATAGTGGATGGTACCACTCACATTGAACCTGAGGATACTGCTAGCTTGCTAGCTGACAGATTTGGCAATAACTTTACCCCCCCCCCCCATCCCCACCAGACATACCCCAAACCATTCCTGATACCAGTTCTCTACCAAATATCTGCAAAGAAAATGTCATACAAGCACTCTCCAAGTTAAAAACATGGCCTCCGTGGGACAAGATGACATCCAAGGCTGCTTACTAAACAATCTAAAACATGACCTAGCAGAACCACTCAGCATTCTCTTTAACCTCAGTCTAAGAATTGGCTTTGTCCTGGCAGAGTAGAGAACAGCAACAGTGATCCCCTTACACAAAGGTGGTCATCAACTTGACCCTGGGAAGTATCGACCCATAAGCCTGACCAGCCTTATGTGCAAGGCCATGGAAAGAATCATCATGGACATTATCCATGTGGACACAGGTGACCTTTAAACTCCTGACCGGAACCAGTATAGTCTTGTCAAGGGTAGATCTTGCTTATTAAACCTGGTAGACTTCTTTGAGCATGTCACCATAGCCCTGTGTGATAAAAGAGGTACAGCCAGCTCAGCTATCTGGAATTTTGTAAATAATTATATGTCATTTGTGAATATCAACATGATTCATATAAGATGTCTGTGTTACAAAATTATTAGAGCTGTATGTCATATAAGATGGCTTGTGCAGACATGTGCTGAAGAGGTATTTTACAAAGTGCTGTTTAAAATATGACTACAGTATACCCTTGTGGAATAAAACAGAAATGGACAAACACTATTGTAACTGTTTAAATGGATATATTTTAACAATGGAAACTGGAATGCAGAAAGTTAACTTGCAAAACTTCAGAAAAATAGCTAAAATTAAATTACTTTATGGCTAGGCCATAAAAAAGGTGTTATCTTTCAGTTTCAGTGCAGAAACAGGCACAATGCATGTGCTTAGAAGTTTTCTGTATTGTCTTGAAAATGTTTTATTGTTCTGCAAAGATCTGAGATAAAGCCATTGTGTATGTATTTCCACATGTGGATGCTAAATACTGCTAGCTTTCAGCAGTTGGGGGGTTTACCTGGGATAGAGTCAGATGACAAAATATGACGTCATTCTGCAAGCTATCCAAGCAGTAATATTTGAGATATTAATTTAGGAAATCTCTGAGAAAGACTTTGCATTATGTATTGTGTCTATGACCTGACAACATCAGCTAGAGGATCTATTCACCGCATCTGCCTTGCTGCTCTAATTAAGTAAGTTATTAGAGTATATTAATTATCTTAGATACAGTCAGGAATATAGCAACACTTAGCTTAGATATTTTTCTTTATTTATTTGAGACTGTCCTGCAATATTGTTCTAAATATTCCCTGTGATTTTGAATTCTAATGTAACATAAATATATACGAGTATCTTTTTGTTCTTTTATTATTTATTATTAAATATATTTAAACATTTCATTGTGGCTGATCTGTCTAGAAATATTTAAGTTCTGAGAGTACTTGCATATTTATTTGGTGATACCATGGGTATCTCCTAATAGCCTTGCTCTTGGTCAAACTACCATTTGCATTGATAGCAACATTACACATTAAGATTGGACTCCCTTTGTTAAGGGCCTTAAAGTAGCTGATAAAGAGATGCCTGGTGGCAGTAATAACTACTTAATAGTCAAGGCAGAAGGGAGTTTAGCTAGTAAACCTGTGCCAGCCTTTCCCAGGTGTGTGTGTGTGTGTGTAAAACAAATTTTCAAGAGTGTGCGTGTCAGCTACTTGGGCAGGGACATGAAGCACTTTTTGGGCAGAGAGAATGTTAGAGGTCTTGCCTTGGACAAAACAGTACATACCACCTATCTTGATTCAGCCAAGTTTCTAACCAAGGGAATCCACGGCCTCCAATACATGACACACATGGAAAGATGGAAAGCCCTGTCACTGTACTCTGTATCATACAGGCTGCTGAGAGGTGATATGTGTCTGACTTATAGAGCAGTGGTGGACCCTGCCCTATTAAAATGCTGCACATCTACAAATCAAAGGGACAAGGTTAATTCGCTCCAGGGATCTCAATGTAGCCTGTGACATTAACAGAACATGCTGGAGAGACAGATATATCTCACAAAGATTGCCGCTCCTCTAAAATAAGGTTCCACTCCATGTGAAGCATGAGTGGGACAAATATTTGCCCCATCTGCTTTTTGCTTACAGAGGGGTACCTCTGTAATCCACAGGTTTTTCAACCTTTGAGTTGCTGTATGGGCATAAGGTGAGGGAACTTCTACATTCGATATGGGATGAGTGGGAGGGTGAGTGTGAATCCCACTTGCAGTCTGTTATAACATATGTCCTAAACCTCAGGACAAGGCTGTATGAGCCTATTCAAGCATACTCTTGTCAACTAGATAGGTGACCTTAAATTCCCCCTAAGAGTAGCTCCTATGTCCCTCCTGGACAAGATCAATCAGTGCTGATCACAGAATCACTCTGTTAAGAATGACCACCAAACTCTGGTC
This sequence comes from Protopterus annectens, assembly GCF_019279795.1. Taxonomy (NCBI): domain Eukaryota; kingdom Metazoa; phylum Chordata; order Ceratodontiformes; family Protopteridae; genus Protopterus; species Protopterus annectens. Next base: position 1,892,378,113 of record NC_056726.1, read on the forward strand.
AATAAGGGTACTTGGATTTTTTATATAGCTATGCTTGTAAAGGCCCTAGGGCCATTAGTCTAGTAGCCTACTATAAACCTGTAATAGTTAACTTTGAAAATATGTGTTCTTGCACTTCTAAAGCCTATAAAGGGTTCAAAATTACTGTGCCTTGTTATAACTTTTTTAGCCAACTGTTTGGAACCAGCTAAGCAGTTTAAATAAAGGAAGGCAAGTAAATAGCAGAGGTTGGGAAAATAAATACAGAATGCAGTACACAGAAAAGTAAAACGCTTTGAAACAGATGAATTCTATGTTGAACAATAGTGGCTTGAGACACTGCAATGAGGAAAATAAATTCTGGGTAAGAACAGGGAAGTTATTCCAATATTCAGGAAGTCAGCTAAAGTCAATAGTCAGATCTGCTACACTATAAGGTTGAGAGACAAGAAGGTGATGTCTAAGGAGAAATGGGCATAGTAAAACCAAGATTAAAAGACAGAAGGGGAAAAATAAGAAATTGAGTAGCTGGTTATTAGAGCAAAACATCCTCATGTAGAAAACCACGTAAAAGCATTTTTCATATATCAGTAACAGGTATGAATAGCAATATAAAATACAAAGTGCCCAACAGAATTAGCAAAATGTGTTTGCAATTCAAAATATTTGCTATTGTGTTTCATAATAAGGTATATATGGTACATCTTTTGGGGACAGCATAAGACTTGTTATGCTCCTCAGTTGTTTGCTGGAAAAATGTATGTCCTACTGAGAGGACGAACCTACTCATACAGCATGAAGAAGCAGTGGAAACGCAAACTGAGATGGAACTCAAAGTCAGTGGAACAGTCATGAAGCAAGGTGGGCTACAGGAAGGATAAGGTACTGTAGGTTTTCACTTACTTAGACTACACAGCCTACGCAATCTTCATCAGTCTGCAAATTATATTTTCTTCCTCACACTGGTGGATGCATTGTTTTGCTTATAATCTATTACAACAACACTGGGATAGTTCATTAATTTAAATATTACTGGTTTTAACCACTCCAATGGTGTCAGCAACTGCTTTTCTAGATTGCTTAGGTGGATGTGGTCTTGTGGTTATAGTCCAAAATAGCAATAGGAGCACAATGCATTGATTTCAATATTACCATATTTAACAATACATAGGTATCAATGCAATACAACATCAAATACAGTTATTCAAACTGTCCCACAAAAAAGCAGCCCCAAACCGGTAAATTGACCCTCCCTTTTTTCAACAACCAAAAATAAAAAAAATTTGCGGAGAAACAAAAAAAAGGCGGAAGCAAAAAAGGAGCCTTTTTTAAAAAATAAAAATAATTTTTCCGGGGGCAAAACTTAATCTTTCAGCCCTGCATTTGGGGGGGGCCATTTTTTTTGCAAAACAGTAATTATAGAAATTTTAAAGGGAGCCAAAGAAAAATTTACAAAGCCAACCCCCGGGACATAACCCTTGCGGGCAAAAAATGGCTTAAAACCCCAAAATTGGGGCCTGCAGGTTTCGGGAAATGAAAAATTCCAAGGCCAAGGCGCGGCCCTGGTAATGAAAACACACGTGTGCGGTTTGAAACCAAAAAAAAAAGGGGGGAAATAATCCAGGTCGCTGCAAGAACCCCAATGAAACCGGGTTTAAAACCCAAAAAACCCGGGGGAAAAGGAATGCAAACAAAAACAGGGCAATTTCCCAAAAAGGCACCGGGGGTGTAAAAGAAAATTTTAAAAATGAAAAATGCTTGGCCGGGGGTAAAAAAGGGAACAGAGACCCCGGGTTGGGGAAGGGTTTCCCAAACAAGAAAAAAGGGCCTTCCAAAAGGGAGAGTTTAAACCCCAAAAGGGGTGCCACCACCCAACCTGGAGTAGTAAACCCTTAAAACCCCAGGGAAAAGGTTGCAAAAGTGGGGGGGGGCCCGCCTGAAACAAAGCAAAGGGGGGAGAAATAGGGGCCAAAAAGGGGTTGTGGGGGAGCTTGGGAATCCCCGGGGGGCCCTACGGGGTCCCTTTAAAACCCAAGGGGGCCATTAAGGGGATTTAAGGTCAGAAAACCCGGGGTACTACACCAGCCCCGGAGGGCCTGTTAAAATGGCCCTGGGGAACAAAATTTTCCCCAAAATCTTCAGGAGGATTGGCTAGCCCAAAATATGGGGGCCTTCCCCCAAAAACCCGGTTGGAAAACCCCGGGGGCCCGGGTGGGGAAGATGAAAAGGACCAAAAGAAAATTAACCCCAAACCCGGGAAGGGAACGCCCATAAACCGCAGGATCCTCCATAATTTGGGAAAGGGGGGGCATTAATAAAAGGGGGGGATGTGTGTGGGAAAAAGCCCAAAAAACCCAACCAAAGACTCCCAAAATCTGGGAAATCCCTCAACCCTGTTCAGGTTTTCCCCAGGGGAAATCAACCAAGGTCACCGGGGGAATGCCTGGCGCCCCGGGGTTGAAGAAAACCCAAATTCCAGGAAATGCAAAACACCCCCAATGCAAGGGAACGAAAATAAAATGGGCACCACAAAAACGGGTTTTCCCCAAAGGGGGTTTTTGGGTTTTAAAAAAGGGGGTTTTTTGGGGTCCCCGGGGGCCTTGCATGGGAAAACCCCCCAAACAAGGAGTTGTAGGGGGTCCACAATAGATTCCGGAAAAGGGGGTGTTCGGGGCCCAATGATCCGGGGGGCCAACCCAAAGGGCCCGCAAAAGGGGGCCAGGGAAAAGACGGGAAAAAGGGGCGTCCGGCCCCCTAAACAAAAAACGGGGGAGCCCCCCAGTGGAAAAAAGGGGTAACCAATAGGGCCACGGCCTTTTAAAAGGGAAGGGAAACAAAAGGGCCATTTTTACAGGTGGGCCCCAGGGACTACACCTTCCGGGACCTGACCACAGAAAATAAACCCCACACCAAAATTGGTCCGCCCGTTAATGGGGTACCAGGTCCGGGGCATGTGTGACTAAAAAAGGGCACCCCAAAACGCAAAAACCCAAAACCCCCCCAAAAGGGGCATGGAATGCCAAAAACCTCACCCAAGACCCCCCCTTCTCAGCCCACGGCGTACCAGGTTTCCCCAAACATCCCAAAAGGGTCACCTTGTATCGGGCTACGATACCGGGGAAAATAGAAATCAAACAAAATGAAGAAATAAAAGGGGAACAAACAAGAAAAATAAATTTTAAAACAGGGGTTTGGAACCCGGGGACCCTTCAGAAAATTGGGACAATCCCACATATTAAAATATTTTGACCACAAATTTTCCTGGAAAAGGGTGGGCAGGGCATAAGCCGGGGGGCCAAAAGGCCAAACCTCCCAAAAACAACCGGGGTTTGGGGGAATGGCACCAGCCACCCCCCATTAACAAAAGGCCCCAATATCCTAGGGAAAGAGGGAAATACACCCGCCGGGAGGCCCCAACGAATTGTGCAACCTTTGGGGGCCAAAAAACCCAGTGGAAGTGTACCTTATGGGGGCGTTTTTGGGTGTAAAAAGGGCAGCCCCCGAAACCCCAAAGCCACAGAAAATGCCAAAACCCCTCCATTTTTTAAGGAAGGGGTATATAAATGCCCAATTTCCTGGAAATAAAATTTTAATATAGTAACATTAAAATTTTATGAAAGAAACAGATTTTAAATAAAACCCAAAATTGGAACCCGGGGTGAATTTTCACAGTTTAAGAAAGGCCAATTTACCCATTTTTTTAAACAATGTGCCCCCCCTTTGGGAAAATAAAAGGGGTTTAAGAGCCATGGAAATGTTAATTGTAATAATTTCCCGGTTTTCCGGTTTTTTTGGTAATTTTCCACTGTAAAATGTGTGTAACCATGGTAGAGGGGGACATGGTCCCAAGGGGAGTTTAACCCTGGCAAAGGGAAAATCCCAGTAAGGAACCTTTAGGGCGTTTTTTGGGTTAAACAGCATTTTCCCCACCCAAAGTTACTTAAAAATTCCCCTGTAAAAACACCGAGGGAAAAATGAAACCGGAAATTTAAAATTTTAAACCAAGGGCCAAAAAGGCCAAACGGAAGAAAAGATTTAAAAACCATGACCTATTACCCCTAAGGTCACAAAAGCCTTGTTGGCCAACTTACCCAGAAATTCAGGTTTTCCTAAAAATAGAATTTTGGCCATCCCGCAAATGAAAAATTTAGGTGGGTTTCCGTGTGTTCAGCCGTGGTAATGGGGCCCCCGGAAAAGGGGCCCCCAAAAGTAAGGCCCAATTCCCCGGTTAAAAACAGCGACAAAGAAGGAAATAGGCAGGACAACATCCCCAAATATATAACCCCAGGGGTTGGGGGGAAAACGTGCAAAGCAAATCCCCAGGGTACCACACCAACCCAACAGGAATCAAAAAAAAAACCCTTTCCCGGGAACCCAAAGGTCCCCACCCCAACAGGTGGGAAACCCCACAGCATACTGTATTTTAAAATCAAGGCTAACCCCGGGCCCACCCAACATTCGGCCGAAATCCCCCTTTGGCACATAATAAAAGGGAAACAGTAAAACCCCGGGTAGAAAAATACGGGCCCCCCCCAAGAAGGGCCCTTTACCCACAAAAAAAGCCGGGGGAAAATGGGCACGGCAAACATCCGAAATTTCCCTGTGAAGGAAAAAACGTTGAAAAGGAAGCACCCCCATGCGGGGAACCACAGAAACAAAACCATCCCAAAACAAAAAATTCCCGGAACAAAAACGGGAACCCCGCACCCCCAAGCGGGAGGGAGCCACAAAAAACATGATAAATAAAAACCCAAACCCTCTAAATTTTGCAAAACCCCACACAAAAAGGGGAAACCAGGCCAAAAGTCCCAAAACTCAGGGGGGTAAATGAAGGGGATAAACAAAAAGGGAAAACACTAGGGCCCTGTTTCCCCCAAATCCTTGGTCAGGAATAAAAAGGAAGCCCTCGGGAATTTTCAAACCCATGCAACCCGCCGGGCCCGGAAACAAAAGGGAATACCAAAAACAACAAAGGGCAAACCACGGAAAGGTACCCAAACCCACACTTTACGGTTGGTAAAAAACGATACAATACAAACCCTTACAAGGTTTTGTAAAACGGGGGAGGAAAGAACCGGGCCATCCGGCCCAGGGAAAAGGGAAAGGGGTTAGGTAATGCAAAAGGGCCCAAAACCAAAAACGGGCTTTTGGTGCCCACACCCCAGGGGGGAAAAATTTTAAAGGAAACCCCGGTTATTAAAAACCTTTTCAAAGGCCAAAGGGGAATCGGGCCCAACAAATCAGAGAACGGGGAACCAAACCCAAAGGTAGTCAAAAAAACTGTACTTTTGAAAATGGGTGTAGCTTGTACAGTTTAAGGTTGTTAGGTGTCCTTGTCCTTTTAGGAAAAATTAAATTAATATTTTAATGCAAACCCACATAAAAATGTAAATGTCCAAAACTGGGAAAAATTTGCCAGGGTAAAGGTTTTGAAACCCAAAGGGCCCAAAGGGGAAAACCCCCTTGGGGAAAAAGGGGACAGGTGGAACCCTCCCCCAGGTCGCCAAAGGTTGAAACCCAAAGAAAAGGGGCCACCAATTGTTTTTGGTTGGTTTTTTGGAAATTCCAAAAAAATAAATTTTTGCCCAAAAAGGGGAATGGGAATGTATTTTAAAAATTAAACACCCAAAATTTTTGCAGGGCAAACCCCCCAAAAATGCCCCTTGGAAAGTGGCACAGGGGGCCCCCTACCCCACCCCATGGGGGTTTAAAACACAAAAATCCAAAGCTGTCATGATGGATATGTTCAGAAATCATAGACAGTATCACAGGCATAGCATGCATGATGGAGGGATGGCCTAATGTTATGTACATACACAAGATATGTATGGCCTGCACATATGGGACAATGTAGTAGCAGAATAGGTACCGAAATGGAGGGAACAGCAAGTAACCATGTCCAAACGTTCCGTAGCAGGTGCAATGTGTGCCACAATGATGTCCAGCAGGGCCGTGTGTAAACACATGTGCAATGTACACAGTAGTGACCCCCCCCCCATGGTAGTGTCCACTGAACGGCAGAAGTGGATGTCAACTGTTATGTCTATACAGTACGTCCGCTTTGGTGGTACCAATGGTCTGTGTCACCCTACCAGCAAGGGAGCTATCACATGACTAGTGACACAGTGTGCCCCTGTGGGATGTGCACAGGACCTATGTCCCACAGCACGGTGTGTGTCCAGTCTGTGGATGTCACACAGACGCCCGGGCCGAGCAATGTGGCATGTGTGCACACATGCAGGACTGCTCCTCCCACCCTGCCCACTGCAAACGCCATGTAGGAGTACTTCATGCATCAGTACTGTGGAGAACATGGCCCATGGCAGAGTAGATTACACCCCTGTGTTAGTGGCATGCAGGTGAGTACAGATGTGTTACATGACTGTCATTTGCATATGTAAACTGTCTGAGCCGGGTAGAGATCACAGCATGACTATACTGAGACATGTAACGTTGTATCCATTGTGTAAGGTACACCACACATGTGTTATTGTAACACGACCTGCGTGTACATGTGTGTATGGCACAGGTACAAGGGCACCCAAGGTATCAGCTAGACATACGGTCCAGAAATGCGTGGTCCTGCACATGTGTACCCACGCCATGGTGGAATATGGCAACCACAGCACCATGTGGGGCATGTGTGTGTACATCAACCATGTACAACGTGATATGCCTGTATAGGGATAGTATCCATGTGATACACACCGCATGACTGTCAGTATGCAAAGGTGATGTGTATGCACTATGTGTGATGTAACTGATGCAATGATATCTACATGATATATCTGCCACACTGACACCTGTATGGGTGTCAGCAACATGAGTAGGATGAGCTAGAATGCTGCCAGGTATGTAGAAGTGGTATATGTAGGCATGTACAGTACTGTGTGACAGCAGATAGTGTACGTATGCAAATACTGAGCATGAGGGGCCACATGTCTGAGGACTGTGCAATGTCACACGTCCCTGACTTGTTGTAGTTAGCATGATATGCCTGCACCACTGTGTGAACTGTACAGGAGGCACATGGCGTAACATCCCGAGACATAGGGTACGATGTGATGCTGGATGTGTACATTGGCAATAGCATAAAGTGGAATGGTGCTGAAGGGCAAAGAGCGGATCATGTCTGATGTGATACCCTCTGTACCACCACAATAGTATGACTGGTGGCCAGCATGGGATGTGGTGTGCTGTGGCGCACAGAAGCCCAACAAGGGTGCCAGTAAAGGCATGCAGGTAGTCAATGAGAGTGTGAAGCATGTATGTCAAGATGTGGCACAGTGCCATACTGAATGGCCTAGTCATGGGTGTAGAGATGCAGCCCCATACGTGCAATGCAATACCATCCATGTGTAGTGTGATAGATGTGGTAGTGTGGTGGTCAGGGTACACAACGTACATGAATGGGCTAGCAGTCACTGCAGTGTGCTGCTGCAGAGACATGTAACAGCCAGGTTGGCGGGATACAACAACTATGGCGATTTGAGGTGACATTGGGACTGTGTTCCCGGACATAACATGTGCATGGCAGTACTATGTATGTGTCCACAGGGTTAATACAATGTCCAGCCAAGGATTGGAACCCTGTAGTGAGTGAGAGTGTGTATTGTTGGTAGGTACCCCATTGGCAGGCACGATGCCAGCAACATCTGTGTTGGCAATGCCTGCATGACTGTGGTATGCCGCATTGAATGTGGATGTAGTCAAACAGCAGAGATATACCACCACACTGCGTGAGGGCCCACACTGCAATGTCTGGCAGTCATGTGTAGGTAGCTAGCTGTGGAGTATGTCATGCACCATGAGGACACACCATGACTGTCAAGTGACACACCACACACAGGTGAACATAACTACCGTGCAACAGCCTGCACATGTGCCCATACAGCACGTGTGCATGGAACAGGAATACCACTGTGGCATCTGTGAAAAGGCCAGTACCACCATGTCTCAGTGTGGAATAGCATGGTCCCTACCAGTGTGTAAATGTAGCAGAAGTGCACTGTGATCAGTGTTGGCATAGGCACGTGGACTGTCCATCGTACGGGGTGCCATGCCATCAACTACCTCTGTCAGTGGATGTCAGTAATACCGGCTGTAGAGTGTATGTACCATGCATGCTGCTATGGTTGTGTGTTTAGGGTGTGGCTAGCAGGGATGAGAAGCATGGATGTTCAGCAAACAGAGGGGGGATGTGTGTAGGCCTAGCACACAGACACATGGAGGTTTGGTGCATGCCGAGGGTAGTGTAGGTATGGTATGTGTCGTGTAATGTGTCACCCAGCTATGCGTACTGCATGGCCAAGCATGTGTGGGTACATGGGAGTCCATACTAGGGAAGGGCGTGTTGCTGGCAATACATAGCAGTAGCAACTGTCCTAGGTGCAATGTACAGTATGCCAACCCGACCGGCATGTAACCTGTGGTGTACAGTGTATTCACTGTCGCGTGTCACAATGTGCGTAGTGGTCACGAACATGGGTATCTGAACATGGATTACCTATGATGCAATGTGTCATGGGAATATACAGTATGTGTGTAAATCACGGTGTGGTGTGGGAACCACCCACCCGTGTGTGTTGCAGTCCAGGTATGTGCCTGGGAGGTATGATCTGTGTACAATCTGGACTGGCAGGTGTGCCGTGTAGGGCATGGAGGCAGGTCCCAGGCACTGCAGATAAATGACATGTGTGCTGTACTGTGTGTGCAGTGCTAGTGTATAGCACAGTGGAGGGTGTAAGCATTGTCACACATCACTGCATGCTGTGTCTACCTGTGACAGCCCTGCCGGAGACAGACATGTGACACCGCTGCACAGGCAGCATAGCATGTGAAGATGTACATGTGGGCTGCACACCTTAGGCAGATGTCCACAGGTCATGTGTGCCACGGTAGTGTGGTTGAACACGACTATCAGACTGGACAAACACCACATGCCTGCATAACTACAGTATGACCATAGTCAACAGTCCCAGTGACAGAGTAGGCCAATGTACACTATCCCTGCATGCAGACCACTGGCTACTGGACACCTGGCTAGACACACACCTGGAGGGTTAATTCACCATTGAGCCATCACATGTCCCAGTCCATGTGGGCCGTACAATGTCATCACAGGGTGGTCACAATAGCAGGTGGCAAGGCAGACACGGTGTTCCAGGTGATGTGTCATGTGTGCATATGTCGACTAGCACAGCCGTTCACATGTCTGCAACATACTGGTGCACGATGTATACTGTTACATGATGAATGGAACTGCACTGTCACCCACTACAGGGCCATCTGACACAGGTGTGTTGTGACTGGTGTAACCCATGTTTGCACAGGATACACACTGCTGTTGTAGGCAGCCATGCTGGTGGCCACCAGTGATATATGCAGTGGTCATACAGACATACCGTACACAGTGTTCATGCAGGAATGTCCATTGTCGTGGACGATGTGCTGCTATGTGAATGTAGGTGTTTGTTGTGAATGTCACACATCCAGAAGACACCATCTGGTGCAGTCATGGTTGTCAACACCAGTACACACAGCCACAGCAGTCAGAACCCAGTCCTGACAATGTGTGTCAGTCACCCTCGTACTGTGTGACATATGTACACATGGCGGAACACCTCCCACTGTCATCTAAGCTGGCTACATGATGGCTGGAATGTGCTGTAGAAATGTACAATGCTGGTAGCCCAATGAAGTACCTGGAATCAGACACAGTGCGCTATGTCAGCCATGTAAACCATGCACAACAATGACCCCCAACAGACACAAACAATGCATTGACACGTGGAACATGTGCACATGACAACCACGAATGAGGTATGTTGCACATATTGATGTACAATTGTCATCTATGGCCATAGCATGGATGCAGACACACATACTCCACAGGTAGTACCATGTGATGTAGGTAGGGGGCATTGCTCGTGTACATGTCACAGTAGCTGTACACACACATGTCCTGCATAGCCGTCATGTAGGGGTAGCTGTGGTATGTGACTACTGGACATGCCCATACAAATGACCATGTCCCACAGGAGATGTGTTAGGTGTGTACCACATGTGACGTGCTGACAACAAGCTGCGATGTGTACAGCTGCCGGTGTACCTGTGTGACATTGTTTGTGATGGGTGCAAAGGCACATAGTATCGTATTGCATGCACACAAGCCCCACATAGGTGCATAGCCTGAACATACAGTACAAGGAGTGTGTGGGATGATAGCAACCCACAGGTGGAGATGGGTACGGACGGCAGCCCACAACCACATGTGTGTGTACGGTGTTCACGACCACGACACATGAGCATCTGAGAGGCTAGCGTCACAGCTGTACAGGGTCGCATGCATATATGTTCAGCAACATCCCTGTATGTCCCACCACTGGCCCGTGGACCGATGGACACCAACCAAATGTGCAGATATGAGATGTGCACAGCACATCACAGATGCCTACCGTAGAACAGGCCTACCGTGTAGACATGTGCACAGTAGGTCTCGCCAGCTGCAGTCAAACACGTTAGGTGCCGAACCACAGCAATAGTCCAGGCAATGCCACAGATGGACGTGCATGCCTCTGTGTATGTATGTCTGTGAATGCCTCCGCATAGCAATATAGCTGTGTCACCATTGTGAACAACAATATGAATGGGTTGTATGTGTGAGGGGTGCGTCATATGTGTATGGTCAGATCGACGATACCATTAGTGGGCCTGCTATGTGAACATCCCTGTCCCCATACATGGATACCTCTGCTGAGCCCAACACCACATTCACAGAGGGAGGGATGGCGGTGTGTAGTGCAGCAGCAGACATGTGGGTGGCAGCGGCCACTGGATGTACACATATGTGGTACCCACATCAGTGCAGGCAGCCATCCATGTGCATGGGATAGCGGTGTGTGTCCACATACAGCACTGTGTCGATCAATATCCCAGCACATAGCATCTGCCAGGGCTACAGTGTATGCATGGATGTGTGATACCTGCATGCACCAGACACACCCTCAACAAGCAGCATACAGCATACCTCGCTTGAGGACAGTGTCCACACCATGGTGATAAACATGTTGAATGTCCATATTCACACAGCTATGACATATGCAATTGACAGCCACCCTGCCAATACCGTCAACCCCAGGTGGATCACACCCAGTGCCATGTATGTGGCATACCCTGCCATATCATGCAGACCTGACCAGCAAGGCTGCATGAGCTATCACAGTCCTACATGGTGCAATGGACAAAAGGCACTCTCACTATCAACCATACACAGCAGTAATGTGGCGGTGATGCACCCTGTCATGTTACAGGTGCTGTGTGATGCTCTGCACAATGTGTGTGTACATGCTATGCATGGCCTTTCCTGCTAATGTGTCATGGTTACACATTGCTCCATGTCTATCACATGTGCAACACAGGTGAGCTGTGGCAAGTTGTCCAACACCCGTACAGTGCTGTGTGGAAGTACATGGCACAACACATGCATGTGCAGGTGTCCATGTGTATGTGTACAGTGCCGCTGCTGGCGCTCACAATGGACACAGACGTGATGTGTACTGACATATACACAGCGTCCAGGTGAACAGTAGCACAGACGTCACATGGGGACCTATGCCAACTGATATGGACATAGGTGCAGCCAGGTACACATGTCCACGGCAGGCTAACATCTACATGGTGCGTGTACAGTGTGATGGGGTGGCACACAGATATGATGTGACACCCAGTGCTCAATGGTGTGAAGCCAAAACATCGGCTGTGCACTGCCACGATGCCATTCACAGATCACTGTGCAGATGTCGTGCATGTCATAGCAATGTATTTCCAACAGTATGCCAGCACAGCAGTGTGAATGTGACCTGCCACCATCATTATGTCTTCCAGATAATGCCACGTTCCCGGCTTCCACCTTTCATCCGACAGGAGGAGGTGATAATTCCATACCTCCATAGTAATCACGCCCGTTATTCAGCCATGTGCCACAGCAGGCACAGGAACGGCAGGAGATGTGGGAGGAGATGTGCAGGAGGGTGAACAGCCTGGGCGGATACAACCGCAGCTATCAGCAAATCCGCAGGCACTGCACAGACCTGATCCGGCATGCAAGACAGCGTGCCGCTGCAATCGCCAGGCAACAACGTGGGACAGGTGGTGGGCCACCAACCCAGCCCCCACTCACAGCCACGGAGGAGCTCCTGGCCAGTCTGGGGACACCCACGGAACAACACGCAGAAACACTTGCGTCCATCGTGGAGGTGGGTGTCTCCCGAACTATGAGCCTGGAGCCAACTGGTAAGTCAGTGTTGCATGTTTGTATGATAAGCGACGTGTGTGTGGGTGTCATAGTACAACACATGATATAGCAATACATGCCAGGTATATGGCCACACAAGATGCAAACCATAGTATGCTATGTTGTGTTAGCAGACATGTGCATAGCACATGCTAACACACACATGCATGATGTGACATGCACAGTGCTGACCGTGGAGATAGTAATGGCTAATGTGTATACCTTTGTGTAATGTCTTTACAGGTACGTCTGGCGTGTCGCAAGGACAAGGGTCTGTTGCAGGTAAGTCTGTTGCTAGTCAAAGGCATGTTCTGCTGTATTGATATTCCCCATGTGTCTAGGCATGACATGCTCACCTGTGTGTGCCCCAGTCACGGTATACAGCTCGCACCACCTGACACACCACCCATGTACAGTAGATTCAACCGTTAGCGTAGAGTGGTATGACACCACACAACCTATTGGTGTGTTACGTGCATTCAGCTATGCATACAATGGTGTAGGTGTTACACAATGGCTGCATGTGTAGTATGCATTGGTATGCCAGTGCAGTATGCACACAGTACCACATAGTGAGCTGTGATCTGGCCAGAGCATAGGTGTTACCAATGTGACCCATGCCCCTGCATCGGGTGCACACGTTGTGACATGGCACATGCCATGTCCCATGCACGGATGTCTGGCTGCAGCATTGTCACACCATGACATGACCTATGCACAACATAGCAGACATCCACACTGTCAGCATATCCGTAGAGAATGTGACACCTCACACTAGTATGGTTGTATGTCACATGGGCCACCACAGGGCCGTGTGCACGATGTCTACCACACACAATTGTCAATGACTCAGACAGACAAGGCCATGGTCGATACCTACAGGCATGTTGCCACACAGCACATCCACAGTGGGTAGTCACCGTTGCACCCTGTACACACATAGTGGGTTCATCACTGTAGTGGACCCCCTGGACATCCGATGTAGTACACCAGTGACATGGAATGCCTCTCCACAGCTACTGCAGGTGCCTCCAATGTCCACCATATACGTGCTGCTGAGCAGCTGAACTGACTTACAGACATGGCAATGTAATGCGTCCAGGTCACGCATCGCACAGACACATAGCTGTGTCCTGCTACTGTGCAGTGGCACAGAGCCCGCCCTCCACACTGTACAGCTATGTACACAGCTCACAGCAAACGTACCTGCACAGACATCAGTGTTACCCATACATTGTATCTGTAGACTGTACACATAACACTGCACCGTGACAGCCGTTGTGATGTGGTGCTTGCGGTGGGACACCATCGTCACATGTCCACATGATACCGCACATGTTTGCGGTGTACATTACATAGTGTCGGCAGCCATGTGTACTCTCAACTCGCCCGTGGCCACACGGTGTATCACGCTGATGCATGCGAACTACCATGAATGTGTGTACTGCATGCCTACTAAATGACACCTGCCTGTTGTACTGTCCCCACCTGGGTGGTGTACATACTGCCACTATGAATGTCTGGTCTGCATTCACTGGTCTGTGTTGTGTGAATGCTGCATGCCACCTGCATTATCACATGCATGCTGAGTGTGTGTGTGTGTGTGTGTGTGTGTGTGTGTGTGTGTGTGTGTGTGTGTGTGTATGTCTGTATTGTAACCGATGGTATGTCTTTGTATTGACAGGTGCTGTAGGTGAGTTCCCCTCCTGCGGTCAATCTGATGCTAGTGTCCCCACAGATACTAGTGGTGATGACCATGTGCATGAGGCACAGGCAGGGTCGTCATAGGCAGACACTGTGCCACCGGAGAACATCACACATACGTCCCTTTCAACCCCGCTCACGGTTCAGATGCCGACACATACCCCAACACCGTTGCCCATAGATGACGGTCAGTCAGCGTCTCTTGGCCCCGAGCAGGAATGTGTGGTGGCTGCAGAAGGTGTGGGTACACACGATGTTGCCAGTGTAAGGACTGGTGCAGTGCCACGCAGGCATGTGGCAGGTGCTGCTTGTAGGGGGAGCACCGCTAGACATACACCTGCCGTACAGGGTGCAGCAGCTGGTATAACCAGACGCATGTTCCAGACTGTAATGGCGGCGCAGGCACATGCCGAACGGCAGAACCAGGAAGGGCAGAGGCTGCAGAGGTCCGCAATCCGTACCTTGAATGACAACATCCAGGCATTGGCGAATGCACAACAGCATCTTGCCGATGTTCTGGATAGGAGATTGGGTGACATGGCTGGTATCCTCGACCGAGGCATGGCCATCCTTGAGCGTCGCGGTCCGTGCAGGAACACAAGTTAGGGGTGAGGCATAGGGCACGTGGGCGTGTGCCAGCAACACCACCTGCTGCAGGTCAGTGTGTGTGCCACCACCCATGCCCACCCAGACAGTGCTGGTAGCAGCAGCAGTGCAGCTGCTACTACACCATCCACACCAGGACAGAGCAGGCCACGTGGACGTGGCCCTGGACGGCCCCGTTGTGGGCACGTTTCCAGCGGACATGTGACATCGGAGAGTGGACAGTCCGTACCTCCACCCGGTCATGCCCGTGCGACCCCAGGCAGGCGCGGGTCACGTCGCCGCCGGTGGACACAGTGAGCCGTAACACCTGCCCTGTACAGTCAGGGGCTGCCAAGCATACCCCGTGTAGGCATCACAGATGACTGAACTGTGTACACACACACCCACACACAGCAGACACAACTGTAGGGCTCCACCACACCCACATGCAATCTACATAGTCATGCCCACTCAATGCACAGGCCCTTACACACACACATGATGTCATCCATTGGTACAGCCCATGCCTGTGGCACATATCACCCTGTGCATATGATGAAGTCTCTGCCGCATAACTGTGAGCTACACCATCACTGCACGGTTAAGCTAACATATTCTGATGCACAGGGTGGACACGATAGTGAGAGGTGTATGTGATACCTGTGTCTGCATAGTACGTGATGTGTATGTTGTGGTGTGTGTGTATGGCTGGTGACAGGTGTGGATGTGATGTGGGTTGTGCACGGACATCATGCAGCAGACATACCATGCAGGACAGGTGCAGCATTCATTGATATGCGTACACAGTATGTGTGGTGGTTACATGTGTAGCACCATGTCGGTGCAGTTAACCCGTATGATACTGATGGTGTACTTGCACGTGCCTACTGGGAGCACTGTAATTAGTTCCCCACGTGTAGTCGTGGGGTACCCACAGGCATGTCTGGCAACATCAGCATAGCACAGTTACCCGCATCCGGCATGGACCCCTACATAGGTACATAGGCGCACATGAATGTAACAGGATATGTGCCCTACGACATGTGTGGACCTAGCATGACTGTGTGTGGCGTCTAACACCCCTCAGGATGGGGATGCCATATCCATCAGTCCCCAGTCCCTGGTCTAGCAGTGACACACAGATGTTGCCTGGCGCATAACTATCGTCACACATCCACACGTCATTAGCAGTCCTGGACAAAGGCAGTCAGGGCCTTTCCTTCACATGGCCTGGCACTCCTCCCCGTGTTGTAGGGGGTGTCTGGCCGTTAACCCTGTTCCCCCAGCACGTCTCACTCATCTTTGTGTTGAGGTGTTTGACAGTCGCTTCTGTGCCCGTGTTTGCATGGAGCCTGGGAGGTGGAATGTGCCCATGTCACCCAGGTCAGACATGGCCGTGTATGCCAGGCACAGATCACCACGGAGCAGATGTGCTGTGAAGATTTACAGCCGGTGTCCCCTTGGTCGTGCAGCTTGTGACACATCATCCCCGTCTTGTGGAACGTTTGCGGTCCTTCCGAGTGCTGCAGGCGTCAGGTTAGCTACAGGCCACATGTGCCATTGTACGCAGTCATTGCTCTGGTGTGTGATGTGTACAGGGGTACAATGAACACCCCTGATGTGGTTGCGATTCCATCCAGACCAGGAGGCCACAATGGAATGTCTTCACACCCACATTGCCATTGTGTGTGTTGACAGAGGTTGCCGACAGGTGTGGTAGCCATTTCCCTGAACATGTCCACCATCTTTAATGGCGTACCACCTACATGTGACATTGGGACGAACATGTCCTTCACACTGGGTAGTGCTGCACCTTCTCTGGCATTTAGTAGCAGGCCATGGCTCTGGCACCAGTCATCCATGTCTATGACGCCCTAGGTGGATGTCCGTGTAACGTGGGGTGTTGGGTATGTTGGCTGGTGCGTAGTCATCTGCATACCTTGTCTGCTACAATCCCCCTATGATTGCATGCACATTGGAAGGTCGGATGCCATATGGCAGGGGGCCCAGGAGTGAGCCCTGTGGGCCTCCACTGGGTCCAGATATGAGTGTGACAAGGCACCTTGAGCACCAACCCTGTGTGGTGTGACCTCCAACCTGTCTGAGAAGCTTCGGGTGACATATGTCCCCACATGTATGCTGGCGAGCCTTTCCATGGGTCCCATGTGTAGTGTGCTCTGAACGCTCCCACCAGGTCATGGTACTGTGTGCAAACCCACGTATCCCCATCAATGGCCTTGGTGACCACTCCAGACAGGACGAGCAGGTTCGGGAGGCAGGATCCGCCCTTGACTATGTAGTTGTGGGTATGTTCCGGTATTGGCTGTACACCGCTATCTGTAACCATGGCCACCTGTATGGACCTCCCCACAGCTTTGCAGACAAGGCTTGTCAAGCGTATAGGGTGTGGCTGCCGACAGTCCATAAGAGCACTACCCTGGCATAGTGGGACCACAGATGCCATATGGCATCCATTGGGGACATAGCCCATAGTAAGGCTAACATGACACAGTGGCCGCATGTGTGGGCCGAGGGCCTCAATGAGGATGGGTAGCACACAGCCAGGGACACTATCGGTGCCCATTGCTGACGTGTCAACGGCCATAGAGATATGGGATCACTCCAGGCCATGTGAGATGTCTGGGAAGATACACTCTGGTGGGATGGATATGTTCCCTCTTGGGGGGGGGGATGTATGCATGGAACATGTCCGGTGGTTTGCAGACAATGTCTGTGGGTGCAGTGACTGTTGTACCATTCTGGACCATTTCCAGCCAAGTCTGTGTGCCCCCAACCATGTCCTTACCACAGTTAGGGAAGGCCCTATGGTTGTCTCATGTGCCCTCTGCAGTACCACTCCCACAAGCGGCCGTGGATGATGGTATGTGGGGCCGTATGGTGATGCCGGTATGAATGGGTGATGGTTTCCCTGGTACTGTCATTGCTCTGCCATGTATTAGCTCCAACTGTTGATGTACAGGTAGTCAGTGGCTGCGGTCCACCACACCATATGCCTACCTGTGGTGGACAAGGTCCTGATGTCATCATGTTTGCCTGTTGCAGACATGCATGTGGGTGCTCAGAGAAGGCATTCGTTAGGCGTTTGCCGGTCTGGCCTGTGTTCAACACTGGCATGGAGGACTTGTAGGGTACCACACCGGTCGTATGATGTGTGTGGTTTTCTGTGGAGAGGTCATCACTGAGGTCCCCCATGCTGGTGTTGGTTACAGGATGTGGATGACCAGTGGATCCACTATACGGTCTTGCATCACCATTGAGGGCTGTACATCCTGTGTGGGGCATATCCTCACCATGTGTGATGGGCAGAACTGTCAGACATCCCCCCCTAGTATGTATGGTGCATGGCTGTTTAACAGTGGCCAGGTGTGTGAACACCTGGGACCGCTGGCGTAGTGTGTTGTGCCATGGGTAATGTTCCCAGGCTATGTATGGGTGGTTCATGTCACCCAATACGGTGCTGTTGTGAGAGCATGCCCACTCACCAGTGTCCTCAGGACATCTGTGAAGGTATCCTGTGTTTGGGAGGGTTGTCTGTAGCATGCAACAAACTGTAGGCCAGTCCTACACATGGTTAATTGCACCTAGATATTCCCCGCAGCAACGCCACGTCTGTGGCATGGCCGGGTTGCTGTTGTGTGGCTGGACACACAGGACGGTCCACATTCCGCCACCCATGCCGTCGCACCATGTGTATGCATGTCTGCTCTGTGCCGACTCTAAGTGTCTGAGCATGCCCAGTAGGCAGCTGTGTAGATAGACACACAGCACAGTGCACACCCCGCCCGTCTGCAGTTATACCCCGGGTGCATGCCTGTATCCCCTACGCAACGGCCACGTCTGTGGCATGGCCAGGTTTCTGTTGTGTGGCTGGACACACACGACAGTCCACATTCCGCCACCCATGCCGTTGCACCATGTGTATGCATGTCTGCTCTGTGCCGAGTCTAAGTGTCTGAGCATGCCCAGTAGGCAGTGATGTACTGATCAGTAGTTACTTGGTATTCCAGACTGCAGCACTAACGTGTTACTGTACGGCGACCTTGGGATGGTAACAGACTGCGTGACTGCGCACTCTGTCCTAACTCCCGATCGGGCGCATTGCCTCTGCAAATGATACCACTCACGTAGGGGTATGCCTCCTGACAGCGCTCTGCTCAGTAAACTCGGTAGCGTTCTGTAAATGCTTCATACTGTAGTGTGTTCATGTAGATAGGCGTAGGTTCGTCCCCGTCCCTTCCGTGTGTGTGTGTGTGTGTGTGTGTGTGTGTGTGTGTGTGTGTGTGTGTGTGTGTGTCTGTGTGTGTGTGTGTGTGTGTGTGTTTCCAGCTGCCTCTGCGACTGATCATGCTTTTAGACGCTCCGCAACACATGCCTTGGCTATTGCCAACTATTGTCTTGCGGGTGACGTCAGCAGCCTACAAGTATGCGTGTGACAGCGCTCTGTTCAGTAAAGTCGGTAGCGCGTTCTGTAAATGCTTCATACTGTAGTGTGTTCATGTAGATAGGCGTAGGTTCGTCCCCCGTCCCTTCCGTGTGTGTGTGTGTCTCTGTGTGTGTGTGTTTCCAGCTGCCTCTGCGACTGATTATGCTTTTAGACGCTCCGCAACACATGCCTTGGCTATTGCCAACTATTGTCTTGCGGGTGACGTCAGCAGCCTACAAGTATGCGTGTGACAGCGCTCTGTTCAGTAAAGTCGGTAGCGCATTCTGTAAATGCTTCATACTGTAGTGTGTTCATGTAGATAGGCGTAGGTTCGTCCCCCGTCCCTTCCGTGTGTGTGTCTCTGTGTGTGTGTGTTTCCAGCTGCCTCTGCGACTGATTATGCTTTTAGACGCTCCGCAACACATGCCTTGGCTATTGCCAACTATTGTCTTGCGGGTGACGTCAGCAGCCTACAAGTATGCGTGTGACAGCGCTCTGTTCAGTAAAGTCGGTAGCGCGTTCTGTAAATGCTTCATACTGTAGTGTGTTCATGTAGATAGGCGTAGGTTCGTCCACCGTCCCTTCCGTGTGTGTGTGTCTCTGTGTGTGTGTGTTTCCAGCTGCCTCTGCGACTGATTATGCTTTTAGACGCTCCGCAACACATGCCTTGGCTATTGCCAACTATTGTCTTGCGGGTGACGTCAGCAGCCTACAAGTATGCGTGTGACAGCGCTCTGTTCAGTAAAGTCGGTAGCGCGTTCTGTGAATGCTTCATACTGTAGTGTGTTCATGTAGATAGGCGTAGGTTCGTCCCCCGTCCCTTCCGTGTGTGTGTGTCTCTGTGTGTGTGTGTTTCCAGCTGCCTCTGCGACTGATTATGCTTTTAGACGCTCCGCAACACATGCCTTGGCTATTGCCAACTATTGTCTTGCGGGTGACGTCACCAGCCTACAAGTATGCCTCTGACAGCGCTCACGTCAGTTAACTCGGTAGCGCGTTCTGTAAATGCTTCATACTGTACTGAGTTCATGTAAATAGGTGTAGGTTCATCTCCCGTCCCTTCCGTGTGTGTGTGTGTTTCCGTTGCTTTCGCAAATACAACTGAATAAGCAAATCCTTAAAGTGTTCACAATCAACAGTGTGATATTTAAAATCATGTTAAGACTCACATTGTTGATTGTGAACATTCTTAGACATAGCTTTTTTTCTGCACACGTTGTGGAAACAACGAAAACGTTGCATGTTTTAATGAACTGTTTAAATGTTACGAAGACCTGTGTTGTGTCGAACTACGGGGACTATTCTTGCTGCAGGTTGCTGGTTTGTTTGTGTTTCATAGTACAATATCATGTAATACATGTGTTCATAGTATGCTTTCTGTGATGTTGACATGTGTGTGTTTCGTTAGCACGTCTCTGCTTTCTATGCTGTGGCTACATCTCCATTGCTCGCATAGACAGTGACAAATGGAAGTGTAAGGGTGGACATTTAAAGCCTGGATACTTCCATGTTATGTGTAAGTCTCACGGGCCAACGGGTGATAGCGCATACATGTCTATGAAGTACCTTTGGATACCATATGCACCTGTCGTGGAAAATGTTTAAGTTGACTGTTCCATCTACCTATGTGTGACATGGTTTGTGGCCATAGGGTGCCAGCAAGTCTTCCCTGTTCATTGGGTGTTTGCCATGGTCTATTGACATCAATCCTATTAATTCACCGAAGGATGTCTTTCATTGGTGGCACCGCCATAGTTTGACCATCGTATGTCATTCCCAGCAGACGTGGAGATTGTGCCATTGGTATGTTTACACAGGTGACCCATCTGTTCCACTGTATGGAAGCGTGTGATCCCCATAGATGTGCTGGCAGATTGAGTGCTGTATGCCGGTATCTGCCCAGCGGTCTGGCTTTGAATGGGGAGTGTCTACTGTAGACCCTATCTGTATTCCCTGGGTTATGCCTTGCAACAGCTGTGGGATTCCCCCAGGTTTGCAGCTATGGGTGCCATCTTGGCCGTACGTTTGTCCATCCATGGAAACTGCCTACTGGACACTAGTATCGGGCTGTCAACATTTCACAGCTGCATTCTCCATTTCCGGTGGATGATCGGTATTAGTATTGCGGAGTAACGATATGCCATGGCCCGTCCGCACACGGGCGGACAACGAATCATCTGCCAATCCACACCGACACCCATTTTTGCATACCCACGATCCCATGTCTGCAACCCTCGACAGTACCCCTTGCACACCCTTCATGTGTGCGGAAATGGGATGTGAACGTACGTGTATGGACGCAGCAGCCTGGGGAGTCCTATTCATATGTCCTGCATTTCATGGACGGCTGTCATCACCCTTGAAGACGCTTGTGGTGCATATATCTACCTGTGCCGTAGTCATGGCTGTCACCTCTTCCGGTTCACACTATGCTGCCCACACTTACTTGAGTAATTTTTGGGTCCTGCAATGGACACCGATGTGCATATGTAAAGTTTAGAACATGTTGGACTGTGTCCATTCGGCCAGTGGGTTTGACTGTCGCCGTATGTTCCCCAGTCCCGGATGTCTGTCCGCCTACCCATATTATGTAGTGCTACGGAACCCGTGTCCTTCCACAATTTACCCATATGGTGTTACTGTAGTACTGCAGGTTGGCAACTGCTTTAAGTAATCCTCAGAGGTACCATTGTGAACTATCCGCCACTGTATTGTCATTATAACACAGCCGGTACATGTAGAACCTATTTATTCATGACAGTATGTTATTTATGTGTGGGAACGCCATATTTTAACCATAGTATGACCTTCCTAGTTGACGTTGTTGGTGTGCCATTAATATGTGTTCCACAGGTCGCGTATGTTCCGCAGAGTGGAAGCGGGTGATCCCCACATACTTGATAGCACCTTGGCTGCTGTGTACGCTGGGATTCGCACGGCAGGATGGATGTCTACGGGGTGTATCTACTGTTGTTTCCATCTGTATGTCCTGTGTTATGCCTTACTACGGCTGTGTGATTCCACCAGGTTTGCTATTATGGGTGCCATCTTGTCCGTACGTTTGTCCATCCTTGGGAAATGCCTACTGGACACTGATGTAGGGCTGAACACATTTCACACCTGCCTTTAGCATTACCCAGTGGATGCTTTGCATCCTTAGTGGGGACTAAGGCACGTCCTGTACCCGCAGCCCTCCCACGGGGCGGGACAACGGATTATCTGCCAAACAACAACGAGCCCCATTTTGCATACCCAGGATACCATGGCTGCAACCCCCCACGGTACGCATGACACATCCTTCATGTGTGCGGAACTGGGATATGGACGCACATGTATGGACACGGCAGTCTGGGGACCTCTGTTCATATGTCCTGCATGTCATGGACAGGTATCATCAACCTTAAACACGCTGGTGGTGCATATGTCTAGCTGTGCCGTAGTCACGGTTAGTATTCTGATTGGCCGATCCCGATGGATAACGGAGCAAACGCCGTAATTTTTGGAGTCCTACAATGGACACCGATGTGCATTTGTAAAGTGTAGAACGTGTTGGACTGTCACCATCTGGCCAGTGGTATTGACTGCCGCTGTATGTTCCCCAATCGTGGATGTCTGCTTGACTACCCATCGTTTGTATTACATGGCCTATCTATATCCACGTGCCAGTATGCGGAAATACAGCAAACCTTGCGTCCTGCCCATCTTCATAAACGACATTATGGAACATATATCGGCAAAACCAGACACTGTCAAATACGATAGTCTCCACAGTGAAAGGATACTGAGCTCTTTCACCTACTAACATGGGGCATCGTCGAGCGGAATGCATGACATAGCCGTCCCTTATACACTTCCTTCAGAGTCGGTTTAAAGCGAAATAATCAATAAACCTGCTCATAGTTAGGTGGACAGTGCTCCAAGTCTTGATTATAACGTGACATATACATATCAGTGTTGCATGCCTTACTTCATGGAAACAATAATACGGCAACAATGTGTTAATATATATACAATATTGGTAAATACAATCAGTATCCTGACACATAGTTGATAATTGTTGTGAGTGCACCTTAGAATGTAGTGTGTTGATCAGGATATTGTATATCAATGTGTATAATAGTAGCATTACGATAACAAAGCATGGAATCAATAAGTACTATTTAAGCATATATTTTACAATTATGAATGTAAATGTGTGGAGGAGACATCCTTAACCTTCCCTGGTTCCACTGGATCACACACGCACACGCACACTCGCATGTCCGGATTGTGGGTTACGCGCAGGCATATGCGTTGTCCTGTTATATATGTTTACAGTGTTTGTGTGGTTATGTGTTTTGCATTAGTTGTGACTATTCCGTAACATATGTCTGATCCAGTTGACGGACGTGTGCAGAAAGCACTTACAGCTTTATATATGTAACAGTCTTTGCAGCATGGACGCATTACGTACACGTGCACATCTATATGTTCTATAGTCGTAATTCAAACGTGACTGCATTCACGTTTGCCGGTTACTGTGACCAGTACACGTTAGCTGTTCGTTGTCATTAATATGCATACCCATGGTACCTATGTACATTTACATACCCCCCCCCGCACACACGCACGTCACAGGCATCCATTCTCCTGCTGGGAAAGGTGCGGTACTGCATGTTGAACATTCCTAATTCCCCCTCGCTCATGGCCCAGGATGCATATGTCGTCACCGCAGGGCTGTTCAGATGACAGGTGCTTATATCCCATACGCATACAGGCCTTCGATTGTCAGGGTGTTGCTGTGGTGCTTTGGGTTTGGTCTTGTCCGCCCACTGTACTGCCCTGACCCTGTACGAATGTTAGATGAGTCACATGGGCACGTTTTGTCCGTGTCCATGGTACCATGTCACGGCCCCCCCCCAATTATTCGTAACCGTGTGGGCCGATTGGCCGGTGTACCCGTTGTAGATCTTGTTATACTAATTGCACACGGTCTGGTCGAACGGACCAATTTCCATTACTAACCCTCCGTATGTATGGCCTGTGTCGCAATATTACAAGGGTTTACCATTGCGTGGCGACTTTCACTGAGCCACAGACATGTCCGTTGCTTGGTTTGGGCGGTTCGCTGTACACACATTTAACATGGCGGAACAGGTTGAACAGCTCAGCCACGAGGACATCGGGTTCTCCGTCGCTGTTTAGTATTGAATGTCTATGTGGAGTTTGTTTCACAAAGCGAGACAATGTCGACATTGTTAACGGACATCTCGCGCAGTACGTCCGCACCGCCGCGGGTGACGTATGTCTGCCTTTGGGTGGCGAACAGGCATTATGCTGTGCCATTATGTCTGGGGATATATGGTTTCTTGACATAGATGATATGCCATACTAGCAATGACCCTAGCAATGACCCGCGTCTGGGTGTGGGTACTGCTGTATTACCCACGGGAAGAGTGGCCTTAGGTTAAGTGGTGCCCTAGGCAGAAGTTGCCACCGATACATCACCCGCTACCCCCCTCCTGGTCTACCTACACCAAATAGAGTCTGGAAAGGTGCCCCGAGTAGAGCAACGCCCTAGACGGCTACCTACTTGGCCTATGCCTAAGGCCGGCTATGTGTGTGGTCCCTTGGGCATCGGACTCGGGAACGCGCCACGTCTGCCATGGGTATGTCCAGCATTACCCACATCCAGCCCCAAGGCAGTCAACACAACATCCATGGGTCCAGATGGTGTCCCAGCTGTGTACTCCAGGAACTCTATGGGGAATTAAACCCACACTTAGGACAGCTGTTTAATCTTAGCCTCACCTCAGGATACGTGCCAGTAGTAGCACAGGGCGACTGTAGTCACACTCCACATAGATGGTGCCTCCACTGACCCTGGTTATTACCATACCATTAGTTTGACAAGCCTTATCTGCAAAGCCATGGAGATGGATCATAATGGAACACATAGATAAAGACATAGGGGACTCGCATACTTTGGATACAACCCAGTTTAGCTTGGTCAGAGTCAGATCATGCCTTTTACACGTGTTTCACTTTGTAGAATCAGTCACCAAGGCCATTGATGAGGGTAAAGCAGTCCATACAGCCTACCTCAACCTGGCAAAGGCCTTCGACACAATACCCCCCTCGGGTATAATTGATAAACCCGTCATCTTGAATGTAAATCCATACATCGCCATATGGGTTGCAAACTGGCTAAGTCACAGAACACACATGGCCATAGTTGCTGGCGCCATGTCATACTCACAGCCAGTCACAGGTGGTGTCCCATGGGGCTCAGTCCTGGGTCCACTATTTCTCAGCATCTACGTTTCCAATGTACACGCATACACAGGGGGGTTATGGGTGACAATGTTTGCAGATGACTGCAAACCGGGTGCCAAAGTCAGACACACATCTGACACAGATATCCTTCAGGAGTGCCTCACAGATGTGGATAAGTGGTACCAGAGACATGTCCTACAGCTAAATGCCAGGAAATGCATAGTCATACCCTTCGGGAAGAACAAGGTTACCCCTAGCTACCATATAGGTGGCAATCCACTGAGCACAGAGGGGGTTACCAGTGATCTGGGGACACGGGTTGTTGTTAACCGTTCGTTAGACACACATGTTGCTAACATAGTTAGGTAGACCTTCCACATTGCCCACATCATCATGAAGGGATTCACATCTAGATCAGGGGAGGTCATTGTCCCCTTGTACTCATCACTCATTAGACCTATGATTGGGTACAATGCCCGTTCAGAATGTATCTGACCCAACACCTGCAGCAGCTGGAAAGGCACCAACAGTTCATCGACAAACAGATGCAGGGTCTCAGGTATATGTGTTATACTGACCAACTGAAAGAATTCCAGCTGTATACAGTTGCATACCACTTGCCCAGAGGTGACCCGTGCCTGGCATACAAGGCTATGTCGAACCCAGATCTGATGACTATGCTTCACGTAAAGAAGTTAGATCCTCAGAACCACAAGGGCAGCTGACGTACACCTTGACACTGTCATTAATCGAACGTGTTGTTGGGACAGATTCATCACCCAGACACTCACTATGCTGTGGAACAACATCCCAGTACATGTAAGGGCAAGCACCTCGCTGGCCTTGTGTTAGTATTTAGACATGGATGTCTGAATTGATTTATTTAAGTAACCTTCTAAATGAATATTTACATTAGCACATTGTGAATCTTTACATTTCGTTGGTCTATTTTACATTAGTCATAATCATACGGTTTATGTGTATATATTATGGTTCATTTATATTACTAGGTGTCTGCAGTTCTGTTAATATATTGGCACAATCCGTAGGACATATATATGTATCTTACACAGTCAGACATTTGGAAAACATTTTATGTTGGTTCATCTTTCATATATGTACATATATTTCTATTTTCCGATGAAGACTGTACCTTTCAAAGCAATGTCTGATGTCCTCACTGTGTGGAATCTGTAACCCAAGTAAGGTTTGTTTGCTTGTTTGCCTTTAAGGCATGTAATTAGTACCTAGCACATCTAATTTACTGACCAATTAAGGCTTTTAAATGTAGTAGGTTGGACTGCATTGTATGTATTCTGAATAAGTCTGCTTATGAAGCAGACGAAGTGGGCTCCAATAGACTATGGTGACTGCCTTTAATTCTTGGTGTGCTCTGAGTGGTCACTGACGGTCTCTACAGTACCTCGTCTTTGCTTTGGACTTCATCGGCTGGTTGTCTGTGTTTGTTGTATGGGGAATGTCAACTGTAGTCCCTATGTGTATTACTTGTGTAATGCCTTACTACGACAGTGTAATTCCACCGGGTTTGCAGTTATGGGTGCCATCTTAGTCATACGCTTGTCCATCCATGTGAATTGCCTACTGGACACTGGTATAGGGCTGTACACATTTCACACCTGCATTTTGCATTCTCCGGTAGATGGTTTGCATTATTAGCGGAGAGTGAGGCATGTGCTACGCACACATCCCTCCCACGGGGCGGGACAAAGGATTGCCTGCGAAACAACACCGAGGCCAGATTCTACATACCCAGACTCCCTTGACTGCAACAGTGGACAGTACCCATTACACATCCTTCATGTGTGCGGGACTGTGATGTGGACGCAGTTCAATGGACCCGGTACCCTGGGTATTTCTGTGCATGTGTGCTGCATTTCATGGACAGCTATCATCAACATTGAACACGCTTGCGTGCATATGTGTACCTGTGACGTGGTGACGACAATGAGATCACGTGAGTAATGCAGGAAGCTAGCGGGCATTCTCTGAATAGAATTTTTGGGTCCTACAATGGACACCGATGTGCATATGTCAAGTTAGATGTTGCTGGACTGTGTCCACCTGCCCAGTGCTTTTCACTGCTGGTGTATGTTCCCCAATCGGGGATGTCTGTTTGACTACCCATTCCACATGGTGCTACATAACCAGGTGATTTAGTACTGTGAACAAATGACATACATCCAAAGATGCTGGCTAGCAACTGCTTCATATAAACCTCAGACATCCCAATGGGACATATCCGTCACTGTATTTCCAATATAACACCACCGGAACATGTTGATTACCTATGTATTCATTTAACCATGTTGTCTTTATAGGTGGGAATGCCATAGTTTACATATCCTACCTGACGTTGTGTGTGTGCCATTAGTATGTGTTCCACAGGTCGCACATCTGTTCCGCTGTATGGTAGCGGGTGCTCCTCAGTCTGTTGCTGGCAGATTGAGTGCTGTGTACGCCGGTGTTGGCACGGTGGTCCCACTTTGTATGTGGAATGTCAACTGCAGTCCCTATGTGTATTTCCTGTCTTATGCCTTACCGCGGCTGTGTAATTTACCCGGGTTTGCGGTTGTGGGTGGCATCTTGGGCATACGGTTGTCCATCCATGACAATTGCCTACTGGACACTAGTATAGGGCTGTACACATTTCACACCTGCATTTAGCATTCTCCAGTGGATGGTTTGCATCATTAGCGGATAGTATGGCAGGTGCTACACACACATCCCTCCCACGGGGCGGGACAAAGGATTGGCTGCGAAGCAACACTGAGCCCAGAGTCTACATACCCAGAATCCCTTGACTGCAACAATCGACAGTACCCATTACACATCCTTCATGTGTGCGGGACTGTGATGTGGACGCAGTTCTATGGACCCGGTACCCTGGGTATTTCTGTGCATCTGTGCTGCATTACATGGACAGCTATCATCAACATTAAACACGCTTGCGGTGCATATGTGTACCTGTGACGACAATGAGTTCAGTGCGTATTGAAAGTAGACGTGAATCTGGTATGATGTCAATTTTGGGTCCGACAATGGACACCACTGTGCATATTTAAAGTGTAGAGCTTGTCGGACTGTGTCCTTGTGAGCAGTGGGTTTCACTGATGCTGTGTGTTCAGCAATCGCGGATGTGTGCTTGACTACCCATACTGTGTAGTGCTACAGGAACCATGTCTTCCGACACCAGAACCCAATGCTATACATCCAATGTTGCAGGTTAACAACCACTTTCATACCATACCCAGAGGTCACGATTGGGAGGTATTGCCACTTTATTATCGGAACAACACCCCCAGACTGTGTACATCACGGGAACTTTAGGCCAGTCTTACCGGCCATTTGCAATTGTAATTAGCAGACACGTGTCAATACATGTATGATAAGACATATTGTCATGCAGAAGTTGATCTATGTTATTTGGACATTGGCTTCTGCTTTTGGCATCCGTTGCTGTGAGTGTTGCCAGTTACCATACACATTGCTTGCTCAGAGGCAGACTACACAATTCTGCACACTACTGTGGTCTCCTTTAAGGACCCTGAGCCAGTGGTCGACAGTACGGCAGCCGCTGCATCAATCACATTTGCCATCTACCAGTACCTACAGGACTGCATGAGCCAGGCATTCACTTACCCAACTGTGGTTCATTGTACCAATGCCAAGCATCCAGTGTGGTGTACCCCAGCCATACACAGGATGTACAACACGAGGAGGTGGCTACTACAAGGTGGAGCAGACACCTTGTGAGGTATGACACCCTTGGTCATCATATGTGTAGAGTTACACACTGTCATGAAATTGTCCAGGGCACATTCCACAGATATACCTACATGGACCTGGCTAACAATCATACCACCTTCAGTTGCTATGCTCGACACCTGGGAGCTCACACACAGGGGTGCTATGGGCAACAGTGTTTGTAGATGACTGCAAAACAGGTGCCATAGTGGGACAGACATCTGACACAGATATCCTTCGAAGGGGCCTCCCAGGTATGCATATCTGCTGTCAGGGACATGTCCCACAGCTAAATGCGACGTAATGCAACATCATACCTGTGGAGAACTACTAGGTCACCCCTGTCCAGCATATAGGTGGCTGTCCACTCAGCACAGGGGTGATTACCAGGGATCAGGGGACAGTGTTTGTCGGTCACCATTCATTCCACACACACGTTGCTATCGTGGTTGTGTGGGACTTCTACATTGCCCACCTGTTGGTGCAGGGATTCACATCTACATCAGGCTAGGTCATTGTCTCCTTGTACCCATTATGTGTTACACCTATGATCTACTACATTGCCCCATTCAGACTGCATCTGACCATACACCTACAGCAGCTGGGAAGCCCACATAGGTTGATTGTTGTACAGATGCAGGATGACACCATTTTGTGTAATGCTGCCCCACTTGTAGGACCCCTGCCACATTACGTCACATACCTGCTGTTTAGTGTTGACCTGTGCCTGACATACGAGGCCATGTCAACCCATATGTCATGTGTATGCTTCACCTACTGTATCCGCATCCCTCAGAACCACTAGGGCAGGTGACATTTACCTTGTCACGGTCATTAATGGGATGTGTTTGAGTGACACATATATCACTCAGACACTCATTATGCTGTGGATCTACATCACAGTACATGTGAGACAGACATCCTTCCTAGCCTTGTTCGCAGGTATGTTGTCCATTGGATGGAGAATTGCAGGTATAGGCCAGGGATTACATCATTATCAGTGCTTGACGGAGATACAGCAATATCATGGGTATTTCATCTGAAGCACAGAAGGTTGGCAAAGTCATCCTAACTATGGTGTAGTATTATGGCTGGGCCTGGGACGATGGCCTACCCTGTACCTATGGACGTGTGAACCTATATTCATAGTTTGTCACATTTACAATTGTCTATCCACTATACTCTTTCGCCACTGTATATTTCTGTGGCACATGATTGTCCTCTGTATTACATGCAGGTATGCTGTGTACGTTGCACATACGTCACTGTTGATGACAGTGTATCTGTGTCCCTAACACTGTGATACTGAGGACTACCACACATCCTTCACAGCATTACATGCATATGTCCATTCTATTCTTCTTTGGCCTATGGAAGGCTGTTAAGGCAAACATTACTCAAGTCCCTGTTTGTGCATGCTTCATGTTGGTGTTTGACCAGGCTCCGTTGCAGTCATGTGTTGGACAGTAGTGTGTCTGTGTGTTTGCCATGTGTTTTATTGCCGGTACATCTGTGGGAGGTGTAGTTGGCACATGTTCCTCTTTGCAGGGACACCCATCCTGGGGTTTGTGTCATGCATCTGCACTTGGCACGTGCCATATGTCCTGTACTATTCCCACAGTCGTGTATGCCTTCATGCACTACTACTGCGTGTTACTGGCTGTGTGTATGTGGTACACATGGACATTGTGATGGTTGGCTTGACCTATTCCCATGCTAGAATGTACACATCTGTCAATTAAGTCTTTTAAATCAAACTGTAACACTCAATCGTATTTTCAAAATGACACTCAATAACACAGGAAGCTGGGATTAATAACATTTTACTACTGTGCAGCAGGAGGCAAAGGAGTATGCAGTAAAAGTTTAGACATTTGTTCAACTCTATACATGTTACATCTGTATGAGCATTCTGTATACTATCATCTTTTGCACACATTAATGATGTGGTCAGTCACAAGGCATTTACATTGCTAGAGTACAGAACATTGTATTCCTACAACAGTGCTCAGGTAATGCTTATTACATGTTTTCCCATGAGGATAGCCCAACCTTGCGAGCCACATATTCACTTAGACTGTACTTCGGTAAATTCTGCTCTGTCATGGTACCAACACTGTTCATATCCAGTCCTCACTGCATGTCCTACTAGGTTCCTGTGTCTCTCTGCTGAGCAGCTGTACTCTGTGTTAGAGCTCACAAGCCTATCCTCCTCAGTGGAAGGATGACAGATATACCTGTACATACATGTATTATTCTGTAACCGAGCAGATGAGTAATGCTGACTGACATACACCTGCTGCACTGGTTACTGCTAGGGTCAGGGTTCAATCACACTGCAGCTACACTACAGGCAATTACATGCATGAGAAGCTGTACTGCCATATTGTCAGGTAGAATAATATGCATTATACACTATTTGCTTCTAAAGTTGCACGTCATATATATGTTTAAATATGTATTTTGCTAACATTCTCCCTCCTTTGATTGCTTCTACTCTATCCAGAAACATATACAACATTATTTCATTCCCTAGCCTCTTCCTCTGTGGAACGTTTAACTAGGCAAGTAATTTGTTGTACATTGCAAGTAGGATTGCATTTTCTATTGACAAATACCACTACAGGTATTGATCCATAGTCTCGGGTACAGGTATGTCGCCAGAGTCCCTGACTAATACTTACATGCACAGTATCCCGCACTAGACACATGCTCCCAATATGAGCAGAACAACAAAAATGGCAATCATGATATTCAGTATGACTGACCCCATCCACCCAATGGTTTGTGGAAATGGTTCGTCAGTGGGTTTGGGCCTGGTTCCGCCATGGATGACACCTGCTGTATTACCTCTAGGTGGGCGTTGCTTTTGGTCTCTTCATGTGGTAGTTGGACACAGCGATCTTCTTCAGTAAGCGCACACGTACCAATTCTCAGCACCACGGTGCAGTCGTGCGCTATTACATTTTGTGACACAACAGTTCTTATTGCATCCAGTTCATCAGTCACATGTTCAAGAGCGGAAAGTCACATTCATCCTTCCTCCGACAGGTTTTGATAACTTCCTCTGTTCCCTGATTGATTTCACTACTCCAGAAGCTAGGAGTGTTCCAGCCCAGGTTGTGACGCTGTCACTCAAGTCCATATGAATCGATATTCCTTTATCTCTTGCAGAAGACTGGAATGTCAGAACAGCTTCCATTTCACCCACTGGATTAGTAGGTTTCTCGACTGTGTTCCCAGTTCTTTGAGCTATATGTGTTATAGTTCGTTTCGCACCCACAGGCAATTGTACAGTATGTCATGTGACTGGAGCCAGATAACCCAAATAACAACTGCCGGACCAATTCCCAGGTAACCATTGATATGCTTATTTCCCACAAACAACATAACAATATTCTACTTTACTACTGATGCGGGTTACCTCTGCATGTAACATATTCCTGTCTCTAACAGAGGACTGTTTATACAATTCAGGATGTTTCTGCACATCCTTCAACATTGTTCTCATGATGTTTCAATACAAATTAGGAATGGTGCTACAAGTAGTACTGTGATCTTTGGCTGTTATATGACATTCGTAAGACACAGTTATGTTACAAATACTCCCAACAACTGAAACTGTATCATGTTTATGATAACATACAATTCCTTTTTGTGTAACAGGTAAGTACATTGCCACGTTGTCCTGTGATCTCACAGAACCTGTATCAAAGTGTAGATATTCACAAGTCTCAATCTATCCCCAAGGGGACAACATGCATCGGAAGTCCTCCATATGATGTAGGTATGGCAGTACAAACACAGCAATTTAAAGTGTTCCTAGTCTCTATATGCACACGCATCATGCCTAGGTATCTGTTGAAGTGTGGAAGACACTCTGTGGCCAGTTCATCACGTATCAGTATTTGTATCCGTGTAGTTATATGCAGGTAAGGTCCCAGAAAATGTAAAGTAAACACAAACATGGTTAATAGGTGTATAATCATTAGGACAGCAAACATAAATGTCTTTGGGGTTGCTTTGTATTGTTATACAGTCTTGGCCGGGTGATTCAGGCTCTTTGGTATATCAGCTACAAGATGTCAATCAGACTTGATATCCTTTACCGGTTTGCAAATGTGAGGTGGACCCAGGACGACCTCTCTGCAAACTTTACTGCGGTAGGCGTTGCCAACAGTACCCGGTACAGACCTTCGCAATGTCCACTTGGCAATAATGTTCTTTGGATAACAGTGACATACACACAGGATACTGGTGTCAGCTATGCGTCCGTCTTCGTTTGCTCTTATCTGTAACAGACTTTAACTGAAGAACAGTGTTATTAGTTAACAATCCTCTCATGTCACCTGCTACTGAGTCATCGACCTCCGGCTCTGCAGGCATGACAGCTTTCCACTCTGGCACATGATATGCCATTCCACATACTACTTCGAAGTGGGTGCAGCACTTTACATTTGGAACTGTTGTCATGCTCAGCAATGCTAGAGGTAGACAGCACATGTAACTCGTCTGGATGTCACCCACCAACCTCCTCTACTTATTTCTCGGGATCCCATTTACGGCGCCAGCAGTCATGCTGACTGTGGGTTGTACATGCAATTTACATTCATGGTAATACGAACTAATCCCCCAGGTTGCGTGATTGTCTGGTTCACTACATGTGTTCTATTGTCACTGTAGCTTCTTTACAGCATGCCAGATCTAGGGATACTTTATTTTACTGGCACCTTTGCCACTGCTGCTGCATCCGGATTAATGGTTGGGAATGCTTCTACCCATTTTGATTATATATATGTGTAATCGCTAAACAGTATTTGTTCCCTTCACATTTATGCAGATGTATGAACTCCATACAAATAGTACGGAACGGTTATGGTGGTGTAGGTAAACTCACTCCCTTCGGTTTAAATACTCCCTGTGCATGATATCTACTGCAAACGTGACACGCTGCTCATGAGGTTTGTATGTGGTTCGTAATTCCGTATGTTAGGGGTATTCTGTTAACCAAATGTACCATCCTCTGTTGAGACATGTCTCTACCCATGGCTCCACAAAGCCGCATATCTGAATACATTAGACGTTAATATTGGCTTTCTCACTGTGGATATGTGCAGTCCGTGTTCAAGGATTGCTCCTCGTCATAACCACGACGGCTTTTCTGCTTTCGTAGTTGCTGTTTGCATTGTTTGTACAGTTTCTACATCTAAACTGTCTGAGGTTTGTCATTCCTCATTCACACAAACACTTTCCAACTGTGAGGCTGCTTGTTTTGCAGGTGCATGAGCTCATGCCTTACCTTTCCTACTGTTATCCTGTTGCTTTCTATGCCCTGCACATTTACAATTACCTACTTCAGTGGGTAACTGCATGGAGTCTAATGCATTCAAGATCGAATGCGCATGATTAATCGGTTTACCGGTGGATGTTATCATTCCCCTATTCTTCCACTGCTGCTCATAAACATGCACTGTACAGACAACAGACTGACTATCGGGACATATGTCCACACATCAGTTTTCCGCTACAGTACAAGCACGTGTTAAAGCTATCTATTCTGCTGCTTGAGCAGACACGTTATGCTGCAGGGTTTGGCCGTCTACAATGTCATTATCAATAACTACTGCATAACCTACTTGATTCGTTCCTGTAGGACTCTGTCTACATGATCCGTACACATTAACTGTCACCTCTGCATCATCTAAGGGTATATCAGTGATATCATGTCTGTGTGTAGTTATTTAATCCATTTCGTATAGGCAACTGTGTGGTGTGCCATACACAGGTGTCGGACGTGACGTTGATAGGTTTCATGTTGTACAACGTTCAATCACCATATGAGGTTGACTCAGTGGTATGGTCAAACATGACAAATGTCTAGCACGGGTCAGGAATGCTATCTTCTCTTGCAGCAGACTGATCGCAACTGCATGAGACATTCTCACAGTGAGAGGGTGGTCTAGTAACATTACGGCCGGCGCCTGTACTGGCATGGGTGCTACAACAACTGCCTGTACACAATGTGGCACTGACCATGCCACAGTGTCCAACTGCAATGAGTAGTCAGCTATGTAGCGTTGCTTACTTCCCTGCTGTTGCATCAAGACTGACGTCATATATCTCCGCTTACAATCTACGGTCTGACAACATGTGTTATGATTATTCACGAGACCTACTACAGCTGTTGAGGCTATCAATCGTTCTAGTCTGCAGAACGCTGTTTCTGCTACTGTAATCCAGTGTAGTATGTGTTGTGCTGCCATAGGTGTATTAAAGGTTAAGGCAAACAATACAACGGATTCCACAGCATTGTTTGGTATCCAGATTTGACAAATGTTAGTCGGCCCAGACAGGACATCATTCCCTTCTTGTTAGTTGGCTTGGGTGCTTATTATATTGCTACCTTCCTATCGTCATGTGATGTTCTACCCTACTTGGATACCAGATATGCCAGGTAATTGACCTGTATTCTCTGTAGTTGCAATTTATGTTTGCTTACTTTATGTCCCTGTTCTGCTGATTATCTCAATAATGCTATTGTATCTTCCATACATTGCTGCTGGGTAGGGGCCGCAAGCAGAATATCATCCACATAAAGTAGAACTTGACTGGCCCCGGGTGGAGTTAACACCGGAATGTAGCTAGCCATCTCCTGTGAGAATATCGTTGTACTTTCACAGTATCCCCGCAATAGCCGGGTATGGCTGTATCTGTCACCCTGACTGTACATGCAAAGCAATACGGACTATGTGGATGTATAGGTATTGCAAAGGAAGCATAGCTTATATGTACCACGGTAAGATACTTCTGTGGCATTTTCATAGCATTGAATATAGTGTGTGGGTCTGGCACCAACGCTACCCTAAGTATTCTTACATGATTTACAGCTTGTACATACTGTACCATTCGCCATTCCTCTTTTGGTTTCCGATCAGGAGATACAGGGTATTGCATGGTGAATAGCGATTACTTTGTGGATGGGGAATTCCCTCTATGACTTTACAGATATCTTCTGGTGTCCACGGTCTATACGCCACGGGGTTGGGTCCTGGCCTTCCTGTCCTGCATGAGGGTTCGGTACTTCAATTAATTGACAGATATCCTCACTCTGTTTTAGTACTGTGTTCTTACTCGGGTGTCCCTAGGTATGTTACGTGTTCGGGATGTGGTTTCAATAGCTTCTGTTACATTTGTTCGTTGTGCTACCTCTGTTGCCACAGGATAACGTGTGGGGACTAGCCTGCCCTCCCGCTTAATATCCTGGATGTGGTATTGGAGGTGGTAGGGGGTTGTGGGGGCTATCGGTACTACTGTATTATGATCTTCTCTGTGTACGTATGATGCTTAGCCATTTGTAGTGTTCTGTTCCCTTCGTACACTACCTCAGTCCACCGATGTGCATGACGGATACCCAATTGTCGCTGTTTTGTCGCCTGCACATCTTAGGGCTGCCACCTTTTCAAATGCACAATGTGGGACATTAGTGTTCGGAACGTGTAATTTTCCTGGAAAATGCATACCCACGGCCAGTACATAGGACAGGAATTCACGTTTTGCCAGGAGAGCGACCAATTGTTGTAGCATTTCAGTTGCTTATTCTGTTTATTATTATATTTTGCTGTTCCACATACAAATTTACTGTTTTATGCTACCATTTTGATAGATATCTGGGAAATGTTTGTCCTGAGATATCAGGACATTTGCCATTTGTTCGGTTTGTTTACAGGACACGGCTGGCCAAAGAGGGACTGTCCCTCTCAGGGTGGAACAGGTGTTTACCCTGGAACATGTGCATCAAATTTTCAGGGATTACAATGTTTCAGTAACGATATTTTGTGTAATATACCATCAATGTCATATTTATTACCCCATTTTGCTGCATAACTCACATTATGTGCTCTCTGCGATTGCATATACTTCACGTCACCCGTCAAACGCGGATCACATGATCTGTTTCTTCAATAATCTCCCATATCCTCTACACGACTGCTACGTACCCTTCTGTCATACCACGTGGTGTCTCCTTCCCTGTATCTACTGTAGTGTCTACAATCACTATTTACTCTGCTGTGTGTTCCCCTGACCTATGTTCAGATTTAACAGAATTTGGATAGGTGTTCGACCCGCTATCACAACTGTTAACAGAAACACAATGTAGTCTGGTCCCTGATCTACAATAGAGACAAAAAGGCAAACACTCCTTACCTGGGCCTCCTGTTTAAGGCTGCACGTTTTCTTCTTGGGATCCAGTTTTCCGCTTTTCAGCCACAGATCAGACAGTAAACAGCCTCTTTACACACAACAATTCAGTCGGAGGTCTTTTCATTCAAGAAGAACCATTTATGCATATTCTCCTGCGTACATGTCTAACCAGCCATGCACTCTGACCTGTAGCTTACCAAGGGAATTCCGGATTACAAGGATCACAATGTGAAATAAGTTGTTAAAACCAGACTGTAGTTATCAGTAGGCTTTTCTAAGTGATAACACAGGAGGCTCGGGTTCAGAAAGTTTTAGTAGTGTACACAGGCAGGCTAAATAATATACAGTCCAAGTATGTGAGTTTTGTCTGACTCTATACAGTAAGCAGTTTCTTTATATAGTGTTTACAATCAGCTTTTGCCCACCTTACTGACGTGGTCGGTCACAGGGCATTTCCATCACTATGGTCCGCAATAGTCTATACATACGTGGGTGCTGGGGTCGTGCTTTTAAAATGTTTTCCCATGGGAATAACACAGCCTTGCAAGGCACCTTGTACATTACAGTGTCCTTCTGTGATTGTAGCTGTTTCAAGGACCCTAGACTGTTCCGATACAGTGGACAGTTAATTTCTTAATACGTTGCTTTGTCTCTCTGGTAAGGAGTTGTACTGTTATCTTCGATAGAGCTCACAAGGCCATCCTCCTCTGGGGAAGGAGTGCTGTTATGCATGTACATACATTTATTGTTCTGTAACCCAGCAAATAATTAATGCTGACAGACATGAGCCTGCTGTACTGCTTACTGCCAGGTTCAGAATTCCATCACACTACAGCTTAGCTTCACCAATTACATGCAGGCTTAGTTCTACTGCCATATTGTACGGTACAATTCAATGCATTATATAGTATTTCGAGTCTAAACTGGAACTTCATATGTGTTTCTATATATTTTTCGAACAACATCCATCCGGCCATATGCATGTTGTTCCATCCTTTACCTTGACCGTGTGTATTTGTTCGTCCGGCAACGCTACTCTCCACATGTGATGTCCCAGCTTCCCCTTCTTTGCCTGTAGCACCCTGTTAGGACGTCCTGTTTGGTAGGCACGTGTTCCGCTATATGTGATCGACTTCACTGCATAGATAATCATCGATGCGGTGGTCCAACGACCCAACTTGTCCACATGTGTACAGTTATGTGCACCGTGTCGTATGCAAACCTATATGGTTTGGACGGGTACATACTACATGCGGGATGTACACATTCTGCTGACACATTCACATGCAGCCATTTACATATCTGTACCTGCGGTGGGTTGGTGACATGTGGGGTACGTATTTGCCCGCGTGGCATTGCCTAACACAAACATCTTACCACATTTCAGGTATGCACATTGTGTGTGGTTGTATAGCTGCACACGGATGCTAGCAGGTTTGGGTGCAGAGGTATACATGGGTGGGACTGACATGTACAATGAGGCTATTGTGTAGTACATCCGAATGCATGGGTTCTGCTTCTGGATATTACACTTCAACATACGCCATCCAGTGTATGCAACAGAGACGTTGCTGGGTGTGGGATATGTTGCTATGCACATGTTTGCCTGTGTTTGAGGTATCTTGCTTCCTTACTGTTGTTATGTCAACACAGCTACCCGGCTATGTACTCTCACTACTGCTTGTGACCATTATGGTTGGCACCTTTTCCAATGCCCATAGTGGGGCATGTTATGTGGAAACTTCGAATTTGCAGGACTACACATACCCACGGCTAGTGCAGTTGACAGAACTTCACTTGTTTGCCATACTATAAGCTTATTCTGTAAGCATTTGGGTTCCTTATTTATTTTCTTATGCCATGTCTGTGTTTCATATAGTAATGTATATGTTTTATGCTACTATTACATGTATATTGCGGGAATTTTCTTGGCAGGGGAT
Source organism: Protopterus annectens (assembly GCF_019279795.1). Classification (NCBI taxonomy): domain Eukaryota; kingdom Metazoa; phylum Chordata; order Ceratodontiformes; family Protopteridae; genus Protopterus; species Protopterus annectens. The sequence continues at coordinate 1,892,417,282 of NC_056726.1, forward strand.
CGGAGGTCATTTTCCATTTTTCTGATTGTTGCAGGGACACAACTGTCCAATCAGGGACTGTCCATGGCACATTGGGACAGCAGGTAACCCTGGTGACCATGCCCATGTCGCTACTGGGGTTTCCACCTTTTCCAGTTTCCGATCTGGGATATTTCCGGGACTCACATCTGACTTTACAGGCCGACACATACACACGGTCACTATATAGCATAGAACTTCACTTGTTTGCCTAAATATAAGCTTATTGTTGTGGCAATTTGCTTGCTTATTCTGTTTCTTGTGTCATTTAGGTATTTCTGTTACAGAAATAACCAATTCATGCTACCATTACATTAAATACGGGATATCATTGTGTCCTACAATCGTAGCACATCAGCCATTTCTAATACGTTTTTTCGGGACACAACTGGCCATAGAGAGACTGCCCCAACCAAAGTGGGACAGGTGGTGACCTTAGTCGCTGCTCCTATGTCGGTGCGGCGCTGACATGCGGCTGTACACCTTCTCTGAGTGTAAACACTGACGGTGCATTGCGGGACGAACGCGGTCTTATGCGTATCCTTTGCTCCTTGGACGGGTACACTTATGCCTTCGTGGCTTGTATTTGCTTCTCCGTTAATTTGGGATGGGTACTATGTTGCATACTGTACGTGCGTTTCATTCTGCACGGGACCTGGCTGCTGCCATTACTATTGTGGGTGGACCGTGGCTGTCAGCACATTAGGTTGCTCACCTCATGCCGGCTTAAACACGCCTCCAGACGCATCCTACCTGGGCTCGCTCACGTACACTACGCACGTGTCTGTGATTCCGGTGCACTCTCATTAATATGTATATGGCGCTACTGCGCCGGCTATTCACTGCACCGCCGGCGCAAGCCTTACGCCGGCCTTGCGCCGAGCTTCATGAATCCCGGGGATTATCTATACTTTGTAGCTAAGATGTGAAAACTAGGAATTCAAGTAAATCCTGTGAATAAATTATGAGATCACCATTAAAATTATTCATAAATGCAACATTTTATGCAGCTCAGAATTACAGACCACCTGCAAAATTGAAATGGAAAGGTTTCCAAATACTTTAACAAATACTATAGCACCAAACACTGAGGATCTGTAAAAATCTGATTTCTCATCCTTACGTATTACTGACTTCAAACAGACAAAGTCAAGTTATAAACTAAAAGTTCCTTCTTCAGTGTCCTGCATCAGTACTGTCAAACTTTGTCCTATGTCTCCAATTAAAGTTTTCAAATGTAGGCACAGTGAGTGGCAAAACTGTCATTGTCGGATGTTGTAGGTCATACCAAACACATGATGGCAGATCAACATTTGACAATTAAGGACAACAGTGATAAAATGATAAAAAATAACTACGGAATGGATGACATCACCATATTGATTGGAGAATGAAGGGTGTTAATGTACAACTAATGCTCGGTGAAAATCAAGATTGTCACTTCACAGCAGCTATGGCTGCATTGTTTTATGCTCACTAAGCAGCACTTTGTTTAATAAGCATACAGTTAAAACAAAAAGTAGATACCTGCAAATAAAAGAAAATCTTTTGTGTGTGTGTGTGTGTGTGTGTGTGTGTGTGTGTGTGTGTGTGTGTGTGTGTGTGTGTGTGTGTGTGTGTGTGTGTGTGTGTGTGTGCGTGTGTGCGTGTGCGTGTGTGCGTCTGTGCATGTGTGTGTGTGTGTGTGTGTGTGTGTGTGTGTGTGTGTGTGTGTGTGTGTGTGACAAACTGTGAGTCTGCCTGTGTTTGTTTCTATGTATGTGTTGCGAGTCTTTTTCCTTTAATGTCAGTATGTATTTATTAGTAAGTGTATTTCTTTGTGTATGTATGTCTGTGTATGGCTGCACAAGCTTCTGAATCTTTGTGTGTGTGTGTGTGTGTGTGTGTGTGTGTGTGTGTGTGTGTGTGTGTGTGTGTGTGTGTGTGTGTGTGTGTGTGTGTGCATGTGTGGGCATGTGTGTTTCTGTGTTTGTTAGCAGACATTAAATAACTACATAACGTATATTTTGGATGTGTAATTGTTCCTCCAAGAAAAATTACATATACCACAGCAGGTTTGAAACCTTAAGCAGAGTAACTATTTCACATCAAAAATGCAAATACAATAACTATGTATTTAAAAAAGCAAAAAACAAAATGATGAGATATAGCATTAATATATAATAAATTGAAACCTGCATCTGCATCTCAGAATGTGATATCTGCAAAGGAATTAAGTGATGTGATATAGCATGAGTATATAATAAAGTGAAACCTGCACCTGAGTCTCAGAATGTGACATCTATAAAAGAAAGAACTAAGTGGTGTGATATAGCACTATTATATTAAAGTGAAATCTATACCTGAGTCTCAGAATAATTAAATTATGAACAAAATTCAGGCAATAAAATTAGAAATCTGAGCATCAAGACAAGAGAGTTTGTTAGGAGAATCCACACTGTCAAGGTCAAGTTAGTATGAAGGTAACATCGTTTTAAATATGTCATATATTGTAGCTTACCTCAGTCTGTATCATGTTGATTCTCCGGGAGCACAGTGTCTTCACACAGTTGTAAATGTCTACAACCCCTTCACATTCAGCCATGTCCAGCATTACATCCAATACTATGTAGCAGCCAGTCCGACCTGCTCCTGCACTGTAAAATACACACATAATTTAACAGTTACTGCTTTGTCTATTTGTTTGTTTTTCTTCTAAATGCTGCTGTTTAGTTATTAAAAGCTCTAGTTCCATGCAGTCTCATTTTTCTTTGGAAAGACAAAGTAAATGTAGATTACAGCATAAAATCAACCTAAAGCCTAAAGTTATTTTTCCCTGTAGTGCATTTAAAAAAAAAAAAAAAGGTCCTGAATTATGCATTTATGTTGTTACTTTATAAACTATCTCTTGCAAATAATTCACATTCCTTACTTGTACTGAAGAAAAATGCTAAAAGCCAGCACACAGTTAAAACAATTTTAATGCAGGTGATCTCTCACAGCATCTGATGTGCAAAGTGCCTGTGTTGTGAGTTGGTGCTTTGCTCCACTGTCAAGGCACATAGCGGGGAAGCAAAATATTTCGGGTCCCTGACTACCCTATAACACTTATAGAAATCTTTGTATCAACTGACACAGGGGAATGTGTACTTACACATTCATAGCACAAAACAAAAATATGTGACGTTAGAATATGACATTAATAAATATATATCTTTTCATAACCACCAACAAGCCAATCTAGCAAGAACCGCTACAAGATTTTCCTACAATCAAGCGATTTACATGCATGGCCTAAAACTTTCCCAGTCACATGACCACTTGATTTTTGGTTTAAGCACAAATGCTTTTTTTTGGGGGTGGGGGGGGGTTAACATATCATATCACATCATATGAATGCCGTTAGATATGTGGAATTTACATCTGTTTTATTTTAATAATACAAGACAGTTTACTGGTGCCATGCTCACCACATGAATTCCCTTATCATTAAATGTTATTGTATGTGCCTTCAACTGTTTTTTGAAGTGTATTTAACATCCATGGTGATTACTTAACTAGTGCTGTGACAGTTCTCTTATTAATTTCTGTCTGTTATGTGGATTTTGAAATCTCTCTGAACTCCAGCGAGTGCACTGAATCAGATCTATTGATATGTTTTTCTCTCTGTTTGTCTTAGACTATTATTTGGACTTGAAGAATGGAAACTTGCTGTGAACAATATTTATTTACCAGATACATGCTTTGAAATGTGGGAGGAAATCAGAGCACCCAGATGAAACCAATGTGAATGTAAGGAGAACATGCAGATTCTGCACAGGAGGCACTCCAGCTGAGAATCGAACTGGAGAACCTCTTGATGTGAGGTGGCAATGCTAACTGTTGCACCCCTGCACTGCCCATTAAACCATGAAGTTCTGAATCACACACTTATTTGACTTTATTTTCATTTTGAGGTATTAAGCAGCTACAATAATTAGGTGAACATTACATTTTTTCTGTCATCAGTCTAGCCATATGAAACACTCTTTCCAGTGTGCATCTCCAATATTCAAAGCCATAGCCGTCTCGTATAGTACCTAGTACCATTCTATTTTCTGACACACCTCTACTCTAAGTTGAAATCCAGATATTTTTCTGGACCCTTTAACTCCTCTAAGGGTGGCACAGTGGTGCAGCAGTTAAATGTGTCACCTCACAGCAAGATGTTCTCCAGTTTGATTCTCAGCTGGGGTGTCTTCTATGTGGAGTTTGCATGTTCTCCCTGTGTTCACATGGGTTTCCTCTGGGTACTCCGGTTTCCTCCCACATTCCAAAGACATGCATTTAGAACATTTCTCCCTGGGCCTCTGGCAAAAATAGGCTCTGTCCTAGTCGGACCTTCCTGGTCAACAAATGATAATTCAATAAATAACTTGAAGAAGAAATGAACACTCTTCTTTGGGAAAATATTTTCTACTTTTAAACATGGACTTACTACTACTTATACTGCACACAAAGCACTGACACTCATAATTTGTGACCGCAAAAGCAGTATTGATGTTATTTTCCATGCTGGCATTTATAAATGCTAATACAGTAGTGAATGCTGATACTACTCAATTAGCATCTGTTGATCCCAACCTTAACACCTTGCACATGGGCATCCTAACCCCCTTCGCCCAGTACTAAGAGTTTTCATTTGTTTTCATTCATTCATTCATTCATTCATTCATAACACTGCATGGCTGATACTTCATTTTATTAATGAATGGTACCTTACAGTATAGGTGTGACTACTGATATCCAGACATTGTGAAGGGAGACTGTTTGGCATTAGATGTTATAATTTAATGTTAGCTGGTTAACTGAAAGATTGTTCAGTAACTTAGATTTTGATATCAAATTAGATATCTGATTGGTTGCAGTATGTATTAAATGCAGAAAAGCAGTACTGCTACTGAGGAGTTATTAGAAGCACCTACAGGAGAACATCCTCAAAGTGTGGATGGACGAAAATAGTTGTATTAAGTTTCAGTTGCTGTTAGTGAGATAATAATAGAAGATATAGAGCACAGAATGTGGTGGAGTAAATTCTGTGGATTCAGTAATTATATCTCTCTTCCATAGCTGACAGTGTATAACTTATTTGGATGTAATAGGTGTTGATCATAACCCAAGGCAGTACTGCATATTTGTCACAAGCTGTAAAGGCCTGTCATTCCCTGTCTACATACTAGGCACCAGTGATGTGAATTTAGATTTGATAATCTGTATACGTCACATTATTTTTTTGGACGTGGTCACATTCAACTCTGCCTATCGCTACATGATTTCACAACAGTGAAATGAAACTTAAGGTATGCACCTCTGTTCCTGACAAGTATATCAAAACATTTTATTAGAAAGATAAAAGGTTAACCGTTTGTTTAAAAATATATATATATATATATATTGGTATCTACACTGCATAATGCATGATGAACCAGTTAGCCAGTCTCCTGAAGTGGAAGTAAAGACCTTCAGTGTATAGCAGCTCCTTATAAGTTTTAGCCTTAGCACTATGTTGGTTCTACTAACTTCTACTTCGGAGGGAGGGGGAGAAACATGTAGCGCAACAGATTTGCACAATGTTGTTTGTTTTTTTAATTTAAAAACTGCTGTACTGCTACAGTGATATGTGTTTGCAGCTAGGTAGTGCCATAGACATCTTGCAGACATTGCCACCTTTGCATGCAGCAGTCCAAGGGTGCAGTTAATATAAATTAGCTGTGTGCGCTTTTCCAAAGACTTATGCTGTGATGGAATTATCTAAGCAAAGTAATTCAAGGACAAGCTCTACTACATTATTTTTGAGCAATGTAATGGGACTGTACATAGTCATTTAAAGGTATATACTCATCAATGTCTCTGGCAGGGGTGAGGCTGTTAGTGCCAGAGGAGGTAAGTACTGATAGACTGGTGCCAGAGCAGATAAGTATTAGGAGACTGTTTCTGGGGGCATGTTTCTAGCTGTTTCAATGTGTGTGTGTGTGTGTGTGTGTGTGTGTGTGTGTGTGTGTGTGTGTGTGTGTGTGTGCGCGCGCGTGCATGTGTGCGTGTGTGTCTGTGTGTGTGTGTGTGTGTGTGTCTGTTAGAGTCTGTAGGTGCTTGTGACATCATGTGCATTGTTTGGCTTCTCTAACCACATAGTGTTCATTTCAATGACATATCCAAATGAGGCACTATTTATTTGTTTATTGCAATTTCTTTAACATGATGATCTGACTTGGCAGTCAGGCTCATTTTCAGCAGAGGTTCATTCAGAAAATCTCCATTAGAGTTACAAAAAATTATAAAAATTACAATGAATTTACAGAGAAAAAAGAATCAGTATCTGAACAGTAGAAATGGGGTTTTAGAATCATCCAATGGGTAATACAATCGACAGACGTTAATACAATTTCATTTCGGTTGGAGTGTTACACACTAATAAACAGGTTACATTTATATATAAAGCAATACAGAACTTTAATTTACATAGGAACAATGAAAAGCAGTATAGATGTGCAAACACAGGGAGTATTTATTTACATTCACAGGAAAGTTAGAGTCTGTTGATATCCTGGAGATGAGAGAGAGAGAGGGACAGAGAGAGAGAGAGAGAGAGAGAGAGACAGAGAGAGAGAGAGACAGAGAGAGAGAGAGAGACAGAGAGAGAGAGAGACAGAGAGAGACAAAGTCAGTCAGGGTGTGAACAAGAACAGAGCAAGGAGGAGTCTAGGTATTGTTATAGATTAAGCTCAGAGCTAGATGCACAGCTGTTCTGTTTTAGTGGGACAGCCAGGGAGTTCCCCTCTCTGGAGACATGATGAGTAGTGCGAATTTCCAGCTCTGTACGGGATTTGGAAGTTATCAGTAGGCTCTGATTACCTGTGCAAAGGTAACATGCTGTGGAGTAATTTCATCTAAGCGCTTAATTTGTTGTATTAATATCAGAACTGTTCGTATGCTGGGATTTGTTCGTCTTACTTTGTTTTTTATTTGCTGGAGGAATTAAACTTCAACTTTTATTTTATGTGAGCCCTGCTTTTTTGCGGATACCCTTATTGGAGCTCTGTGTAACTGCTTTCTGAGTTTTTAGTGATTCAGAGCCAGCGTTTTTTTTTCAGAGGTGCAAAGAAAACTAAATATCTACTTTCAGACTGATGATGTTGAAAAAAGTGAAATTGGGTGTTTACAATAATAATGTGAATCTATGTCATTTATCAAATGTAATTATAATTAATGAAAGCAGGACCATGTTGTTTAATTACAATCAACTAAAATTATGTTTTTTTTTTTTTTTTTTGAGAACTGGATCATATTCAGATGTGATGAAAGTGAATATTGAACAAAAAATGGTAAAAAAAGATTGCACACCTAGAAGTATTAAATGTGCTGGACCTTTTGGGATAGTGTCAGAATTTGTTTCTGTTAAAACACAGCATGATAAAGTATTGATAAGAACTGATGGATGGGAAACTGAAATGAAAATGATATTAAGCAGAGCAAGTTTTTTAAACATCCCGAGGGCTTCAAAGAGATTCTTTCCACCCACGTTAACTGGTCAGCAGAGGCTAGTCAATCAGCATGACAGGAAATCTCTGACTGAGAGGCATGAGAAAGTCTGAAAGAAAAACATGTCATTAATGGCTTGTTACTGTGTTTGTAAACCAATCACTGCACTGTGGGATCTGGTAGTGAATGTTTTCCGGTTACCACACATAGCGGTGCCACACACACACACACACACACACACACACACACACACACACACACACACACACACACACGCACACACATGCCCACACACACACACACACACACACACACACACACACACACACACACACACACACACACACACACACACACACAATCTGATGCATCTCTGATGGTTGTTAATGCTAGGAGCATTAATAATACAGATTTTAATTGGAATATTTGCTATATTCCAGAAGATTGATGCTGTTATTGTTTATAAACATAAGAATGACGGCTGGAAACTATTTCTCTGTCAGAGTATAAATGTGTTTAGCGTAGCAGGCATTTTAACAAAAAGTCATGTAGAGGGATAATAGGCATTAAATATTGATTATTATCTGTTTACTGGTAACACCAGTACTGTAGATTGTATAACTGTGACAATAAAAACAACCCTGGAACATATAACAATTGTTGGAGTGTACAGACCACCAAAGTCAAGTGCAGATGACCTAGAGGATTTCAAACATTTCTTACATGAAACACAGGAGGGAAGAATAATATTAGCTAGGGACTTAAATTTACCAGAAACAGACTGGAATAATATTGATTCAACAACGTTAGTAAATAAATTATTCACAAAGTATATTCAGGACCAACAAATGCTTCAGATTGTAAAAAAACCTACCAGGGGATGAAATATACTAGATATTGTTTGTGTTCCCAAAGAAATTACTGTACTTCAAATCAAGTTTTACCATCATTGATGTGCAGTGATCATGGGGTCATAAAGGTTAATTTGTTGCTAGATAATTCTGCCAAATTGAAATCTAAACCAATGCACAGAAGGTTAATTACAGATTATAGGGAAGCAAAACAGTTACTAAATAAAACTAACTGGAGTGAGGTGTTCAGTGGAAAAACTGCAGATGGAATGTGGAAAGTTTTGAAAGAGAAATTGTTTGAGTGCAAAAAGTCAAAAAATGTTTAAAATCAGGATCTAGGCACGCAACATCAGGGGATATATTTCCATAAGAATAACATACCTGATTAAATTGAGAGACAAAAAATATAAGAAATGGAAGAAAGGTCGAACTACAACTTTGAAAACTGAAATAAACTAGCTGGACAAACGGATTAAGCATAGTGTTAGACAAGATCAAGAAAAAATTGAAGATAATTTATATAAAGATATTGAGCATAATAGGAAACCTTTTTATGGATACATAAGATGTGGAAGGAGGAAAGATACACAAATTGATAAACTGTGTGCAGATTCTGAAATTTATTCTCAGACACAACAGATTATAGATATAAAATCGTATGCAAAATAGTTTGGCTCCACAAAAGGGGTGGTAAGTTGTCCTAGTGCCATCCAGGTAACCCCAGATGCTGGAATCAAATTAGATTATATTGAAAATGAACTGTGCAAACTGGATCCAAACAAAGTTCAGGGAGGAGACGGAATAAGTAACAATGACCTGAGAAAACTTAAGCACGAACTTACACTGCCATTACATCTGTTATTCACTAGGTCATATAAATATGGGGAGATTCCTCAAGATTGTAGACATGCACTTATTAAGCCTGGTTTTAAGGGAAAGGGGAGTAGGACAAACCCAGAATCATATACACCCTTAAGTCTACTTTCATGTTGTGGAAAAATAATGGAGATGGTAATACTGGATAAGTTATTGTCAGAACTGGAGAGGTTGGGGCTTGAAACCATATATCAGCAAACTATATATCAGCATGCATATGTTAAAAATAGATCTATTACCACCTGTAACATGATGTTCTATAACAATATAATAACAGCTATGAATTAACAATTGTGCTGTGATTTATATAGATTTAACTTTAGCATTTGACAGGGTAATGCACAAAACACTGATCAATAAATTAGTACAACTAGGTATTGATGTACTGTTGATAAGATGGATAGCTGCATGGCTTACAAACAGGACATGGCAAGTATCACACACCAACTGGACAGGTGAAATCCTTGATTACAGTCAAGGTGTCCCACAGGTCTCTGTACTAGGCCCTTACTTGTTTAGATTGTATCTTTCAGACCTTACTTTTTCATCTGAGGTGTTCTAGAGTCTATATGCTAATGACCTGAAATTGGGTAAACTGATTGCAAGTGTTACAGATAAGGCATGTCTGCAAAATAATTTGACTAAATTGACCATTTCGGTACAGAAGAATAATATATTGATAAATACATCAAAAACTAAGCATATGAGATTTGGGAGACATAAACTGAAAGGTGAATATTTAATACAACACACAGTGATTGAAACTGTAGACTCATTTAAGGACCTGGGTATATGAGTAGATTCAGCTATGAGTTTTTCTAATCATATCAACAAATTGGCTAATGGTAGTTATATAACTATAGGTTGTATAAAAATATTTATAAAGTCCATAATGAAGTCACTGTTTGTTAGTTACATTAGACCCAAATTTGAGTATGGAATAACAATATGGAAACCCTATAGGAAAACAAGCATGAATAAACTGGAAAGAGTACAGCAGAAATAAACTAAGGGCATCCATGGATGTGAACATCTAAGTTATTATGAAAGACTAAAATATCTGAACTTGCACAGTGTCTCTTACAGATATTTAAGAGGAGATCTTATTCAGGTATATAGGGCATTTAGGGACAACTACCTCTGGGAATGTTTGGGGTTATCAAAAAGTACTAGAGAATCATCAGATAACCTATGTAGAAGAATCTATAGGAATGAGAAGTGTACTAATTGGTTCTCTGACAGAGTAGCTGATGCTTGGAACAGACTACCAAATTACATTAAAGAAAGTACTAGTTTAGATATTTTTAAGAACAGCCTGGAGATTTATTACGGGGACAAGTGTTTTGGCGTATTGGCAAGCTAGAAGGGCTTTAATGCCCGTGCTTGAAACATTTGTATGTATGTATGTATGTATGTATGTAACCTTAAATACTGAAATCAAATTAGATTATATTGTATTGAAAAAAATATGCAACTGGATCCAAACAAATCACAGGAAGGAAACAAAATTTTTAATAATGACCTAAGAACACTTCAGCATGGACATTACCATTATGCCTGTTGTCTACTAGGTCATATAAGTATGGGCAGATTCCTCATGACTGAAGATGTGCACTTGTTAAACCTGCCTTAAAGGGAAAGGGAAGTAGGACAAACCCAGAGTCCTACAGACTAATAAGTTTACTTTCATGTTGTGGTAAAATAATGGAGGTGGTTATATTGGATGAATTATTGCCAGAGTTAAAAGGTTGGTACTTGGAACCATATATCAGCATGTATATGTTGAAAATAGATCTATTACAATCTATAATATCATGTTCTATAACAATATAATAATAGCTATAAATGAAATATCGTGCTGTGTTATTCAAAAAAAGTTAGTTGTGATATAATTAATATAAATTTAAGATCAGCATTTGATAAGGTCATACACAAAATACAGATCAATAAATTAGAAATACTCTTGATAAGATAGATAGCTGCATTGGTTAAAAAGAGGGAATGGAAAGTATTATACAGCAACTGGAACGGTGAAGTTTGAGATTACCGTCAGAGTATCCAACAGGGATGTTATCCTAGGCCCATGCTTATTTAGATTGTTTCTTAAAGATATGTCTTTTTCATCTGAGGTGTTCTATAGTATGCAGATGACTTGAAAATGGGTAAACCTATTACTTGTGTTACAAATAGAGCTTGTCTGCAAAAGAACTTTAGCAAATTTACCTTTTGGGAACAGAAGCATAATATGCTGTTAAATAAATCAAAAACAAAGCATATGAAATTTACAAGACATAAACTGAAAGGTGAATAAATACAGTGATTACCATTGTAGATTCATTTAAGGACCTGGGTATATGGGTAGATGTAATTTTGAGTTTTTCTAATCATATCAACCAATTGTTTAATGATAGTTATAGAACTGTGGGTTGTATAAAAAGATTTATAAAGTCTCGGAAAAGAAATGATGACATCATTGTTTGATACTAATATTAAACCTAAACTTGAGTACAGTATTAACAATACGGAAACATTACAGGAAAACAAGCATGAATAATTTGGAACAATGGAAACATACCAAGGACATTCATGAATGTGGAAATTGAAGTTTTTATGAAAGACTAACATATCTGAACTTGTACAGTTACTCATATAGATATTTAAGAGGAGACCTTATTCAGCTATATAGGGCATTTAAACACAACTACCTCTGAGAATATCTGTGGTTATCAAAAAGCAGTAGAGCATCATCAGATAGCCTATGTAGAGGAATATTTGGGAAGGATAAGTAATAGGATACGGTTTCTGATAGAGAAGCGGATGTATGGAATAGACTACCAAATTACATTAAAGAGAGTACTACTTTAGATATTTTTAAGAACAGCCTGGACACATTAAGGGAACAACTGTTTTGCTACATTGACAGGCTAGAAGGGAATTATTGCCTGCACTTGAAGTATTTGTATGTATGTACGTAGTCTATTAAAGAAAGACAAAACTATACAAACACATAACATTACATGTCCTAAGAAAAAAAGATATAATGCAAAAAATATATAGATGTGTATACAGCAAAAATATCATCTAATAGAAAGGATGGAAAAGATATTCTTTTAACTTATAAAGGTAAACAGTGATGAGACACTGATGAAGAGTTAAATATGTAAGCTGGAATATCAAATGAAAGCAAGAATAAAGGAATATAATAAAGAACTATGTGAAATGAGTGCATTGGGAAGAACAATGAAAGGTAGGGTCAGAATGGAAAGTTAAGGACATAAATGAAAAATAAAGTTTACATTACAGTTGAAAATTATAACAGAAGAAATAAATATTGTATGAAGTAATGTGAATGGAAATCCTGTTTGAGGTATAAATATGATAGGGTATATGTTTTATAAAGGTGAAGAGGAAACATGGAAGAGATGTTGTATAAGCAATCTAAATGATCATACATGAGAGGAGTAATGCATGAGGATGTGGTATCAAAATGTAAAAGTTTATTTGAAAAAAGGAGAAAAGGTATGGATAGGTGGAAGCCACTTTTATGCAGTATGGATTGTACAATTTTAATGATTATAATTTAAGAAATGTGCTTTTATAGATATAAAAAGCTACAATATGAGAAATTTTATACAACTATAGATTATATATATGTGCATGTATAGAGAGAGAGAGAGAGCGAGAGAGAGATGGTACATAGGTGAAAAAAAGGAATATGTCTTTGGAAAAAAAGGAGGAATGGATGCAAGTGTAAGGGAACAGGAAAGTAAAGTAACTGGATGCAACTTAAAAAAGTTGATAGTGTTACTTATTAACAATTATGATAGAGGACAATTGATTTTCATTTTGAGAGCAGTCTATGACGAATGCAGAATATCTGCAAATGAGATTGGATGATCGGTGGAAATATTTAAATGATAAAAAGACGGGAGCAGGGATGTTGCATTCACAGTATAACTGTTTGTTTGATAAATGATTGCTGCAACAGAGTGAGCATAAAGAAGTTTACAAGAAACAAGCTAGGAAATAATGGAAGGAGTGACATTTTTAAAATTGTATGCAGACAATTTAGTAATAATAGGAGATGTAAGGTATGTGAAAGAAATTATGTTGTAAAATTTGTTCTGAACAAGCAGAAGAGTAAAAAATTAATAGAAACAGTAAAAATTAAGGGACTTACTTAATGACTTGGAAATAAAAAAATAGTGCGTATAAGTTTTGGAAAAATAAAGTTATACAGAAATAGGAGAGGAAATTTGAGAAATTAAAGAAAATAATAAAATTGTGGGGAGTGTTTAAGGTTGTTTAAACAGAAGGTTTATTTGATTAATGAGATAATTGCACTATAAACTAAAAACTATGAACTATGTTTACTATGTTACATGGCTGGGGTTTATATATATATATATATATATATATATATATATATATCATCAGGAAATTAAGAAAATGTACTAATTCATATGATATTTGTATTTATATGTGGGTCCTAAATGAGTTTAGTTAAAATGCACATTTTCTTTTTCTGATGACAGGAAAAAGGCAAACTGGGATTATTAAATATATCAACACATTTAGTGCTGTGTGTTTCTGACCGAGATAGATGTATGCAGCAAAGTAATGCAGCAACATTACATTAACAGATGTGCAATGGATTACATACACTTTTGCTAAATTAAAAAAATATCCATTGATATTTTATAGGACTTTCACCAATTGTTGGGAACACACATACAGACAGTATCTACATTATCAGGGATAACACACAAGCAGGTAGGCTGAGCACTTACTTCTACTGCCTTGTTATGATAGATCGCCACTAAGTAAAGTTGGTGCTCCATTAAAGGCAACATTTACCAATGAATTCAGACATATATAATAAGGAATTTATCCAATCAGCAGCAACTCCATACTGATCCAAGGGGGA